>NC_134530.1:161623823-161927990 GCF_050624435.1 Tenrec ecaudatus
TCAAGCAGGGCCTTATCATAGAACTAATTGTTTCATATTGGGGCTAGAATTAAGTGTAAGCCTCAAAACTCTTCATACATCTATGATATGTATGTATATGTGTGTATGTACATATGTGTGTATGTACATGTATATCTGTATATACTTATATATTTGTTTCACTTTCAAGGACTCATTAGTCCTTTATGACAGAGAACATTATCAATCATCCCCCTGGGGCATAATTGTGATAGAGTCATTAATTTATCCAGTGGTATAGAATTTAGCACACTGTTGAGAAAAGGAAGTTATACAAATATAGAACAGCTCCTAACTGGATAGCTCCATAAATTTTAATTTGTATAGATTAAACTCTTAAATGTCAATTTTACATCGACAGTGAGGATTGGTGATAGGCCAAAATTTCAAATAACATTAATTAACAAAAGGAGAACCATGTATCAGGCATCTGAGACCCAGAGCAAAATCATATCCAATGTGAATGGGGGGGGGCATGGAGTGGAGACCCAATGCCCATCTGTAGACAATCGGACATCCCCTCACTGAATGGTCACAAAGAAGAGATGAGCCAGTCAGGGTGCAGTATAGCACCGGTGAAACACACAATTTTCTTCTAGTTCTTTGGTGATTCCTTCCCCCCTTATCATGACCTCAATTCTTCCTTACAAATCAGATTAGACCAGAGAATGCACACTGCTACAAATAAGAGCCTGCAACACAGGGAATCCAGGATAGATTAAACCCCTCAGGGCCAACAAGGAGAGTAGAGATACCAGGAGGATTAGGGGGGGGTGGGGGTGAATGGATCACAAAGATCAATCTAAAACCCTCTCCCATGGGGGGACAAATAATGGAAA
Organism: Tenrec ecaudatus; assembly: GCF_050624435.1. Lineage (NCBI taxonomy): Eukaryota > Metazoa > Chordata > Mammalia > Afrosoricida > Tenrecidae > Tenrec > Tenrec ecaudatus. The sequence continues at coordinate 161,624,681 of NC_134530.1, forward strand.
AGTGGGTGAAGGGTGATGGAGAACAATATAAGATACAGAAATAATAATCTATAACTCATCAAGTGTTTGTGAGGGAGGGCAAGCAGGGGAGGGAGGGAGAAGAAATGGGGAGCTGGTATCAGGGGCTCAAATGGGAAGAGAATGCTTTGAAAATGATGATGGTGGCATATGTGCAAAGGTGCTTGACACACTGCATGAATATATGGATTGTGATAACATATGTAAGAACACCCAATAAAAATATTACAAAAATAAAAAAACAAAAAGCATGCAGAAATTAAAAAATATATTTTAAAAAAGAGAACCATGCCTATAAGTTTAATACATGTCATATTAGAGCAAAGAGGGCATTAAAGTAGTAAATAAATGGAGGTCCCGAGTCACTTTTCTTTGAGCACCCTCAAAGCAGGGGTCCACACCAAAGTCCAATGGCTGCCATCTGATAGTCTGGGGTCACAGTCCTGCTTCTTCTCATGCTCGGAGCTTCAAGGACTGTAGTGGCGTCGAGGACTGTCGTGGGGTTGAGGTAATATTTATATTTAAAAGAGTGCATTTACTGGGGTCTCCACATTCGAACTTTCTGATGTGGTCTATGAAGAATGCTACGTGCCTTGGACCACATTCGATCTTTCTGATGCAGTCTATGAAGGATGCCACGTGCCTTGGACCACATTCGATCTTTCTGATGTGGTCTATGAAGAATGCTACATGCCTTGGACGATCCGAGTCTAAGATCACAGTAGTTTACAACATACAGCTTGGGTCAAAAGTATCTAATTAGGAACATAGTACCAGGCTCATTATTCCCTAGGGTTCTATGTAAGTCTTGTTAAGCAGTCCCACGCCCCCCCACCACACACACACACATAGGAAGCTGCTCCTTCTGTTTTCCCACCAACAGAAATATAAACACCTCCTGAGGAACACAAATGCCCCCTCCTCACCACCTTGACTTGTCTTTCCACTAAGGTTCCCGTATCACTCTTGGAGGAGGCGCGTCTGCTGATGTGGTGTGGCCTTGTCACAGTGCCGCATGGCAGCAAATGAGCAGCCTTCTCCCTTTCCCCGCTTCTTGAAAAAGTGACCTCCGCTGAGCTGAGGCCTCCCCTGCTGACTGGTTTTGAACATGTCCCTATATGAGTTGTGATGTGTGGCTCTTTGTCTGGGAGACTGGATTAGAACTTTACATGGCTTGAGAGCAGAAGCCTGCCTTGTCCTTACAGTCATGGACTCAGACAATATTTGTCCTTTGGTGACTGACCAGCTGCACTCAGCTTAATGGGTCCCAGGTCCTTCCATGCTGTGTGATATTTCATGCTTTCAAGTATGATGCATTTCTAATAGTGGAACCACTGAGTCAAAAGGTAAACATTTTCAAAGTTGTTGGGGCATATTATGAAGTTTTCCCCCACGTGTTCAGCCTCACTAGCATTGTCTCACCTATCATACCTGCACTTATCAAAAATGAGGACCTGTTCTTTCTACAACATGGGGTCCAAGGGAACTGACCCAACAACACAACACTCTGGCCATGATTTCTGAGGAACTTACTGAGCTGAGGTGGAGGGCATAAGAGACAAGTTAGAGGGATGCTTTGGGAAGTGATATTAAAGGCAAAGAACAAACTGGCAGTACATTGGTGAGGGGGCTAGAGAGAGACAGATGGGAGGACAGCACAGGGCACTGACATCCACTGGATACCATCATGGATTCAATTTATCTCCCAACTATTCAATAATAAAGATATTTAGATCCTCGTTTCCCATTGAGGAAACTGAGGCCCAGAAAGAGTCACATGGATGATCAGTGGCCAAGCCAGGATTCCATCCAGCTCTCTGACTCCAGGGGCAGGCAGCGGCATCTTGTCTCTTCATGACACTCTCAGGAGAGCAGTACCATGAGATATGGAGATGGCAGAGACGAGGACAAAACATCAAGGTCAAAACCGAAAAGGTGGGGGAGAGACAACATCTATGAGTAATGCCTGTGCCTGGGAAGTGATGAGGGTTGGTGCTCCAAACGGGTGGGGAGGGGGGGATGAAAAGTGCTTCTGGCAGAAGATCACATTCTGCAGGGGTGGGGCTCGGGCTCAGCACTTGTGGCATGCCACTGAACTGGCTACACGGATTGATTTCAACAGCTACCACACACCGCAGCAGAGATACCTACAGAGCCCCACATCAGCTACGTGAGATGCTCACAGAAGCGTGCAGAGTGGAGAAATCAACAGCTGCATTTGATGGCCAAAACCCAGGAGGGGAGGCAGAAGTCCAGAACCAGTTAAGTGAGAAAGACCAGGTCACGGGTGGAAAAATGATAAATCTGTGGTTACTTCAGATTACTGTGCTGCTCTTTAATTTTGGAATAAATGACATGTTATGCGAAGGCGTGGTTTAATTTTTTATTGATTGTGGGTAATTAAATTTTACAACATCTATTCACAAGACAAACAAGCAGCTCGACAGTAAGTATGGTTACTGATTTGATCATGAGATGGATGGGAATTAGAGCAGTGAGTTCCTGGCCGGTGTCTCATGGAAAAGAGAAGTGGGTTTGAATTGAGCTTTGTGTGTTGGTTGTGTGTGGCAGGCAATGGCAAAGATGAGGTGACAGAGGATGTTTTGGGAGGGGGGGTGTGTGGTTGTGAATAGAGCTCAATACAAACACGTCTCTCTCTGAACTAGAGATCGTGGTTCAAGCACCCGTTTGCAGTGTTGATGGTGTCAGTGCTGAAGCCACTTGGAATCATACCAAGGTTAAGGCTAGTTTAGCGAGGCCCACAGGCAAAGGGCATAGGCCTTTGTACTTTAGAGTCATGGTCCTTTAGTCAATTCAGTGTACTTCCTGCTACGTGTGCTAACTACACGTTAGGGACTAAGTTTGTCTGGTTTGTTTGCCCGCCACAAACTGGCGCTCAGTAAATTTATAGTGGAGCCTCTGGGTGATGCACAGGTGAAGGTACTCACCTATGAGCTGATTGATTTGGAGGTTTGAGCCCAGAGATGTCTCAGAAGAGGGACCAGGTGATCTATTGAGAAATCAGTCATTGTAATCCCTGTGAAGCTTTGTTCTCTGGCACAGGGGGGTCTGCATGAGTTGGAATCAACTTGGTGGCCCCTGGAATGAATGGAAATTCAGAGTCATTTACAAATCAGCATGAAGTAAGTGGGTTTGGAATTAAGAAATAAGATAGATTTTTTTTTTGGCCTCTGTATGTGGATTTTTCTCTGTGAATGGTAACTTGCTCTTGAGAGAGGAGAGGATGTAAGCAGTATGTTTGATTTGAAATGCATCATAAGACAAAAGATTATTTTTCTTGGCTGCTGCAACCCTGATCGTTCTAGCTTGTTGTTGTGTACCTTTTAGGCTCTCATAGTTGGCTGCACCCTCCCCAGCCACCCACGCCTCCAGTCCTCTGCTCAAGTCCTGTGATGAAATAGGCCACTTCTAGATCTAGCGTTGTCACCTTCTTAAGTAATAATCAGATCACTGTGAGACACTAAGAGAGATGGACCCGTGAGGAACGGATTATCACCTGACCGATAGGGCAGAAGCTTGAGGAAGAAGGGAAAGAGTTGGCATTACATGGGTTCATTTAGAATAATACTCTGACCTTTAGCTCGAATCCTTAGATTTTCTTTGAGATGGAAACCCAAACAGTTGAGCCTCAACACAAGGGCTAAAACCCACAATTATCCTCACAGGTAGAAAGCCCAGTCCATGAGAATTTTCTCATATGCGGTCAAATCGGAAACACATTAGCCATTCCTATCCTACCTCCTTCTTAACACATTCTCTGTTTTATTAATGACTGGACATTCATTCTTAAAAGAGAGCTTCCTGTGAAATGAAGGAGCCTTGGCCAAGTGTCGTGGCGATGCACTGGGCCACCAGCGGCAAGGTCGGCAGCTGAAACCACCAGACGCTCCGCAGGAGAAAAAAAATAGATTTTCTACTTCTGTAAAGAGTTAGTCTTGGAAACCTCTGCCTTTCTGAGTCAGAATCAACTCAACGGCAGTGGTCTCTGTGGGTGTTGTTGTTGCGATCTGCCGGGTGTTTCTTTGTGTAGGGATTTATCTGTCCTCACACTACTTATTACAAAAGTCAAAACACATAGCTCACTGCTACTGAGCCAATTCCAACTTAAAATGTCCCTGTGGGACAGAGCACAACTGCCCCTGTGGGGCTTTGCGACTGCCAGTCTTTACAGGGGCAGAAAGTCTCACCTTTATCCTCAGAGGACTGGTGGGTTCGAACTTCTGACACCTTGTGGTTTGCAGGCCAACACACAACCACAACCCTGCCAGGGGTCCTGTTCGCCACTGGACAGAGGAGAAGGAAACAAGAGCAGAAGACAACTTCCTGTGCGTGAGTCCATGCCGACTCCCAGCAGCCTTAAAGACACATCAGGACTGCCCTTGGGAGCCTCGGATAGGGCTCCTCTTTACTGGAGTTGAAAGCCCCATCTATGGGGCTATCAGCACAGGGGCAGAAAGCCCAGCGATCCCTGCCATGAATGATCTTGTGGTTAGCAGCCCCACATGTAACTGCTACACCACCCGGGCTCCCATCCAGAGGAGACGAAGCTTTCTGCTCCTGTGAAGAGATTCAATCTCGGAAATTCACAGGGCAGGTCCGCCCTCTCCTATAAAGTTGCCAGAAGTTGGCATCCGTTCAGTGGCAGTAGGTTTTGAGTGTTGAAAGTCACACCATGTGTAAGGAGTATGATGATATTTGAGGACACTTTACCAAAACCTAATTCAACTCACCTAGGCTGTGCCACATGATGGGAAATTGTCCGTAAAAGCTATTCTATAACCATACGTGTTGGTATGATGCATGTGTGTGTATATAATTTATGTGAGGTAGTTAGTTTATTGTGCCAACCTGGCCGATAAACACATGTGGGGTTAATTGAAGAGCAGAGGGATAAATGGCTTGGTGAGCCTCACCTTTCTAGTTCTCGGGTCTCTTCCTTTCTGATGGTTGGACCAGGGTGCAGCTGCCTTAGCCAGTTCCCTGCTTCAGCTTGCAAGGCTCACTTCCTGCAAGACATCCCTGAGGAGAAGCCACATGAACCTACCCCGATGCAGTCCTGGAGACCCCTGCCAGCGCTAAGATGCTTACATGCTCACTGACTCGGCTTTCCTCCTGCAGTTGGCATCATAGTGTGTGTTTTGTGAGATGGAGGAGGACTTTGTGGATTGGTGTCGGACATATGGGTTAATGTTGAACTTGTGGGCTTGAGCAGCACTGGGTTGGGACGTTTTCTTAATCACACTTAACCTTTATATAAAACGGTCTCTTATACATATAAGTTCCTGTGGATTTGTTTCTCTAAAGTACCCAGACTAACGTATATGTATATATCATTCATATTGGAAGGGGCTTCAGAACGTTCATGGAAAAAATTTGATTATCTTCTCATTCCTTTTTTCACAAATTTTTGAAAGCCTCCTTGTATTTCCTTATAAAGATATGCTTTATACCCTTCAATAAACTCACTCTGTTCAAATCTTTTTTAAAAAAAAGATTGCTTTATAGATTGAATTTGCATATAGATCTGCTCATCTAATACACATACTCCTCACTTTATCAATTTTCTCATTAAGTGACACTTCACATTTATGACAAGAGTGAAAAATAATGACTGTCTAACTTGTGCACACCAACAATGTATGTCTGCAGTAATGGGTGCAGAGGGCAAGGTGAGAGTCAAGTTGGCTGTGAAGGTTAAGGTTATGTATCCATGTGAACGGGCCGAGCTTCCCAGTGCTTCAGCAGCGGTGCAATGCTAGAATTTGGTGCATGTGTAACGATGTAGTCATCCTCCATTTTGGGACCTGAGGTGGTCATCCTGCATTGTCACATAATGCTGGTGTTCATATGACAACTTGGTCTTTGGCACTAACAGTGCTGATAAAGGAGGAGTAGGTGTCATTGTCAGCAAGTATTTTTTCACACAGATATTATTTATGTGCATCCTTGCACATTGAAGCATTTCTGGGAGGATCCACTTTAAGAGCTTAAAAAACCCTGCCTACTTCTGGACAACAGTGGTGTCGGTGGCTTTTATTGCTTTTGCCTGCCTGCTTTTCCCCTTTTGGATAAACAGACAGTTGTGTAACTAAGTGTGCTTGATTTACAAAGGAGCTCCTTTCCTGTGTTTAAGACATTGGAAAACGTGCATCTATGGATTTGCTTCTTGTACAGCACAGGATTATACAAGGGGGCCTCAAAGATTGTGGGGAAAATATAATTAAGAGCTCATGGTTCCTTGGGAACGAGATGTGGGTGGGGAGGGATAGGGAGCCAATAACAGCGAGTCCAAGCGTGAAAACAAATGTTCTGAAGCTGTAGAGATGGTTGTGTAACTCTGCTCTATTATGATTAAACAATTGAATTGTATGATGTGTGAATTATATGCCCATACATCTGTTAGGAGATAAAAGATCATGGAATTTTCCCACACATTTTTGAAGCTCCCGCATCCTTGGCCAGGTGGAGCCCTGGGTCCCGAGCTGTATCTGGCTCGCTGGTTATCCTACTACTTGATTTTCTTTGCTACACAGGAGCAGAGACTTCTGATGGCAGGTTCCTATGCTGCCCCCAGGCACTGCTTAGAAGGCTTCCAAGACTCATTGCTCTGAGAGCGGACTCCAGTTTGTCATCTTTGGGGGCTCATCTCCTTCCCAGATAAACTGGAGCCAGTGGTCCCTCCACATGCTACTCAGAGCCATGGGCCCCAATTACAACCTCAACTACCCTGACTCCGCAGAACCAGAACCAGGCACGAGAGCCCTCGCTGGAGAGCATTTAGTGCTTTGAGAAGGTGCTTCAGATCTTCCTCAGCCAGGATGGACTGGGCTGATGCTACTTGGAGAGCTGTCTTCTCTGGCCCCGCAGACTCTACGCCCAATGCTCGGCCCCTCGGTAAGAACAGCCTTGCAGGTGTGCAGGTGTGTCCAGGACCCTGAAGGACAAGGGGGTTGACTGTGTCACTGTCATCAGTTCCCCCTCCGTTAAATGCAAATATGAATGGATAGGCTGTACCCCGCCCCCTTCTAAATATGTTCGCCATCTAAATCATTCCTACTTCTTAGAGATTTCATGCGGCTCAAGTGTAAACAGGGAACGCCGAGGATGCTCCACACAGAGGTGAGATGCCAGCATCTGTCCTGGAGGAGGAACCCAGTGGTTCCAAGAGAGGCCAGGCTAAAGGTGGGCCTTGGCCTTGGTCTCAGGACCCTTTTATCTGCCTTGAGGAGGGAGAGTCACAGCGCATTTACCTCCCTGCTCCTTTGTAGGGACAGCTCCAGAAATGTGCTGTCATAGGTGAGATAATCAGGCACCCACAGAACCATCTCTGCCCATGAAGCTGAAGCCTTGCTGAAGAAGCAGCTCCACAGTGGGAACCAGATAGGGCCTGCCCCAGCCTGATGCACAGAGCCCATTGGGCATGGGAGTAATTCCATGAAGGGCACACACACACACACACACACACACACACACCACTACCAGCCCTGCCAGTGAGGTTCGAGGGCCGTTTCTTCCAGGGGCTGCATTGCCCACGGCCATACTATTAAGCTTGCTATCATCTTCCTTTCCACCAAAGCAGTTTTTCTTCCGGCAAGACAACTTTCTGAAGATAAGACAACTTTCAAGGTGCCTCTTACAGGCATCGTGCTAGGGGCCACCAGGGGGCAGCAGTGCACACAGCTGCTCTCCCACCGGAAGATCCTGGTTTTGCTAGGGCCGGGAGTTCACTTGGGAGCAAAGCCACTTTGACACATTATGGGCATTTTGGCCGGGACTCAGGAGCTTTGGGAGGGATAAGAAAGACATGTTTGAATCAAAAATTGGTAGAGAAGTACTAGACTGATAATGTTAGATGTACGTTGGTAGAAGGGAACTTCTAACAAAGCTCATGGAAGAATTCCATTATCTTTTCATTCCACTTTTCAATGAACTTTTGAAATCCCTTAGGATATGTTGACTTAAAAATGTTTATATATCTACAAATAAAACTCTGTCAATGTGGTTCCTGGTTATACTTAATGTTTATGTAAAATATGATATTTTGAACTAATTTGAATAATAATTTTCTTTTTTACTTCTTGAGAATATGTATTATGATTCCGAGAAACCATAGCGAGCACAAATGCGTTATCTAATGCTACTCAGGCTGCAGGTTGTGCATGGTGTTGTTTTGGGTGCCATCAAGCCGGCACCGACTCATAGCAAGCCTGCACGCAACAGAATGAAACACTGCTCAGTCCTCTGCCACCCTCACAACTGTGGCCGCATGGTGTCCAGCCACCGTGTGGAGCGTCTTCCTCCTTTCCGATGCTCCTCTCCTTTACCAGGATGATGCCCTCTACCGGAGACTGACCTCTCTTGACAACTGTAAGAAAATGCAAGGACCGCCTCTCACCTCACAAACCAAATGGGTGTGAGAGGGTCTGATCTGCAAGAAAAAACTGAGAGACAAAGAAACAGATGAAAGTTCGGACACGGGGGTCCCTGTCATAAGACACTCCAAGGCCCAGAGTTGTATAAGGGGCAGACTTAAATTATTTTTCTGTCACATAGACTGCATCTCGTGCCAGGATTATACAACAGTACAAATTACAATTCTTTGAATGTATGCAAAGGAGTATTAGCACTTCAGCAGAGTTATGCACAGATGGGATGGAAGGACAAGCTCGGGGACATGGAAAAACTGATGTTTTCAGGTGGCTGCTTTGTGCAGCTTTTGCCGGGGAACTGGAGGCACGTGTCCGTTTGATCTTACATGGAGAGATGGGCTAGCCAGTGCTTCATCGGCTTTCTCCCGTAAGCCATGAACCGTGGGAGGTGGTAGTCCTGCTCTGTGTGCCTGAGGAGTAAACAGCCTTTTTGCCACAGATAACATGTCAAGAAGCCTCACTATCCTCACTTCGAAGGAGCATTCTGGCTGCACTTTTTCCAAAACTGTCCTTCCGGCAGTTCATGGTATTTTTACCAGCACTATAATTAAATGCTCCGATTCTCTTTCACTCTCCCTTATTCAACTCCCACCTTTCACAAGCATATAGAGGGAATGAAGATACCATGGCGCAGGTCAGGCACACCTTCGTCCTCAACGTGACATCCTGGCTACTCGACACTTTAGAGAGGTCTTGTGTAGCAGATTTTCCCAGTGCAATATATCCTTTGATTTCTTGGGAATCATTATTTATTTTCAAGGTGACTTTCAATGTATCTGATTTTACCATTCCAATGTGTAGCCGTTTGAAGGAATCTTCATGCCTTTATTCCTAAATTCTTGGGGGTATCACACTGTAGCCCTCGGGTTAATTCAGCAAGGCACAGGAGGTCAGAGGGAATGAGATGCCTGCTCTCTTGTCTTTTGCTTGCCTTCCCTCACAGAGCGACCTGTCTTTAGATGTTTGTATGGAGGGGTCCCTTGTTCCAGGTTGACCCCTCTTCCTCTCTATGAAGGCTCCCTGGGAATGTGGACTCCAGGAATACTGTCTTCTCAGAGGTGTCCATGGGCTTCTTGACCAGAACCTCCTGTTGGAGGGGGTAGGGGCGGGTGGATCACTCTGGCTTCTTTCCAAACACTTTGGGCAGATCCTCACACATATAACTCCCTGGTGTCCTCTCTTCTCTCTGTGTGTGAAACTTTATGTTCAGAAGGTTTGGGTTTAGTCCTAGTTCTAACTCCTTTCTAATTACGCAACATTTGGCAGCAATAGGGAAGCTCCATGATCTGATTTGATATAAGCTCCATTGTACAATCTGCCTTTCTGTTGTCACACGTCTGTATAGGGATTCTATGAGTTCATATGTGTGAAAGGAGAGGTCAAGTCACTCAATTCTTTCAAACAACTAATTATGAAATGATTCTGTTTGTCAGGCAAGACGTCAGGCACTGGGGAAAGAGCAGTCAAACAAGCACACGCAACAGGGAGGGACTCGTCGAGTGCCCTCCATTGAGGGTAAGTGTTCGGCCTCGCCACCAGGAGAGTGTGAAAATGAAAGAACCTGTGACTTCAAGATCTCACTGACAAAGACTGTTCTCAAACTCTTAGGTGCTTGTCAATATGACGGTGAGAAATGGCATTACAGCATGAGGACAAGTCAAAGAAACAACATTGCTACAATATCATAGACCCCTTTCTTAAGCAAGAATATCAAATGGTGAAACTACTGTTTCTTGACATTTCCTCCAGCCAGATCTATCGACTTCTAATGACCTCTCTCTAACCCTTCCCTAAAGAATTCTGAATTCTTTTTTTTAGACCTTGCCAAAGTGGTGTGGGCATTCTCCAGAGTTTCAACGTGTGTTCCCTTTCAATGTACAAAAAGAAGCCTAAAGGGCAAGGGCAAGACTATGGGATGGACAGGGAATGTTTTCACAATGAAATTCCTCTAGGCCAGCTTTCACCATCCTTCAAGATTGAACAAGCAAATTACTGTGATGGGAAAATAGACCAAACAACAAACAAAAAACTTCAGTATAATTTTCCTCGCCTTTTTCTTACCAATACAGTTTTCAATTGAAAAAAATTGGGGAGAGGGGCCTGTCCTGCCACGTCCACACGGAAGCAGACTAAGAAGGAAAAAGAGGGAATGAGGCTCTAGACTCCCTTATCAGCACAACAAGCCCTGAGGTCGATGGCCCTGCACGGAGCTGCGAAGGCACAGAGAGGACTGTAGGACGGGCAACAGCTTGAGACATGATGACCCCTTGCTGGAGGGTACCGCGACAGAGGGCAATACTGGGGACACACGGCAGGGAGTGAATCCAGTTGGAACCCCCCAAAGTGGGGCAAACCAAGAAGGGGGCCTAACAGATCAGCAACGGGAGCAAAGCCAAGCCACAAAGACCCTGAGGAGCCCCCCTAATAGACTTCAGGCTAGGAGGTGCAGTTCTCAGAACCCCCCAGGACCTGTGGGGAGACAGCCACAAAGTCAGCCGACAGACCTGCCATTTTCTATGCTTTTTCAAGGCCTTTTCCCCCTAGTTATGATTATTTTTATATTTTTAATTGTTTTCTCTTTTTATTCAATTTCTTTCCTTTTCGTATTGTCTATGTTACTGTTTGTTTATCTCTATAAGATAACCAAGGGGTGCAAGCCCAAGGAGAAAGCAGTGGGTGGAAGTTTCCAGAGGGGCTTAGGAAGTTGGAGGAAGGGAACGGTGAGCAAACAATACCATAGAATGGGGAACAGCTCGGGAATTTAAATCAACAATGAGGTGGATGTAGAGATCCTGGGGGTGTTGGAGTAATGGCAATCTATCTGAGAGGAATTACTAAGAGGCAGAAGAAGGGTGAGTGTGATGGTGGGAAAGGAGGAAGGTAAAAGGGAACAGAGGAAAGATCTAGGAAACAAAGCTATGAATAGAGGTACAAACATAGGTGTGCGCTGATGTAAATATATTTAATCCATAAAAATAGAGGTATTGGCATAGGTACATATATTTATATGGCAATACATTGAGGAAGTGATTGGAATTTGGGCCTCTGCTCAAGTCCTCGCTCAATGCAAGAACACTTTGTTCCAACAATCTGGCATTCTGTGATGCTCACCCTCACAGCATGATCTCTGAAAACAAAACAGGTGCATAAGTAAATGTGGTGAAGAAAGCTGATGGTGCCCGGCTATCAAAAGATATAACATCTGGGGTCTTAAAGGTCTGAAGTTAAAGAAGTGACCATCTAGCAGAGAAGCAACAAGCCTCCATGGAAGAAGCACACCAACCTGTGCAATCATGGGATGCTGATGGGATCAGGTGATAGGCATCAGAAGACTCTAAAACAAACAAACAAACACACAAAACCCACATTGTTGAGAATGAGGGGAAATCGAGGCAGAGATCCCAAACCCATCTGTATACAATGGGACATCCCCCCACTGAAGAGTCACAAGGAAAGGATGAGTCAATCAGGATGAAGTACAGCACCAGTGGAACACACAATATTCCTGTGGTTCCTAGAGGCCTCCTCACCACTCACTCTCATGACCCCAGTCCTGCCTTTCACTGTGGACTAGGCCAGAGCATGTACCCAGGTACAGATAAGAGCTCAGGACGCACGGAATCCAGGTCAGATAAACCCCTCAGGAACAGAAATGGGAATAGTGATACCAGGAGGATAGGGGGTAGGTGGGGAGAGGAGTGGGCGGGGGGGTTGGGAAGAAACCATGGGAGGAAGGGAGACAGTGGTTGGTGTAAGATATGAAAATAATAAAATGTATAATTTTCAAGGGGTCACAAGGGTGGGAGCAGGGAGAGTAAAAAGAGGAGCTGATACTAAGGGCTCAAATAGAATGTAAATGTTTAGAAAATAATGATGGCGATCTGTGTACAAATATGTTTGATACGATTGATGTGTGGATTGTTATACGAGCTGGAAGAGCCCCCAATAAAATGATCTTTAAAAACACCCAAGGAACTGTTTCCCTACTAACTTCCCATGCTCTTCCTGTTTCCTTCAAGAAAATCTATCAAGATTTTCCCCAAACAGTCACCAGAACCTCCTGAGCTGGCCTCTCTGCCGTGAACTGAACTGGCCCAGAAGATTCCCTTGAAAGCCGCTGGTTTGATTGGACATTGAAAAAAAAGGCATCTTAATGAAACAAAGCCACATGTATTCTGAGAGCTTGTCTACTGATCGCTCACAGAGACATGTTTGGAGATATTTTGTTTGGAATAAGACTGTGCAAGTATGAACTGGATTCCTTTGAAATCCACCCTCGTATCATTTTAATTTACAGTTCTAACATTATAAACGTTAGCATCTTTTCATGCGTCTACAGGTCATTTGTATTTTCTCAGTGAAAGTTTTATGTCCCTGGCCCATTGCCATTTCTTTTGTTCTGTGCTTTCTTGCTAGCAAAATGGCATGGGATCAGCATCTGACCTCCTCCTACGTCACAGGGGAGAAGGCAAAACAAACTCGACATCCACCCGAGGCTGACTTCTGTGAGGCCGCAGTCAGCCATGCCGCCACTCCCCAGTCTTCTTTATCAATTGTGATGCCAACTGGCCCTTCCCTGGCCCTGTTTACTTCTCTGCTGGGTTCAATAATGACCATACAGAACTCACAGGCAATACTCATAATTATGGGATTTATTAGGAAAGTGAACAGTTACAATTCAGGATCAGAAATGCTCAGGAGGTAGTTCTACACTCAGGAGAGTCTCTTCTCAGCCATGCTGACAAGTATGCGTCTCTCTCCTCCTTGGCCTTTCACTCATGTGGGTCCTATGGCCTTTGTCTTGTTCAGGAAATGTCACAAAGCTCGTTTAGCTCTGCTGACAAAGGTCTTCTCCAAACCGAAATCACTGCTATCAAGTTGATTCTGACTCACAATGACCCGGGAGGAGAGGGCAGACCTGTCCCTATGGGATTAGCCTGACACTTTAGGCACACAGCTTTCTTGCTTTGTGGCCCAGAAGTCCAAGGTTGAGTCTCCTGCTATTGGTGCAGTTGCCTCTGCTGCCACCACCTCTCTGGGGCCCCAGCTGTCTGTCTCCTTGATCCAGGAGGTTCTGGATGCAGGGGTCTCGGAATCCAAAAGATGCCCTCCACTTCTGACTCTTCTTCCTGATGGTCCTTGGAATCTCCCTTTCTGCAGAAGATGGCTCGTTTTACACCTAACGGTATAGCCAAACCAGCAGTTCCCATGTTGGAGTTGCATACACCATGTTTGCATGGTCCCAACCCACGCGGGTGCCATGCAGCTTCTTTACATCATTAGCAAACTGTCCAGTCCCCTTGGGAGGTGGCCACAAACACATTGCATTTGCAAAGTCGCACCAAGTCATTCTGTAGGAGCTACAACGACTCTGTCTGGAAGAGCCTGTCAACTGATTCGTGGCATTGAACTTGCCGAAACGTTTTGAAAATTAGTTGGTGACTGTATTTCCTACTTTGTTCATCTGAATGGTCAGGTTATTGACTTAATTTTATTTTACCTATTTTCTATTTTGTAAGTCATTAGTTTTTATTTATGTAATGAATGTAAGTCATAAAGCCAAAAAAGCGTTATGTAAGTCGAAATGTATTGCTACAAGATCATGGAAACCTTTATTCAACAAAAGTATAAAACAATGAGAAGCCATTGTTTCTTGATACATCCTCCATTTAGGTCTGTACGCTTCTGAAGGGGGTGTGTCTGTCTCGCTAACTCTTTCCCAAAGAACCGGGGACAGTCTTGGAGCATTCCAAAAGGCTAACCATATTCTGTTTGGAATAATCCCAGGCCTGCATGAACTGGAGTCATCCCAGGAATGCTGTTTTCACTTCCTTTCATACCTTTATGACTCCCTTACACGTTTCCATGACATGCTATGTAGTTTTTCAAGCGGCACAGTCAATTGGTTTTGATTTTGATTGGCATGTGGAGTGATTGCTATGGATTTTCCTCTGAGTGGTCATTGGCATCCGTTGCGGGGTGCTACAGAACCTCACACAGTTCTAGTCCAATGGTCACCATTCTGTAAAAGTTTTGGAATTTCATTTTATTTCGGAGTGGTTTAATAGTCTCTGCATGTTTGCGTATGTTGCCGTTGTTCTCCAATGAGAACAATGAGTCTAAAAATAACGTTACTGATGCCAATCCTAGTAGCTCTTTGAAAGACTTTACAAAAGAACAATAACTAAAGGATCCTCTGCATGAAACCTATCGTCACCCCCTCTGCCCGGAGTTAAGTGAGCTCTAATACTGTCTCCTTTTTCTGACTCTCTGACTCTTGAACCCTTTTGCAATATTTTCTGAGCTGGATGTTGTTCATGAAGACGGACGTGGCAAGTTCACCGTCATAGTCCCACACCCCGTCAGCCCCACACAGCCGGAGAAGGTAAGCGAATTGAACACTCAGGGTGGTTGCTTAGGAAGTTTTATTCATGCACGAAGATCACTGGGGCAAATGACTGGCAGAGAGAAAAGTATCTCCCAAAACTTCTAAAGCAGAGGAGAATTCAGCCCAAAAGGATAACTTGTTCCATGTTTTCCAGCTACCAAGAAGGTCTTCACAGGGGGGCGGGGGAAGCTAAGAAAGAGCAATTTATGATCAAAAACGGTGTGCAGGAATGGGCTCGCTGAGAAAGACCTGTGTGTGAATCACGGATTAGCAGCGGTTATCCTAGGGTGTGTGGTCTGGTCGGGCCACGGCAGAACAAGCAGCTCCTCCCCAGCTGTCTTCTGGGACTGGGTGTTGGAGTCCACGGGCAGTCGCTCATGGTTTATTGCTGCGCTGCCTGTCTCCCCTCAGGCTGAGCTGCCTCTCCACCCTAAGCTGAGGACACACTAGTGTGGGGGCTGTTCTGGCCTGATCTCCATCGTGGGGTCATCGACCCATTCCTCGTGAATTTCAGAAGACCCCGTTGCGTGGGACTCCCTGGCTCCCGGCCCCTCTGTCTCACTGCACCTCGGGTCCCCTTGACGACAACTGTGACTGCCTGGCACAGGGCTTTCCCCAGGTTGACCCTGCCCTCCCAGCGTGGTCTCTCCTGCCTCGGGGTTGCTGACGTGTGCTCCTCTTTGCCCACTGCCTGCCAGGCTCTGGCTCTGTCCTTGTTCGCGAGCCCCTGCCTGGCTTCCCATCTGGCTCCTCTCTTGCTCCACCTGGGTTTGTGACTCTGTCTGGGTCTGAAGATGTCCCCCTGTCACTGTTTGGCTGATCTGGTTCCTGTCCTGACTCTGGGTCACTCTGGTCTGGCCAGAGGTGGACTCCCAGGAGTGGGTGCTGGTGTTCCCCCTCTGATGGCCTCTGTCTTGCTCCATGGTATGACCTTGTGACCCTGTCTGGGTCTGACGATGTCCCCCTGTCACTGTTTGGCTGCTCTGGTTCCTGTCCTGACTCTGGGTCACTCTGGTCTGGCCAGAGGTGGACTCCCAGGAGTGGGTGCTGGTGTTCTCCCTCTGACGGCCTCTGTCTTGCTCCGTGGTGTAACCTTGTGACCCTGTCTGAGTCTGAAGATGCCCCCCTGTTACCGTTTGTCTGGTCTGGCTCATGTCTTGACCCTGGCTCCCCCTGGTCTGACCGGAGGTGGACTCCCTGGACTGGGTGCTGGTGTTCCCCGTCTGACGGCCTCTGTCTTGCTCTGTGGTATGAGTCTGTGACCCTGTCTGGGTCTGACGATGTCCCCCTGTCACTGTTTGTCCACTCTGGTTCCTGTCCTGATGCTGGGTGACTCTGGTCTGGCCCGAAGTGGACTCCCAGGAGTGGGTGCTGGTGTTCCCTGTCTGACGGCCTCTGTCTTGCTCCGTGGTGTGAGTCTGCGACCCTGTCTGGGTCTGACGATGTCCCCCTGTCACTGTTTGTCCGCTCTGGTTCCTGTCCTGATGCTGGGTCACTCTGGTCTGGCCCGAGGTGGACTCCCAGGAGTGGGTGCTGGTGTTCCCTGTCTGAGGGCCCCTGCCCTGACCCGGGGTTCGGGTGGTGCCGGTTGCGGTCTCTCTGCTGTGGTGGGCTCGAGCTTGTTCCCTGGTCTGAGGCTCTTGGTGTGATCTCCCCTCTCTGCTCTGAGGACGCCTGTCCTCTGGTTTCTGAGTCTGTCGGCCATGCCCTGCCTCGTGTCCCTGCTGGCTTGGGTTCTCCTGTCTCTGAGATTCAGTCTGCCTGCCCCGGTGACCAGCCTGAGTGGATCTGATATCCTGCCCTCTGGGAACCTGGGGGCTCTGCCCACCGCTGCCTCCCTCAGGCAGCTGACTTGCACCAGCCCCTCCTACTTCAGTGGGGCGTCTCTGGCCCTCCCTCAGCTCTGGTGCGGCTCCAGTGGGATGGCGTCCAGACTCTTGAGATCCACAAGCTCCCTCAGGACTCTCACTCAGGGCCTTGAAACAGGCCTGGGCCACTTTGAAGGTCAGCACCAGGAATTCTTTGAATTCTACAGTCCCCGTTTCATCTTCATCCAGCAGGCGCATGACTTCATCCACAGTGCCCGGATCGTGGGGGTTCTGAGCAGAAGACGAGGTTGGGTCAGTACCCGTCCCACTCAACTCCAGGCATTCCAGAGGCCTGACCAGCCCCATCACACTCTATACATGAACTGCTATATCATTACTGGCGATGTGAGTGAGGTCCCCTGCCCCCCCCCACCCCCCACTTTGTTTGGCCTGTCTCTCTCTTCCTCTGGAGCAGCCGTTCTCATTGAGGGGTTTCTGATGCGCAGCTAGGCCCTGGGTGCAGAGGAGAATTGCCCTGAGGTGATTTCAAGGCTGTGGGCTTTCATCAGCAGGGGCCAGGCCTGTCTTCCTGTGGGATTTGAACTCGCCAGCCTTCCGGCGAGCAGTCCTGTGACAGGCAGCTTGTGCCCAACCCCCTTTACCTCCCTGTCGGGCACAATGCCTGGCTTCCAAGGACCAGCACAGACTGAGGAATGAGTGAGTCATTGCATTCGGCACACACACTATGTGCTCAGGGGACGCTCAGCCCCTTCTGTGCTCCGTGGCCCTCTTGCCTGGGGGGCTGAGGCGGTGTTTTTTCCCAGGTGCACTGAGGGGGTGTGGCCCTGAGGGAGGGAGTGCCCCGGGACCTCAGCTGTCTTGTGTAACACACGGGTCCTGGGGTGCAGGGTTGGCGGGAGCATGCGGTCAGCAGCCTGCGGCCCCCCTCCCCACCCCCCGTGCTCCAGGCCTCCGTCTCCCTAGTTGCTTTAGATAAGAGCCCATGACAGGAAGAGGCAGGGATGCACCTCAAGGGCCTCTGGAGGGGGAAGGGAAGGGTGCTGGGAGCAACCTGGTCTCCAAAACAATTTCCCACGTGGTTGGTCAGCTGATGTTTTGGAGTGTCTCCTGTGGGCAGGGCCCGGAGCCACAGAGCCACGCAGCGACTGAAGGCTTGTTACTAAGAATCACATTATGATGGAACCAAAGGCCAAGCTCACTGCCGCAGTCCACTCCAACTCACAGCCTGGCACAGCGACCCTATGGGACCGTTTCTGAGACTGTGGTGCTAACCATTTGCAGTAGAAAGCCCCATCTATCTCCCGTGGAGTGGCTGGGGGTTTCAAGCGGCCGACCTTGTGGGTCAAAGCCCAAGGCGGAACCAGTACAGCCGTGGGGAATGGCTGCTGGAAAGCAGCAACCGTGCTCATTCCCAGGACGTCCAAAGGTTCTGTTGCTTTCTAAGCGGTCCCTTGGGTGCCTTTGCACCTGTCTTAGAATTAATCAGAGTTATTGAATTAGAATCAATCAAAGTAAATGTATCTTCTTAGGGGCCAAGTCGACCCACCCCTGTGATCCATAGCCGTTTGCTGCTCGGCCATCTCTTCCTATGCTGACAGGCAGGCCTGGGTCCCCACGTTCCTGGAGCAAAGTGTCTGCAGGCAGACCTGTCCTCTGGCCTATGACCTCCCCCGCCATGTCCCCCCCCCACCAGCTGAACCCCTCCTACCACAATGACGTCTGCAAACTCCCTCTCCAAGAGCCTTTTCATCTCTCCTCGGGTCAGTGACTTGCAGTCACCCTCGGTCTTGGCGTAGCGACCGAAGGCGTCGATGATCCCATTAATGTTCCGCAGCAACTGAGGCATCTTGCACGGCAAGCTGGGGAGAAATGACACGTGCCCCATGGGCGACCCCACATGAGCCTCCACTGTGTCCCGGGGAGCATTTCTGCTTCGCAGCCCTATCCTTACCTGGTCATCGCTGCTTTGGGTCCCTGTTGCTCTCAGACCCTGTCAGTGGTAATGTATTTGATGGATGGGAAAGAGGTGCACACAGTCACCAGAGGCAGACTCAGTGTTGAGATAAAAATGTTGGCCCCACCTCTGACCTCTCCCGTGAGCCTGGGCCAGTTGCTTTGCCTCTCCAAACCTCAGTTTATGCATTGTGACAGGAAGATAAAGTAAATCCCGATTTATAAGGCTATCATAGGTTTCAGAGCAGACATGAACACTACAGGATTTTCAATGGCTGTAACTTTTGCGAGCAGAGAGCCAGGCCTTTCTTCCAAGGCACCTATAGGTGGATTAGAACCACCAATCTTGAGTTTTGCAGCCAAGGGCAAAAGCATGTAGACCACCCTGGAATTCTAAAGGTAATACTAAAAGAACAAACAAAAACCAAACTCAGTGCCATCAAGTGGACGCCAGCTCACAGGGGCCCTCTAGACAAAGGACAGCCACCCCTGTGAGTTTCTGTGACTGCCACACTTTACAGGAGTAGAAAGCCCAGATTTTCTCCCATAGAGTGGCTGGTGGTTTCAAACTACTGACCTTGTGGGTAGTAGCCCAATGCAGAGCCACTTTACCACCAACAGGGCTCCAAAGGTAATACTAGCACCTGCTTTATCGGGTTATGATGAGAACTAAACGAGATGAGGGCTCTGAAACACTTGACAGAGAGCCTGGCTCAGATGAAGTGTGATTATGTGTCATTAAGATGCTATTACCCGCACATTCACCGACACGATTGGTGTGCACTATGTTCACTCACCGCTTACAGAGCACTTTCTCGTGCGTCATCTCTCGTCAGCCTTATTCCCTCTACTTTTTAATAGGAGAAGAAAAAGGTTCAGAGAAGTGAGGTGATTTGCCCAAGGCCACCCAGGTTGTAAGGCACCAAGACATCCTAGAGTCCGTGTCTCCTGTACCTGAATGCATAGCTCTCTGTGCTCATCGCCAGACCGCGAGGGTCACTGCTGGGTAGACCAGCAGGCAGGTGATGCACATGGGCGTCAACCACTCCCTCAGGCGGCAACCAAACAGGAACCTTGGGGCCCAACTCTGCCCTTTCTGACATTCTTTGAGGCTAGTAGTCAGGAAGGGGCTGGCTTACCCCCTGTTTGGAATGCAGAGGAGAAGGTGACTCCCCTGGGTGGGAGGCTTTCTCTTTCTGAGAACTGAGGTTTCTCTGAATGGGACATCTATCCTCAGCACTGGGCCCAACAGGCTTCTGGGCCCATCAAGCCCAGGGTCCTGGTGACCGAGAAGACTGATGCCCCATTGTAGAGAGAGATTGTCTTTCTCATTAGCCAGGAATCTGGAGACGGCTGGAGGAGTTGAGGTCTGCCTGTCTCTGGTGGGCAAGAGGCAGAGAGAGCTGAGATGTGTTGGGAGAAACAGAGGAGATGCCAGAAGGGGAAATGGCATCGGAGATGAAGAGGTTCGAAGGTGGGGCAGACAGAAGCCCGTAGCAGCTGGCATGCCAGGAGGAGACCTGGAGATTTAGAGAAGAATTCCATGGGGCGATGAAGATGTTTTTAGAGAAGCTGGGGAGTAACGGGAAGAAGGATGTTTGGAAGCTAAGAAAGGCGGTCAGTCAGCCAGAAGGATGCAGAATTTTACAGACCCAAGGGTGGTGGTGGTGGTGGTGGGGGTGGGCTTCCCAAAGGGTCTCCTGGCTACCTCATAGCCAAAAGTTTCAGGCTGGTTTTGATGTCCTGGGTCCATCAAAGCATAAGTTCAGAGTATTGCACCTTAACAGAGACAAGAAAAGAGCCACACCTGCCCCCACCCGAAGCAATGTGACAAGACCTTCACGATTAATCTATAAACCGGCTGCCACAGTCAACCCCCCCCTCGCGGCAGCCCCAGGTGTCAGAGTACAATAGCTTGTTTCCCCGGTGGCTGATCTTTCACCTTCCTTCTGACGTCCCTCTGGGTGGCTCAAGCTTTTGAAATGTGTTCACTGCTTGCACCACCCAAGGACGCCCCCTTGATGTATAAACAGTGAAAACAAGAGGACCTTGTAGCCCCACTTCAGACCCTATAGACTTAATCTGCAAACTCAGCTGGCCCAAACAGCACTAGGTGGCTTAACCTCAGCCTCGGGGTCGGCAGAGGCAACCTGGTTCTGAACCCACCACTCCGGGAACACTGCAAAAGCGCTTCTAGAACCTTGAGAGCAAGAGGCCTTCACGGATGCAGGAAAGCAATGGGCAGTCCCGTAGCTGGCACCCACGGAGTCTCAGTGAGAGGAGCGGCCGCCGGGCCTGCTGCAGGGGAGGAGGGAGCGGGTTCCGGAAGGCATGGTTTCCCAGCATGCTCCTGCTCCTTGCTCGCCTGAGGCCCAAAGAGGACTGCCTGCCAGGACCAACAGCCCTGGGTTGATGAACCCACTCCCTCCAGAGACTGAGCGAAACAAAGGGGGATTCCTCAAGAGGAGGACTTACCTAAGGTTCAGGCAGCAGGAGGCAAATGGTGTTAAGCGGTGTGTGGAGTAGGTCATGGAGTGGGAATCTTTTATAGGGGTTTTCAGGTGGCTAGAGATTTAGACTGGGCGTTCCTGCCCCATGAGGTGGCTTGATTCATCCGTGGCTTAGCCCAGCCCAGCCCCACCCCCTTTCTACTCTGTTTCACCTGCTGACTTGTGGCTGCTTTGGGCTAATTAGAGGCGCTGCCAGAAACACGCAGAGCCCTCTCTGCACAGACAGGGGACACTCCTGCCCAGCAGGATGGGCTCAGCAGTGCGTGCAGGGGCGGGCTCCCTGCTCAGTCTTCCTCGTCTCCGTGTGACTGCGGCCATGAGCTCCTTTTTCCTCTTCTGTACAAATACTCGAGAGCCCTTCGCCCGCCGCGGGCTGTCATTTCAACTTGACCGCTGTGGGAGGCTGCACATGGTATTCTGGTGATACTGCTATGACGTAGGACATTTGGGGGAATTGGGTTTTAGAATTACCTTTCATACCCACTCAGTCTCTCTCTCTCTCTCTCTCTCTCTCTCTCTCTCTCTCTCTCTCTCTCTCTCTCTCTCTCTCTCTCTCTCACACACACACACACACACACACACACACATTTCAGTTATTAGCTGGGTTTCTTTCTCTTCCCCCACCCCCTGCCTCTTTTCAATTGTCAAATACATTTTGTATTTTAGAATAGTTTTCGACCTACAGGAAGTATCATTCCAAATGTCCTCCCTCCTTTCCTGCACAGTTTTTCTTAAAAAAATCATTTTATTGGGGGATGGTACAACTCTTATCATAATCCATCTATGCATCCATATCTCCTTCTATTAACATCGTGTATGCCTGGGGTTTATTTGTTACAATCTATGAACCAAGCTTGTTACATTAGAATGTGGAGAAACACAAGGATAGAAAACATGAAAAAGGGTGTTGCGAGGCGTGGAAGTCAAAGTAAAATGGTGCCGTAAACTAAAAAGGATTTCTGTGAAATCATAGAGCCTTTTATTACATAAAATATAAGAAAATGTGAACCTCATTTCTTTCAATATGTTCTCCACCTGGGTCTAGGCATCTCTGAAGGCAGTGTTCCATCTCACTAAGCCCCAAGAATTCTAGGCTTTTAGATGTTTATCAGGTCTAAATGACAACTCACATTCCTTTTATTTAAATGTTCTTTGAGTTGGGGAACAAAAATAAACCTGAAAGGGAAGAAGAGGGCTGGAGGGGAGATGGATAAGGTTTGCCAATAAAGTTCTAGTAGGACAGCCTGCGCTCCCCTTGAAGAGTGGTCTGATGCATGGTCTGTTGGGGGAAATGGGAGGTGCAACTTTCCTGGCTTTTTTTTTAATCACCAATGTAGTTCTCAATTTTCTTAAAAACTTCTCTTTAGTAAGTCCCTGCGATCATTCCATGGCCTTCAATAATCTCTTCCAAGACTGCCCCTTGGGATCCCCGGCCCCAAAGAAAAAAATCAACAAACAAAAAACGGCCACTCTCACCTCTGAACTGGCCTCTCCACTTTGAATTTTGCTAGCAAATCTCCCCAGAAGCCAGCTTTGATAGACCTTTTGGGGGGAAGACATAATAATGAAAAGAAGACAAGTGTATTATTGAGAGAACTCATCTGTGTCCATCCACTAACTGAACAATTCTGTGTGGAGTAAACTAGTCTATCTACAACTTGGAACCCCAGTAGCAACTTTTTTTTTTTAACTTACCCTCATAGTACCTTCCAAATCTCGCGACCATGCAGTCAACGTCAACTCACAGTGAGCCTAAGGACAGGGTAGAACTGGTCCAAGACGAACACTTCCCGGCAGTAGAAAGCCTCATCTTTGCCCTCTATATTAACTAAAGTCTGTCATGCATATTCAGGTTGACGATTTGTGTGGTCTGGTCCTGTGGATTTTGACAACTGTATAATGCCCCATGTCCATCATCAGTATCGTACCGAGTTGTTTCGCTGCCTTAGGAAAGTCCTCCCTCGGATTTGTGGGCAGCCGCTGCATTTTTTTATGGTGTCTACAGGGGTGTCTTATATTTTGCCCTCTGTTGTATAGTTGGAATCATACAGCATGTGGGTTTTCCAGACTAGTTTCTTTAACTTAGCAAAAGACATTTAACGTTCCTTCGTGTCTTTGGGTGGTTTCTTCTAATGGATGGCCAGTGCTGCATGGTACGGATGTTCTGTAGTTGGTTTATCCAGTCACCTACTGAGGGGCAGAGGGATTGCTTCGTGTTTGGCAATCAGGGGTAAAGTTTCTGTAAACAGTGAAGGGCAGGTTTCCACGCAGATGTATCTTTTTGGCTTATTTGGAGTAAAGACCTAGGAATGCAATTACCACGTTGTGTGGTTAGCGACTTACTTCCAAAGAGGTTGTGCATTTGCTGTTCCCGCTAATTGTGAAGGAAAGTTCTTGTTGCTTGCTTGACAGCATGGGTGCACTCAATGCATCTTGTTTATGTGGCATGTCTTAATAACATACGATGTCTAGCATCTTTCAGATGCTTGCTCGCCATCTCTCTCTCTCCTCCGCTAGCTAGATGTTCAGCTCCTTTGCTCCTTTTGAAATTGGGTTGTTGGTTTCCTGGTTGTTGAGTTGTAAGTGTTATTTGTATCATTTGGACACAAGTCACTTACGTCTTTTTCTAAACATTTTATCCACATGTGCATCTTGTCTTTCCACCCTCTTAGCTGTCTTTTGCAGAGTGGAATTTTGAAATTTTAATTAACTCCAATGTATCACCCTGTTCTTTACGATTGTGCTTTTTGGTGTTACAGTCAGAAAATCGCTGCCACGGTGTAGGTCCCCGTGTGTTCTCCAATGTTCGCTTTCAGAAGTTGCATAGTTTGTGTTTTCTAGTATGGTCTATGTATTAGTTTGGGTACTTTAGAGAAACAACCCCACAGGAACTTATATGTTTAAGAGAGAGTTTTAGATAAAGGTTAAGTGTGCATCAAGAAAACATCCCAACCCAGTCCTGCCCAAGCCCACAAGTTCAACATTAACCCATATGTCTGACACTAAACCACGAAGCCCTCCTCCCTCCTCCATCTCACAAAACAGACTCAATGATGCCGACTGCAGGAGGAAAGCTGAGTCAGTGAACATGTGAGCATCTCAGCGCTGGCAGGGGTCTCCACACGGCTGCTCCAGCACCCAGGGCTGCATTGGGGTAGGACCATGCAGCTTCTCCTCAGGGATGTCTTGCAGGAAGTGAGCCTTGCCAGCTAAAGCAGGGAACCGGCTAAGGCAATTGCACCCTGGTCCTACCATCAGAAAGCAAGAGACCCAAGAACTAGAAAGGTGAGGCTCACTGAGCCATTTATCCCTCTGCCCTTCAATTAATCCCACATGCGTTTAACAGCCAGGTTGGCACAATAAACTAACTAACTCAATCTAGGATCCATTTTGAGTTAATTTTTGTGAAAGATGTAGACTCTGTCTAGATTTAATATTTTTGTTTGTAGATGTCCAGCAGTAACCACCAGCACCACTTATTGAGATGACTAGCCGTTCTCATGGTGACTCCTTTTTTGATTCAAACAAACTAAAGTTAATATTTCCTCTCCTCCCTACATCCTATGTGTCGGTAGCACTTTACAGCTGGAGGTGGGGAGAAGAGGCTTCAGATGTTCCCGAGTCACCCCTAAGTTGGTCAACTATCAATTGATCTGCCAGAGCACCTCTTTCATTTCAGAAGCAGGGGTGAGACCTCAGGAAAATAGTGTTGAATAACAACAAGCCCGCATATCCAACTCTCACACAGTTTGTAGTCTGGTGGTGCTGGGAGGTTCGTCTTGGCGAGGTTCATGATGCTGGTGTTAATGATGCTGGAGGTTAATGATGGTCACTGTGTGAGAAAGATGGTGCTTTTTTCGGCTCTTGCAAAGCTTTCTAGCCTCTGAGACTCTGCATAGGCCCGTGTGAGTCAGAAGCTCCTCGGTGGCCATGGCTTTGGGGTTGGGGGCAGGGATTTACAGTTTGTAAAGCACTCTCACTCACAGGTTTCATTTGCTCCCAACAACAGCAGTACGCCGTGGGTAGGACTGAGCCAGGACGCGGGGAAATCCTTAGAGATGTTGTCAGACTTAGCCAAGGACAGTCACTGAGGAAAGGAAGCAGCTGGGACTTCTGCAGAGCCCCTCAGACTCCCAGTCGGTGGTTCTATTACCACGTCTACCTGTCGTTCTTCTTGGGATGACTTTTAGCCCTTTATATTTTGCATAAAACTTGTCCTTGGTGGATGAAAACTCCAGACCACTTACCATGTGAGCAGGAAGCTTCCCAAGCATTGAAGACACCCCCCAAAGGGGCGCCTAGGCTACAGTTTGACAGTAAGTGTCCCTAGCTCTTCGGTGACCCTTTGCAGGGGAAGAGCTATCCTGTGACTCTTACTGAAAGGCCACCAGTGTGCAGCAGATAGAAAAGGATTAACAGGAAGAGGAGGTGTGGTACGGCCAATTCTTACAGAGAGTGACATCTCAAAGTCAGAGCTGCTGCAATGACTAAGTGGCATTGTGGACGTGTGGATGGAGAAGTCCGTCTGCAGTGAGGAGAGGCAGATTCCAGTGGGGATGGAGGGAGAGGTGGGCGAGGCTACAGAGGAGTGGCTGACAAGGAAAAAGCGGAGTCAGGGCTCGGGTCTTTAGGAGCAGGTGGGTTCGAGGTGACTGTAGTACCTGGACAGCATTAGCCATGGCAGGTGGAGTCCAGGCTAAAAATACATAATAGATGTGAAGACATTCTAAGCTGATCAGTTATAAAATACCACCATATAACAGCCAGCTCTTCTCATCACACGCCTTCACTTCTACCCAGGGGAACTCACTGCATTGAGCCAACGCCGACTCATGGCGACCTTATAGGACAGAGTAGCACTGCCCAGTGAGTTGGTATGGAGCAGGGCCTGGCAGTGTGTTCATGGAGGAGGGGGTGTGGTTAAAGGGTGGCTATTCATGTCTCCTCCAAATAGCAAGCAGGAGCACACAATCATCTTGGGGGAACAATGAATCTGAAGGGGGACAAAAAGAGTCTGAAAGTCAGAGAGCTGCTTGAGTAATAAAAGAATTTGCTGGAGCCTGTTGTATTCATAGCTCGTATAGCTTGACCGACAGGGTGGACAGGGAATGGTCCTTAGAGAAAACACAAATAGTGGACAGCACTGGGCCTCCTTGTCCTCTCTGGGCCCAACTGGAACCCCCCCACCTGTGCCATGAACAGAGCATCCTGAAAGCCCAGGTTGCCAAGTTCAGGCCCAGAAATGCAGGGAAGATTCGGCAGATACAGGAAATGCTCCTGTTGACATGGTTTCCAGGGATTTAGTGAGTGTCTCTTAGACATCTTGGCCTAATCCCTGAAACCTGAGAGGTTGGGTTGCCCCTCTGTTTCTGCGAGCTCTGATCTAGGCCAGAGAGCACGGGGTTAATAGGATCCTTGTCATCCTTGCTCAGGAAAACTAGAAGCTTGCCACTGGAAAGGGAGTTTGAAATTCCTACATGAAGGAATTGCTCGAGGAATAAGCAAACTGGGAGGTTCCAACCTACTCTTGCATGTTGGGAAAATGAGGAGCATGCTGGCAGGCGCAGTCTGTGGGTGGGGCGGGATGGGAGGTCACAGAGAGCTGCATCCCATGGGTCTCTGCTCAGGGAAGGTCCTGGTCAGGCCAGCACTCAAATTCATTGCCAGCAAGTCAATTCCGACTCAGAGGGACCCTATGGAACAGAGTAGGATGGCCCCGTCTCCCTGACTTGAACGCACCCCTACCTCCACACTCCATGCAAATACCATCCATTTCAAAGTCGGAGACCTCTGTCTCCATCCTGTATTGCCAGGTGACGCCAAGGAGATGAGACCGCCCTTAAACATCTGAGCCTGACTCAAAGCTTAGCTTGACACAATCGTCGTTTGCTGGTACGTCATGTACCTGCCGCCTGCATTCCCTATACCTTCCTTATCCTTTGGAGTCCCGGCGCTAGAGTGATTTCCGCATTGGTCTGCTCACCTCCAGGTCGGTAGTTGGGACTCACTGCGGGAGAGAGGTGAGGCCACCTGCTCCTGCAAAGAGTTGCATTCTGGGAAACCTTAGGGAGCAATGCTACGCTGTTGTATAAGGTAGCGGTGAGCTGGAATTGGCTTGATGGCAGTCGGTTTGTTGGGTTTTTTCACTGTCATTGTTTATTTGCCAAATCACCCTTTCTAGGGTACTTTGGACATGTTGTCAGGAGAGACTAGTCGCTGGAGAAGGCCATCCTGCTTGGTAAAGTAGAGGGCAGAGAAAAAGAGGAAGGCTCTGGATAAGCTGGATTGGCACAAGCACGTAAGAACAGCTGGGAGGGCAGCGCTGGAGCGGGGCAGTGCTTGATCCTGTGGCACTCAGGGTCACCATGAGTCGGAATGGACGACTCCATGGCACCTGACAACTGCAGCGGAGTCCACCATCTTTGAGACCCAGGCTGACTGTGAGTCAGTGTGCTTTGACTTGATATGGAACTCCTGTCCATTCCTCAGTCTGAGAACACAGCTTGTTCCCGAAACCATGAGGCCTGGGTGCTACGTCGCCCAAACCATGCCTTAGTCAGAATCAACTTGATGGCAGGGGATTTGGTTTTGAGGGCTACTGAGAGTCCCTCATTGCTGCAAGTTGTTTCTCTCGACTACTACTCTAAAAGTTGGTAGTAAAAGCCCACCCAGAGTTTCCATCAAAGAAAGGTTTGTTTCATAAAGACTATAGACTAGTAAACTTTTTTAAATGGTTATACTCAGTTACACATGGGTTTGTTATGAGTCGGGATTGTCTTATGGGGACTAGGATTTGTTGTTTCAGAGCAACTGAGTGTAGGGAGCTAGTTCAGCATCCAAGGCCTAAGGGTATCGAATCTATTTTTCACTGATAGCATACCTAACCATGCCCCACCTAGCAGGTCTCTGTGCCATAACACCATAGCAACCCGTGTGACAGTCGGACTGCCCTGGTGGGGGGTGGGAGTGGGGGACTGAGCTGTAGTCTCTACAGCAGCACATCTCCAAGTCTTTCTTCCCGGGAGCCTCTGGATGGGTCCCAGTCAACATTGACTGACTTCTCACCACCACTGGGTGGGTGCCAATGCCTAGCCAGGAGGGTTTTAACCATTCCAGCGCCAGGGCTCCTGGACCCTGTGTGCTGACCCAAACTGGGGACAGCTCCAGTACAGCCAGAAGGACCAGATCGTGCTGGTTGTGACTCGACAAGCCTGTTGGTCTCCACTAGGGATTGGCAGCTTTTATTTACCTCCTTCCTCTTTCATTGATCAAAGCATTTACCCCTCCCAGAGAGGTAGCGAGGATTAAATGGTGATTACAGGGTGTTCTGAGCAATCAGGGTGACTACAGATCACTGAGAGCATGCAGAGGTGACAGCCATTAAGTAGGGCAGTGGGACCTAGGAGCTTGGGAAGACAGGCCGGATGTATTTAGCAGGAAGAAGTTGAACTGTGAGTACCGGAAGTCTCTGGTCACTGTAACCCTGGTGACACAGTGGTTAAGCACCTGAGTGCTAATTGAAGACTAGGCCCTTTGAGCCTGCCTGGGGATGCTCAGAAGGAAGCTGTGGCGTCTGCCTCTGGAAAGACTGACAGACTTGGAAAACTTATGAGGCAATTCTATCTGCCCTAGAGTATCCCTATGAATTGGCATCCACTCCACACCAGTGGGGTCTTGTTTTTTGGGGAGGCTTTGAGGTATTTTGAAAGACCACTTGCTACTGAGAAGTTTAACACTTCTTATCTGAAGGCAAAGGAGCCCTGGTGGCAGAGTAGGTTACACATTGGGCTGCTAACTGCAAGGTCAGCAGTTTGAAACCTTGAGAGAAACATGAGACTTTCAATTCGCACAAAGATTTAGAGCGTTGGAAACCCACAAGGGCAGTTCTACTATGTCCTAGAGGGTCGCTATATGAATCGGAATTGATTCGATGGCCATGAGTTTGTTTGTTTTTAAATTGTTGTCTTAAGGCCACTTTGATGAAGGTGGTGTTGGGAAGACAAGAAAGCACACTGGGTGTCCTTCTTATACTAGAGTGTACTGACTACATGGCTTAGTACATCTCGTAACTTTTCTGAGCCTCAGCTTTTTCATCTGTGAACTTGTGATCACCTCTGATTATATCAGATGGTGAGTATGAGGCTGAAAATACATAATAGATGTGAAGACATTCTAAGCTGATCAGTTATAAAATACTTATAGGACATTGGGTTTTTTAAAATCATTTTATTAGGTGCTCATACAATCCTTTTATAATCGTTTTATTAGGGGCTCATACAACTCTTATCACAATCCATACAGACATCAATTGTGTAAAGCACATCTATTCATTCATTGCCCTCATCATTCTCAAAACATTTGCTCTCCACTTAAGCCCCTGGCATCAGGTCCTCATTTTCCCCTCCCTCCCCGCTCCCCCCTCCCTCATGAACCCTTGATAATTTATAAATTATTATTTTGTCATATCTTGCCTTGTCTGATGTGTCCCTTCACCCACTTTTCTGTTGTCCATCCCCCAGGGAGGAGGTCACATGTACATCCTTGTAATCAGTTTCCCCTTTCCAACCAACGCTCCCTCTATGCTCCCAGTATCGTCATTCACACCACTGGTCCGGAAGTGATCATCTGCCCTGGATTCCCTGTGCCTCCAGCTCCTATCTGTACCAGTGTACATCCTCTGGTCTAGCCAGACTTGCAAGGTAGAATTGGGATCATGATAGTGGGAGGCAGACCTCTCCACTGGTTCCTTACTCCACGCCGGCATGTTGCATTCACCTCTTGGAGCACTGGGTTGAAGTCTGGGTTGAAGTCTGGTCCCTCTTTCCCTGTGGAGATATAAACAATACCCTCCCCTTGGGTGGGTTAGTGCCCCATGACCCCACTACCCTTTTCTTTTTTATTATTTATTTTGTTTGTTTGTTTTCCTTTCCCCACCTCCTTTTTAGTTGTCTACCATGTGTATCCCTGTATTTGATCTGGTTTCTGCCATGTTACCTGGTCCTCACTGTTATTGTAGTTTAAAGTATTAGTAGAGCCACCTCACAAGAAAAAGAAACATAGAAGAATGGGGCCCTATGATCTGATTTTAAAAGAGCACAGCTTTGGGGACCCTATGCCACACAGTTCTACCTTATACGCGATTATGCACGATTTATCATGAATCGGGCTGCAACTGGTTTTGCTTTGATTTGTTGAGAGTGGATTGTGCTTTAAACCCCTCAACACCAACGGTGGGAGTGGTGACACCGGGAGGGAAGGGGGTGTAGAAAGGGAGAACCGATCTCAGAGATCTATGTGTAACCTCCTCTCGGGGAGATGGGCAATGGGAAGGTGGGTGAGGTGAGACTCCGGGCAGTGTAAGATAAGATAAAATAATTATTTATAAACTATTAAGGGAGCAGGGTGAAGGGGGGAGCAGGGAGGGAGGGAGAGGGGGGGAAAAGGAAACCGAGCTGATTCCAGGAACCCAAGTGGAAAGTGAATTTTGAGAATGATGAATGCAACGAATGTATAAGGGTGCTTTGCTCAATTGATGTATGTATGTATTGTGATAAGAGTTGTATGAGCCCCAATTAAAAGATTTATTAAAAAAATAAAAATATAGGGAAAGCCACGTGTTCACAATTCAACTTCTGAGACTATCCCTCCTTTGGATTTGAATGTTATTATTTACAGTCATTGACTCACACAGTGTGGTGTGCTTCTTCCATGTGGATTTAGTTGACACCTCACTTCTATGGCTGCTTGTTGGAAGGCAAGTCTTTATACAATCCTAGATGATATATTTTTTTCTGCTAGGTGGTCACTATCTAATTCCTTCAGCACATTTTACTATCGTACCCATGTCTTCCGTGATCTCTTCATGAGGGTGAGCATTAAGCAGGGCCATGCCATAAGAACTAATTGTACTTAAATCACAGCTAGAATGAATTACGAGCTGAAAATCCATTTATATATCTACCATTTATATATGTCTCTGGCTCACTTTAGAGACATCATCATTTTATGTTAGAAAACATCATCAATCACTCCCCTGGGGCATAAGGTAAGTCTATTTATAGTCATTAATTTAGCCAATTTTGAAAAACACTGTTGAGAGAAGGAAATTATATAAGTATAATATAGCTATGAACCACAACATATGAATTGTTGACTTATACAAATTAAACTCTTAAGTGTCTGAACACAATTTACACAAACAGTGGGGGTTGGTGAT
Source organism: Tenrec ecaudatus (assembly GCF_050624435.1). Taxonomy (NCBI): domain Eukaryota; kingdom Metazoa; phylum Chordata; class Mammalia; order Afrosoricida; family Tenrecidae; genus Tenrec; species Tenrec ecaudatus. Next base: position 161,656,045 of record NC_134530.1, read on the forward strand.
AGGGAAAAATCTTCCAATAATATTTATTTGTAATGGCAGAGCCACCCCTACCAGATGAATACATGTCGTAATAATTTTATCTCCCTTTTGACTCATTTTAATGTTTCTTTTTATTTTTAAGTGAAGGGGAAATACACGCGGAGCAAGCCCCCGGTGAACCCCTTTAACCACAGACCAGGGCGTGAAGAGCTTTGCTGCAGCGCAGAAAGCACTGGAAAGTGGCTCTGTGGATGAAGGCAGCTTAAAATGTAGCTCTTTATCTCTGCAGGAAATGCCCTTTGCCTCCCAGCTCTTTCCTCTTACTTTCCTCTTGTCCCACTATCATGCTCAGCCTTCATTTGGGTTTCAGGAATTCCTCTCGGTTACATTGCCCTCCTCGCCATTTTGGATCACTTGCTGTTTCCTTGCCGCTGGGTTTGCTAACATACACCCCCATCCATTTCCCCGCCTCCCCCTCTCCCATGTCCCCCTGGAACCCTCAGTCCGTTGTTTGCTCCTCCGATTGTTTCTCCCACTTATCTTGACAGAACTGCAGATAGTAATATGTACAAAAATGAGACAGAGCAAAATAAAGCAACAAAACGATGACCAAAAAAAGAGACTGTAAATATTTCAAGGTCTATTTGTTGATCTTTAGGAGTGTTTTCTGGTGGAGTCTGATGGGGTGCCACACCCTGTCCCCAAAGTCTATTTTTGATATTCCCTCTGGACTTCCTTGCTCTGCTCCCCTTGCTATTCTATTCCACACCCTTAGTGTTTTGCCTCCGTGTGGTGGGGTCAGATGAGGCGCAACTTCCTCACTGTGTCTCCAGTGTTGTTCCCTGTAGGGCTATGGGTCAGTGAGGGGTGTCATGTCTCATAGTGCAGCCAGCATATGGTCCTCTTTGCATTGGCTTCTTTGAGCAAGGATATCGTCCTCAAGACTTGGTGGGCCAGGATGTGCTCCACTCTCTCTTCCTCCCCCTTCATTTGCTCCTGTGTGCTCTGATCAGACATGTCCCTCTCCCCTAGCTGCAGCTTCAGTGCTGTTCTCTGAAGTAAATTGTTCAGGGTGGGAGGAGGGGCTGTCCATATAGTTGGGGTTGGGACCGGCCCCTCAGACCTCTCTATTGGTTCCCTGCATCATGTCGATATGTTGCATTCACATCTTGGAGCACCAGGTTGAAGGCTGGTCCCTCTTTCTCTGTGAGATCTAAACAACACCCTCCCCTTGGGTAGGTTAGTGCCCTGTTCCCCCCACTACCCATATCTTTTTCTTTTCTTTTCTCCCCGCCCTCCTTTTAGTTGGCTACCATATGTATCCCTGGATTTGGTCTGACCCCTGCCACACTACCTGGTATTATTGAACTATGGAATTTTATGATCTATAAATTATATGCCAATAAAACTGTTTAAAAAAATAAATACATAAAAGTATCTGACAAAATATAGAAAAGAAACTGCAGAAATTAATATTCAAATGGGTCATCCCTTGTGCCCTTAAAAATATGAATCTATCAATAACAAACAGCACATACCTGTGGGAAATCCAAGGATAGAAAACAGTGGGTGATTACTCCTCCACAGAGGTATGTGCATTTTCTCCACAAGGACTTACCACAGACGTCCTCAGTATTTACACCATTCGCTAGGTGTAGAACAAGACAATGTACAGTTCATGTCAGAAGCCATTAATTTCAGATTAATCCAGAGTGAAATAACAATTAGGTGCTAAACTGAAATAATTAGGATTGAATTTGAGCAAAAAACTAGACCTAGGCTGCAAAGAGCCCCCTGTGGTCATCAGTGTGCAGGGAGGGGTGTGGGCTCTCCAGCTCCCTGGTTGCTCATCTGCCTACCTGACTCCTGAGAATCTGCTTTCTACTCTAATCCTCAAGCAGACAGCTCACATGGCCTTGGTGGTTATTGGAAGGGTACCCACCCTGGATCCTTGTACCTACCTGGCATTGAAGCTTATGGAATACGTATCTGGCCCCTGTGTATGCTAGTCGTTTTCAAGGATTTTCTGACAGAGAGTCGTGGCCAAGACGGATGTCCCTTTCATCCATACACTCAATGTTGGTCAGACTACTGGGTTTGGGCCACTGACCAGTAAGAAGAGTAGTTCAGAAATAAGGCTTGGAAGGCTGGATGGGGGCCAGGCAAGGTCTACCAGCTACATCTTAACTCAGGGTGTCTGAGCCGAATTCAGGTGAAATGGGAGCCCTGACCATGGCACTAGAAGCTGCTGAAGAAGAGGCCCATCAGGGTCTGAGAGAGATGTTGGAGAGCCTGTGTCCCCAGCCTTCATCTGCAGAGGAGGTGCAGGCTGAGCTCCAGGTTCACAAGCTCTTGAGCAGGCACTGATGGATTGCCAGCCACCTCTGCTGAGGTGATTCCCTCTCGACCTTCAATTCTCACAATACCTGGAAGGTTGTTTTTTAGTATTCTCATATGTCTGAGCAGGTGGCTGAGTTTCAACGTGGTGAAATGGCATATACAAAGACACATGGACAGGACGTGAGGGCAACCTGGCTGCAGTGTCCACCACCCCATCGGTCATCAGGGTTGATTTAGCTGACCTGGCTGGCTAGACACTAGTGCCCTTCTTCACTGCTCCACACATGTCCCTACTGGAGCTGGACACTTTGTTGAAGAGGACTACCTTCCCCAATAGAGGAAAGCCACCCTTCAGTCAAGGGCACACAGGTGCCTGCTCTTCCCTGACAGAACCTTCAAATAAGCTTTCAAAGTCACAGAGACAGTTTGGGATGGAGGCAGGACAGGAACTACAATCTTAATTCCTAGTTCTGTGCACTTTTTACTATACTTGTTTGCTTCCATACAAGGGATTGGAGGGGCGTAGTAGGAGTGTGAATGCTGTTGAGTTTGCCTGTGGCCTGCATTCCTGTAAAGGTGTCCTGGTAGTGCTCTGTGTTAGACATCGTGCCATGAATTGCAAGGTTGGCAGTTCAAACCCACAAGCTGCTCCTTGGGAGAAATAGGAAGCTGTCTGCTTCTAGCAAGATTTACAGTCTCCGAAACCCTATGTAGAGACACCCTATATTAAGTCACCATGGACTCAATAGCAGTGCACTTGTTGATTGATGCTCCAGGAAAGCAGCAACAGTTAGGAAATCTCCCCACTGCATCCCAGTCCATTGGTCTAATATTGGTTTGGTGCTTCAGTCCTACCTCCAAGTTCATTGTAGAATACAGGGTTCTAAATGCTTGTGAGTGGCCATTCAAGGTACAGCCACTGTCTCTGTTCCCTGGGAGCCCAGAGGAAGGGGGAATCAGTGGAGGTAATGGAATACATGTCCAGTTGCCTCCTTGAGCAGCTACCCCCTGTGCCATGAGACCAGAGAACCGAAGGGTGCTTGCCGACCGTTCCCCGAGTGTTCTATAGGAAACACTGATCAAAGGGGTGATGGAGGTGGAGATATGGGATCGAATTTTAAATTCTCATGACCTCTCCCTGCTCCCCTCAAAATTATTGTTGAGGGAATCTCTAAATCTTGAATGGAAACAATCTCCTGAAGTCATCTTTGAACCAAACGATAGTGTACTCTAATTAGAAAAGAGTATTTGCATTAAGCATTATACTCTACAGATAAACCCTTCAGAAATAGTAATGGGAGTAATGATTTCCTAAGGGTAGGGGAAGAGAGGGAGGGGAGGAGGAATGGGAGAACCGATGGCAATGATGACTGTATAACCCCACTTGAGGAGAACAAACAACAGGCTTGCAGGTGAATGGATACATTGGGCGGGGTAAGATATGGCACCACCACCACCAGCAATAATAATACATCATGCAGCAATAAGAGTTGCTGGGGAAAAGGGTAAAGAAGGGGGAAAGGGGAGCTGGTATCAAAGAGTTCAGGTAGAAAGAAAATATTTTGAAAATGATGGTGGCAGCAATGGTACAATGATGCTTAATCTAATTGAATTCTGGATTTTTATAATATCTGTAAGAGCTCCCAATAAAATGATTTTTAAAACATAGTTGAAGCAAAAAAAGAATTATCTATATTATACAGTGTCAAACTGGCAACAGCAAATTTTTTTAATAAGTAAATCATGTTTCTGTGGGCCTTTACAGCTCTTCTAACCCTCCATGCATCAACTGCATCAAGTACATGTGTACATGTCTGGCAACCGCAATTCTAAAGGCGACTTTGGGAGCTCACCAACAACAACCAAAAAATTCATACTCATTGTTCTCGACTGATAGCACCGTAGAGGGGCAGTGGTTTGTGTTGATGCAGCTGAAATAGTTAGTAAAAGCGTGTCAAGAATGGCGGGGCACAACTTTAAAAATATAACCGGCATCCTTGGCTTGCACATGCAGAAGCTGTTGAAGTGGGACATGCTTTGTTCTTGTTTGCACCAAAATAAATAATTGATTTTTTAAAGGTGTGTGCATGCGTGTGTGTGTGTGTGTGTGTGTGTGTGTGTGTGTGTTGGGGAGGGAACGATCCCCACCCTTTTGTGTTAGGAAATTTCCCATCCCCATACAGTGCAGGTGAGACTCAGTGGTGCCCCCCTGGCATAGCCCTGACAAGGCCAAATGCTTAAACTCAAAAACTCACTGCCATCGAGTCATTTCTGACTCGTGGAAGCTACAGGGCTGGGTAGCACTGCCCCGTGGGTTTCTGGGACTCAGTCTTTTCGAGAGTAGAAAGCCTCGACGTTCTCCGTTGGCGCTGCTGGAGATTTCAAACTGCTCCTCTGTGGTTAGCAGCCCAATGTGGAACCACTATCCCACCAGGCCAACTGCAGACTCCCAAATGTCACCCTTTGCCCCATAAAGGATGATCTGAAATGCGCATCTCCACTCATCCATCGAAGCAGAATGCTTTGTTTAAGCCTCATGCCAAGTCTCAGCCCTTAAGCAGCCTCCCAGGTGCAGACTGACTGCAGGCCCACCTTCTCTGATCTCGCCGACCTGAGAGCCTTTAGTCCCAGTGCCCCGCACCTCACGCTCTCTCGCCTTGCTGATTCTGCTGATTACGCATCCTGTTGCTAACCGAAAAGCCATTGGTTCAAATCCACCCGCCATTCCCTGGGAGAAAGATGCGGCAGTCGGCACCCATGAAATTAAAAATCTTGGAGACCACACCAGCCTGTGTGACCACAAGGTGTAGGAGGGATTGGGTATCAGGCATCAAAGAACAAACAGTCATATCATTGTGAATGAGGGGGAGTGCAGAGTGGAGACCCAAGAACCATCTGTAGGTAACGGGACACCCCCTTACAGAAGGGTTTCAGGAAGGAGACAAGCTAGTTAGGGTGCAGTATAGCAACAATAAAACACACAACATTCCTCTAATTCTTAAATGTTTCCTTCCCCCACCCCCTCCACTATCATGATCCCAATTCTACCTTACAAATCCGGCTAGACCAGAGGATGTGCACTGGTACAGATAGGAACTGGAAACACAGGGAATCTAGACAGATAAACCCTTCAGGACCAGTGGTGAGAGGGGCGATACTGGAGGGTGGAGGGAAGATGGGGTGGAAAGGGGGAAGAGATTATAAAGATCTACATATAACCTCCTCCCTGGGGGGACGGACTACAGAAAAGTAGGTGAAGGGAGACGTGGGACAGTGTAAGACAAAATAATAGTAATTTATAAATTATCTAGAGTTCATGAGGGAGGGGTCGTGGGGAGGAACTGATACCAAGGGCGTAAGTAGAGAGCAAGTAACTTGAGAATGATGAGGATAGCGAGTGTACAAATGTGCTGGACACACTGATGTATGCTGGACACACTGATGTATGTATGGACTGTGATAAGAGTTGTATGAGCCCCAATAAAGTGATTTAAAAAAAAATCTTGGAAACTCCATGAGGCACTTTTATTCTGTCCCAATGTTTCAGGAGCAGCTTCCAGGGAATGGGGTTTAGGCAGAAGCCTAAAAGCAACCCCCTTTTAAAATTACTCTTTACGGGTCTGCTGACCTTAGGGTCCATTCCATCTCCCTAAGCAAGCTCCTCGGTCCTGTTGCAATAGTCTCTGACCTGCCCCCCCCCCCCCGCCCCTGAAAGCCTTGAAAGCACTCTTCAATGGAGCCTTGCCTTTGTGAACACTGGCTCTCTGTTTTATTTGACCCTGGCTGCTAGTGGTCATCGAAGCGTTTTTTGGTCAGCATGCGCCCCTTTCCTCGGCCCTGTGTGCTGTGGGAGCCAGGATGTAGGTTGGAGGGCCACGGAGAGGAGTGTTGTCTCGGGTTGTGGTGGGCCCAGGGGAAGGCAAAGCCTCAGAGGCAGCTCTTTGAGGTGTGGTCCATGGGGTGTCCTGTGGGGCCGCAGCTGTTTAACCCTGTCCCCTGTTAAGAACTCGGGGCCTCTGCCATGCATCTGGGCCCTCCCTCCCGGCTCCTGAGTCTCTCTTCCTAGCCTGTCCTCAGGAAGGGGGGACCTTTGTGCTAAATCAAAACGGAGGGCTTTGCACACAAACTGGGTCAACACCCATCCACCCCTGGTGGAGCAGGGGGTTAGGCCCTAGCCCAGCGGTTCTCAACCTGTGGGTCGTGACCCCTTTGGGGGTCAGACAACTCTTTCACAGGGGTTTCCTAATTCATAACTGTAGCAAAATTATAGTTATGAAATCACAATGAAAATAATTTTGTGGTGGGAGGGTCACCACAACATGAGAAACTGTCTTCAAGGGTGGCGGCATTGGGAAGATTGAGAACCACTGCCCTTGACTGTGACTCCAGCAGCCATTCTGAGGGAGGAAGATCAGGCTGTCCGCAGCCGTTGAAATGTTCCGCTTCGGAAACCCTAAGGGGCAGTTCTAGTCTATCTATGAGTTGGAAACTACTCAGTGACATTAGATTTGGGCTGGGATTTTTGTTTTTCATTATTACTTATGTGGTCAATTTCTTAAGACAAATCCCGCAACTTCTCAGAGCCTTGGCCTCAGAAGGATCAGCATCACCACCAGAAGTACACACGGAAAATGGCTTCGTAATTGTTTTGAATGCGGGTTTGCATAGGTTAATATTTCCATCCAAGTTTGATATTATTTAAACAGTCATGTGGGTTCTGTCTTTTCAACTCCATTTGGCTTTCCATTTCTGAGCTGTGAGTTTAAAGAGCTTTTAGCCAGGGGTAGGGTCCTGATTTTTAGCAAGGTTGGCGTGTAACCTCACTTGTAGACTCGGGTGTCTTACAGACGTGGCCTCCTGGGTGCACAGTTTCTGTGGCTCCCAACTGCCTGTCCCCGTGCGGGTGTGCCGCAGGTCTCGTGGGCGCGCCTCCTGCTGGAACGCCCAGCTTTGATCCCTCTGTGGGCACGGGGTGAAGTCCTGTGTGTGTCTCAGCTGTGGCCAAGGGCCTGCTCTGCTGTGCTTGGAAGGGGAGTCGAGTCTGGTTTGGTTTCTGGAGTTAGGGAGCGGTTACTCTTTCACATTCCTCCAAGCACTAGCAGTTCTCAAGATATTTTGAGCTCATAACAACTGTCTCTCTGCTGTGAGTCACAGTGGACTGGATGGTATCCAGGAACAACACCCCCACTGCGAAGAAGAGGTGCTCTCACTGTGGGCTCTCATCCGGTCCGTCCAGAGCTCATGGCGACTCCATGCACCATGGTCTGAAATGCGGCTCTGTCCTGCACCTTCCCTGTGGTCTGTGGCAGATGACAGGACAACGAGCCACTGAGTTTTCAGTGGCGGATTTTTGGAAAGTAAACCACCAGACCTTTCTTCCTAGTTTCTTTTAGCCTGAAATCTCTGCTGAGGCCTTCATGGTATCATAGAACTGCACCAGGGAAATGGGTGGTGGGTGCTCCTGAGCGCCATCGGCCAGGAGCCCAATGGGGTCTTCCACGTGAAGATGAGAATTCTACCACCGAACCACAAATTGTCGATCAACTGTTGGCGTTGTGAGGTGCTGTCAAATCACTTCTGACTCACAGTGACCTTGTGGACAACAGAATGAACGCTGCTCAGGTCCTCCCCATCCACATACTTGTCCATGCCTGAGTTAATTGGCGCATCCACTGTGGCAACCCTGCGCACGGAGAGTCTTCTTACATTTTCCCTTCTGATCCTCTGCTTTACCAAGCACGATGTCCTCCAGGGAGCTGGCCTCCTGAAGACAAACCCAGAGACCAGGAGATGAAGTCTCCCCACCCACCCTGGCTTTGAAGGAGCGTCCTGTCTTCGCCTCTTCCGAGACAGGTTGTGCGTTCTCCGGCAGTCGCGTGGCGTTCCTCAACCGCATCATAGTTCAAATGCCTCAATTCTTCTTTGGCCTTCCTGATTCACCGCCCGCTTTCACAGACACGTGAGGTGATGGAAAATGCCAATCTTCAAAGTGACATCTTTGCACTTGACAGAGGTCTGCCGCAGAGTTGACCAAATACATGGGTGGTTTGAGATCTCAGCTTCTGCTTCCATGCTTTGAAAATCTTGCTTGTGGCTGAAAGTAGGATGGAATCCTTTTCTGTTGATCATGATCTTGGTGATTGGCCCAGTGGTGAGGGTTTTTGTATCCCCTGCAAGTCCGAACTGACGTGGCTGCAGCGGGCTCGTGTTTGCAGCTATGAACTCATGGAGCCTGGGTTGGTCACCCCTCACGGTAAACTGCCTGCTATCGCTTCAATTCCGACTCAGAACGACCCTAAAGGGGAGACCTCCTCTTGTGGATTGCCAAGACTGTAGCTCTTCTTCTTTTAAAAATATTTTATTGTGTCTTGATGAGAGTGTACATACCAAATTAGGATCCCATTAAGCAATTTCTATACATCTTGTTCAATGACACTGTCGACATTTCCCACTTTATAACAACATTCTTCTTTTTGTTTTTAAGGGCTTTCCTTATTATCGTATTCACAAGTCACACACATGGATAACTCGCTTTTAAAACACGTTGTTGAGACATCATGACAATAAGTTCCAGAGCCAGCTCCCCACTCCCGATTCCTTGTTTACCCCCAAGCCCCCTCCTCTTCCCTCTCGCCCCCACGTCCCCGATAAACGTCAGTGATCGTTTCTGCGCGTGGACTCCTTCTGTGCTTCACAACAGGGAAGGCCAGCAGTCACAATGAAAAACAAGAGCAAGATAAAATGGCAAGCCTCCTCTTTCTTCCTCGGAGCGACTCGTGGTTTCCAACTGCTGGCCCTGGGGTTAGGGGCCTGATGCGTCACCCCTACAGGACCAGGGCTCCTTATCCCTCACTATAGGGTCCAGAGACACAGTTTTCCGGTAATGAGACTGTTCTCAATGTAGTATGCTCTTTACTGTGGCTGCTTCCCCACATCACGGAAAATTAACATTTAAAGGGCAGTACATTGTCTATTATTCTTCTTTGCTTTTAATAGTGGCAAAGGATTCTACAGCATGGAGGTGGCACTCCTTAGTGAACTATCTCCCTCTCAGCTATTTACACAACTCCCTTCTTTTCTTTAAAAAAGAAAAACAACATGAATCTTCCTAAACAAAACCCTTTACCTAGCATACATACCTAGAAGTGAAATTGTGTAGTCAAAAACCCTTAGTATTTTGAAGGCTTTTACGCACCCTGAACCAACCAACCCACCTCACTGTCCCCGAGTGGATTCCGACTCAGAGAGACTCTAGAGGACAAAGAAGAATTGGCCGTCTGGGCTCCGAGACTGTCGCTCTGTACGGAGCAGAAAGCCCCATCTTTCTTCTGCCATGGACTAAACTACTCTTGAAACGGTGGTTTCAAGTTCATCTGAGGACTTTCTTTAGTCCTGATAGCCTCACCTATATTAGCAACAATCCATTTTAAAAGCTCTCCATTGAAGAGAGAACATCTCAGAGCTGTGACGTGAATGGCTTCCACTTATCAGGAGGTAAACATTTCCCCCACATGAATGAGTATTGGCCATTGGCATTGACAAACACTGTGGGTCATTTCCCTTCTTCCATTGTCTTGCAATGGAGAACGAGCTACAAACTCCCAAACTCGCCTCTTCTATTGTGAACATTATGTCTAGCCTCTGATCATGTTTTCCATCTCTCCTAGATCCCAGCGCCATGGTGGTCTTTCTGCAAACCCACCAACCCCCTGGCTGGTGCAGGTCATGCCCAGCAGCCTCGGCAGGGTTTGTCCGGAGAAGAAGTGGCCTGGGGGAGTCTCTAGAGGGGGACTGAGGAAGAGGAGGCTGGCTGCCTATCTCATGGCCTGTTGTCTAACCCCTGGATGGAAAGGAAGCTGCTCTAGTTTAGGGTACTAAATAGTTGAGCCATGGTGCCCGTCTCTGAGGCCAGCTTCTCCCAAATTCATTTCACCGTCTTGGGGGAGTCCCACCACCTCTCTGGACCTTGGCTGCTCCTTTAAGAGACCGGGGGCCCTGGCGCCTTCACAGGACTGTGTCCATTCCAATTCATGATGCCCCCTTGCGATCAGAGTAGGGCTGTCCTCGTATGCTTTCCAAAGGCGGATCTCTCAGAAGGCAACTACCAGGACTTTCTTCTGAGGTGCCTCCGGGTGGGCTTGCACCTCCAGCCTCTAGGTTGGCGTCGTGTGTGTTGATCGTTTTGAGGGAGGGACGAGTAACCAAGCCTCCAAATGACGGAGCATATCGCCGTCCGTCCAAGGACCGTCAGACCAGAGCAGAACGACCTCACAGGATTTCCACGGCGATCAGTCCTCCCAGAGCCGACTGCCGCACCTTTCCTCCTTGGCATGGCTGGTAGCTTCAAACCCTTGAACTGTGGGTTCCCAGCTGCGCACTTCACCACTGCGCCATCCAGGATCCTTCATGGGGATGTCCGAAAACCTTACTGTCATCCAGTCAATTCTGACCCACAGGGACCTTACAGGGCAGGGCAAAACTGCCATGTGGGGTTTTGACGGTGTCAATCTTTACGGGAATAGAAAGCCTCATCTTTTCTCATGGTACAGCTGGTGGTTTCGATCTACTGTCCCTGTGGTTAGTGGCCCAATGCATAACCCACTGTGCCATCAGGGCTCTGCTTGGGGGTGGAATGAGGATCAAACGTTTGTGAAAATATTCTGCAAACTAAGCACACAGGAAAGAAACACACCAACCCATGTGATCACGAGGTGTCGACAGGATCAGGTATCAGGCATCACAAGGCCCCAAACAAACAGCCATTTTGATGTGACCAAGTGTGGTCGGAATGGAGACCTAAAGCCCATCTGTAGACAATGGGACATCTCCTCCCAGAAGGAAGAGATGAGTCAACCAGGGCGCAGTAAAGCCCCGATGAAACACACACTATTCCTCTGGTTCCTTGAGGCTTCCTCCCCACCCACCATCATGACCCCAGCCCTGCCTTTTAGTTCTGGCTACACCAGAGCATGTGCACTGGTTCAGATAAGAGCTCTGGACACACATGGCATCCTGGACAGATAAACCCCTCAGGAACAGTAATGGGACTAGTGATACCAACCATAAGGGTAGAGGGAAGGTGGGGTAGGGAGGGAAAAGGGGGGAACCTACAGCAATGATCAACATGTACCCCCCACCCCCAAGGGGGACAAATAACAGAAATGTGTGTCATCAGATCATGTAAAATATTAAAATAATAATAATTCATAAATTATTAAGAGCTCATGAGGGTGAAAGGATGGGGGAGGGAGGGGGAAAATAGGAGCTAATACTAAGGGCTCAAGTAGAAAGACAATGTTTTGGAAATGATGATGTGATGACAATGTAAGTACAAATGTGCTTGGTAAAATTGATGTATGGATTGTTACAAGAGCTGTAAGAGCCCCCAATAAAATGATTTACTAAAACAAATATATAAATAATATTTTACTGGCAAAAAGACAACATTCTGTGAATGGTTATAAAGTATACAAAAAGGCAGCGTTACTACTTTGAACTCTGATTGTGGCTCTCACTGATGGTGGGAAGTGTTGGGTGGCTGAGGGTGGCAGGTTCAAGTTTGTCACGTTCGGGGACTGCTTGACATCTCTAGGTAGCATGTGTTGAGGAGGCTTGGATTAGCTTTGAGCTCCTCACTCCCAAAGCATAATAGCATGTGTCACTTTCCTCACTTGTAAAGTGAGGGTGAGGAGGGTGCTAACCTCAGCGGGCTTAAAGGAGACAGCAGTCCAACCTACTGCAAACTTTGCCAAGATGAACTCAGCTCATGGAGGTAGGTACTATTCTATCGTTACTTTAAGATGGTAACTGAAACAAGGAGTAGAACTGACGGGCAGTGGTTATCAAGTGGGCATGGCTGGTGAGGGGCAGGGAGGAGACTCCGGTTCTCTGACATTCACCTCGGCTGAAGTTGATGGCACTTCTTGCTGAAACACAAAACGGAGTGGGAGGAGGAACAAGTTTGAATCAAGGCAGAGGGCAGAGAGCAGGGTTAGGTCTCAGGCCTGCTGAGCCAGCTGGAGATAAGTCACTGGAGCTCAGGAACTCTTGGGGCTCAAGAAAGAGGTGTGGACATCTTCAGCATTTAAGTCCTACTTAGAAAGTTGAAAGTGTTGGGTGAGAGATGGCCCAGCAGAACTTTTTACAGAGGGGCGTCTGAGCACTGAGAAAGTGGGCATCAGGGAGAGGCTGGTCGTGTGTCCTGCATCCCAGAGATGCAGTCAGATAAAGATTGAAAGGGACTCTTGGCTATAGCAACATGAGCTCATGGCCAATTCTGACACCAGCAGATTCTGAAGCCAAATGTACTGCCATCAAGTCAAGCCGACTCAGAGCCAGCTCCTGTGGGTTTCTGAGATTGTAACTGATTTCGAGAGTAGAAAGCCCAATCTTTCTCTCAAGGAGCTGCTGGTGGTTTTGAACTGTCGACCATGCAGATTGCAGCCCAACTGGTAACTCCTAGAAGCCAGAATTCAGTGGGCGAGGAATGAAGGGGATGTGAACTCGGCTAAGATGAAAGGGGAGACAATGAGGAAGACTTGCTTTAGAATGGGAAAGGTTTGCTGAGAGGCAGGAGTCAGGAGAGAGAGGTGGCACATGGAAGCATGTATCCCCAGGCTCTGTGGGGTCCTACAGGCACTGTAGGTAAAGCAGCCTCTGGCTCACAAAGTCAGGAGGTCAAGCTCCTCTGCTCTCATCCTGGCCTGAGCTCCTGCACATTTCACGAACCTTCGTTCTACGAAGATAACCACAGCGGGCAAAATAGCCGACTTCCTCTCCGCCACCAGGTCGATGCCCGTTCATGGTAACCCTGCAGGACAGGGTCAAACGGAGCCTGTGTGTTTCTGAGACTGTGACTCTTCACGGGAGTAGACAGCCCTGTCTTTCTCCTGCAGAGGCTGGTGGTTTCAAGCTATGAAACTTGAAGATCGCAGCCCAAAGTGAAACCACTACACCACTGGGGCTCCTCACCAGCTTCCTAGTCAAGCCCAGATCTCTTGTCCTCACGGCTTCTTCCTGAGTTTCTTGGCAGGAAGCCTCCCTTGGGGTCTCTGCTGCTTACAGTCCTGGAAGAACAGGTAGTTTCTCAATAGGCCCTTGATCTCACCTGGGCCAACTGGCTTACTCCTGCCAAGTGGTGCGGCCAGGCTGCCACCTAGTGTTCAGGCAGATGTATAACAGGGAGCCATCCTGGTACACACCACAGGCCCTGCAGGGAGAAGGAACAGGAAAAACCAGAAAGCCCAGGAAGCAGCCAGGCTTAGGAGCTTAGCCTTAGCAGCTGCACCAGAGAAAGAATGTGTTTCAGGTGATGAAGAGCAGAGGCAGCTCAGCCCCAGGCGGGCTGTGGCCAGAGGCCAATCAAAACAGCACGTCTCAGCACTCAGTCACGCTTTACAAGGCCCCTTTGCCCGCACCATCCCATGTGATCCTGTGAATTTCTTAGGGTTGCTTCCTCTATTTCTATGGACGTGGCTCTATCCCTGCAAGGTTAGCGAGCTGCCCAAGTCCCTCACCTGCTAAATGGCAGCACTGGGATTCAGAAAGAGGTCTTCAGACTGGAAGGCAGTGGGGGTCGGGGCACTATGTTTCTTTACAGAAGTGGTTGGGAAAGTCTAGGCAAGCGTAACCATGAAGCGGGGCTGGGGTGGAGGGGTAGGGGTGGGGGTGGGGGTTTCAGGTAGACCTCAGCAACAGGGATCTGTCCCTGGTTTAGTGACTCTCAGGGGTCAAAGTATCACTTCCCCCAGAGGACAGGCTGGTGGGCTTGAGTAGACGTTTGTTAGGTGGTTCTTCAGGAGTCAGGACAGGACTTGGCCCGACGCTTCTGAGGGCGCAGGCTGGAGGGCAGAGGGGCTGGTCGATGGCAGGCTCCATGAGGACTGGGCCTGCTACCCAGCAGCTGGAACGGAAGACCCAGCATCAGAGAGATGCACCACAGGTAGCTGGACTCACAGGGCTCTGGGCTTTGGGCCAGGCATCTCCTGGTAGGTTTACAGGCGAGGAAGGAGAACACGAAGCCTTCTTGGATCTTCTGTTCACAGGTGAAAGAAAGGGGCCCAGCGGACGTTGAGGGATGTGATTAGGCAGCAGTGGCTGGAACTACCTGTTCAGATCCCGCATGAACCACTGTTTAGGCCCCTACTCCCCAGGTGAGAAGCAGCAAAGGCGTTTTCTCCTCACCTGCCTGGACCACGCTAGTGAAGGTGTGAGGCTGCACCCCGTGGCAGGGAGCGAACCCCTGTAATGGTAAGAAGGCAGTAGGGGGTGCTGGGTGCCGCGTAACCCATGCCACCCAAGTCAGCTGGCCTCCAGTCTTCAAGTACGCCAGGATAAGGGCTCTCTGAGCTCGCTGCCATTCCCACTGCTACCATTCCGTAGTTGCTTTGGCTTTACTTTTCCGTGTAAAGCGGCACTGGGGGGGTGGGGGGGCGGTGTATTCTCCTCCCTTCACTAATCTCTTCTCAAAAAGGTAGAATCTGTTAGGTCTCTCTCCCCGGGACTCGATTTCAGCCTCGGTCCTTGGCTCTGGCGAGAAAGATTTCACGCGGAAGCCGGGCTCATGATCCAAGTGAATTTAATGAAAGTTCAAAGAAGCATCAGGTTTTACGCGGCACCCATAGGATTCCTTTGACCATGCGGCCTGGCAGAGACTGCCCCAGGTCACGCAAGGATCTCTCCCCTCCCAGGATTACCAGACCACACAAGCAAGCCAAGACCCTTCTCCCTCTCGGTCCTTGCCTTTTCAAGGGTTCCCGGAGGAGGCGTGGTGAACGACCCCAGGTCGATCCCATTGGCTGAATTGCAGTCACCTGGCCCAGGTGGGCTGCTCCAGGTGTAACGCCCATCTGGGCCCACCGGCAGGAAAATCCAGCTTTTGTCCTTTGCTGGCTCTCCTGGGCATGCGTAAATGGACCGCCCAATTCCCTAAGCTAAGCTACCTAAAATCCTTTGTTCCCACGTAAAGCAGGTCACTCACTGGAAAGGAGGTCCGCAAACACCCAACATGAGCAGTAGTGCTGGAAGAGAAATGGGCAGGGGCAGGGCAAGTACACCTTAGAGAGAAACGTGGACCTGCAGGGTCTGGACTATTGCCCACTCTTCTCCCTGAGAGCAGGTCCCGGGTCACCTCTGTGCTGTGTTCTCTGTCCACTCAGTGCCCTTCCTGAAAGGAAGGCAGTGTTAGGCATATGGGGAGGGAGGAAGAGGTCTTCTCCCCACGTGTGCCTGGCACCACCTGGCTTTCCCATGCCAAACTGAGGAAGCATACATCAAATGAGATGCCACTGGTAATCTGTCAATCAAAGCCCAACAGCTGAGCTTTGCTTGCTCAAGCCTTCGCTGCTCCCACTCCACTTGGATGGCCTTCCCATTTCCTGTTGGAATAAACCTGGCCATGCAAGTCAGGCCGCTCAGCAAATGACAATGGGGTAATCAGATTGACTTTCCAATTAAGTGTAAAATAAACAAGCTTATCTGAAGTTGATTTTCTGATGGTGTGGAGATGCCTTCTGCCTCCCTTTCTGGTTACTACAAGGTCCCTGACACTGGTCTCTCCAATGCAAGCGTAGGTCACAAAGTATTGTCACTACGGTTTCAGTTCATCCGGGCATGGACTTGGGCCACATCGAATGTGTTTAAACAAGTCTGTGATCGGTGGATGACTGCAGAAAGTCCTTTCAGGAACACCCTTGTCTTAGTCTCAGATACATGAAAATAATAATTTTGGGGACCATGGAAAAAAAGGATTTTGAAATCAGAGCTAGTATCTAATTTTTAATTAAGCTCAAGTAGACTTCTTCCCAGATCATCGAGGCTTTGCAGTAAGTGTGTGGGCACGCTGCCCTGCGTGAACCAACATTCGCCATGAACCAAGCGTTCTAAGGACAGTCCTTCAGACCTCACAGATGGGGGGAAAGGAGGAAGATCATCAACATTGATTGATGAAGAAACTGTAGCTGAAATCCAAAACCTGGCCGAAGACCCGAGAATCACCAATGTTGCCGGAGCTGCTGAAAGGTGCATCTCACGTGGTCTGATCTTTTCGATGTTAACGTGAGCATCTCGGCCTCAGCACGCTTTGGGCATCACCATTTTTGGGTGTCAAAGATGTTGCACACAGATCGGCTAGCTCAGAGTCTATCTTTCCATCAGTCTCTTAAGCAAGCTAGATGCTAATGAAGATAATTTAATGGAGCGAATCGCAACCAGGAATGAGTCTTAGATGTAGCAATGCAACCTAGAGAGCAAGAGTCAATCAAAGCAGTGGCTTCCTGAGCAATCTGCTAAAACTCCAAGCCAAACCCACTGCCATCAAGTCAGTTGAGTAGAAAGGCCAGCCTTTCTTCTGAGGAGCTGCTGGTGGCTTCCACCTACCTAACACGTGGATCAAAGCCCAGCTCGAAACTGCTACACCACCGAGCTCCTAGGAGGGATCTGCTGGGTCCCTTAACGTCAAGGGGGCCAGATTGGCTCACCAGTCTATGACAGCTGGGTTTGGAGACCCTAAATGGGTCTCCAAGGAGCCGAGGGCCTGTAGCAGTTGCTTGTTGGGCTACTAACCCCAAATCAGCTCTTGTAATTTCCTTCTTCAGGAAGAGGGCGAGGCTTTCTACTCCTGTAACGACTTAGATCTCAGAAACCCACCGAGGCAGTTCCACCCTGCCCTCTCGGGTCACTGTACATTGGAAGTAAATCGACGGCAGGGAGTTTCGAGTCTGTGGAGAGGAGGGAATCTTAACAGATTTTGTTAATCACAGTGGCTTATTAGGAAGACATTTGAGAAAGTTGAAAACTGCCTCCTTGGTGGGGAAAAGGCCAGGCGGTTTGCACAGAGGAATGGTTTCTCTCACACAGCATTGCCCCTGCTTGTTCTTTGAGGGTTGCCAGGTCTGTCCTATGAGGATTTCAGTGAGAAAGCTTCCCCCACCTCCCTCATTGTCCCGCCCTCACCCATTCAGACTTCTGTTTGTGCCCCAAGCTAAAAGAACCCAGGAAGGAACACGGTGGGTGCCTGGTACACATGTGAGGCAGGAAGAAGTCTGCAGGGAAGGGTTAGAGGGATGGAAACATGCCTTCTGAGGTGTGCAGCCCTCGATGGAGGATGTTTTGGGAACAGTAGCGTCACATGTTGATATTTTTGTTGAATGAGTGCTTCCATGGTTTTGTAGCAGTGTTTTTTTACCTCGCCCCATGCCACGAGTGCTTGCTTGGCATTTGTTGAGTGATTGTTGACTGACGACCAAGGACCTCCAGCCCCCCACCCCCCGAAAATATTAGGAAATATGATGTGTATGGATGGGAGATGGTCTGTGGGCTGTGAGCTGTCACAGCTCCATCCGGGACTTGTTTTTCTCAAGGTAACTGGTGGCTACCTGCCCTGACGACAGGCTGAGCCCTGCACGAAGTGGGTTGGGGGGTGTATTTGGATCACCTGCATGTGAGCTGGTCCTGGGAGTCGTCTCCCAGCATTCAGAGTTGGGTAACTACTGTGTGCCCGGTGTGCTGGCTGCTGGGGAGACTGAAACTTATTGGAGATAAAGATCCAGAAATACAATTTGCTAGTGGGATTCTTGAGTTAGGAGCAAAATGTCTTGAGTTAGGAACAGGATGCCAGGAGAGCAGAAGGGAATGGCTATGTGGACCAGCTGTGCCTGGAGGGGTCAGAGAAGAGGGGATGTGGGCATTGAGTCTTGAAGGATGTGTGGTGTTTAGCAACTTTAGGAGCTGAGAGAGCAGGTGGGGGTAGGAATGCCTCTTCTAGGCAAGATGAAGAGTCAGAAAGAGAAGCTGCCTGGTGGTGTGGACCCCTAAGGGTGTTCCAGACCCCCGGGGAGAACATCTAAAGCTGACTGGGCATGGTGGATGTCCTATGCATTTTCAAATTCAAGGCTTACTGCCATTGAGGGGACCCTCTCCTGGTTTCTCCACACTTCTTCCCAGGTATATCCAACAGGAAATAGGCATATACCCCCCAGGTCCCGTTCGACATGCCCTTCCCCAAAGTCCCTTGGGTTCCTCGGATAGATGCAGTTATACCCAACTCTGAGCTCACTCTACATCCATCCCAACCTCTATGATGGCCCTGTCCCACTGAGGCTCCCTGTCCAAGGGCTGTGTACTTGAACCTTGTGTTCTCTGCACTTGGCACCAGACTCCACATGGGGGCAGGCTCCCAGTTAAGGGTGGTGAGATCTTTGATTTGCACCATGAGCACCTAAGTCACTCTGTATATCCGGGCTGCGTTTCCCCACCAGACCTATGCTAAGGATCCTAACAGAGAAGGACTCGAAGCAGTGTGACTGTCAGATGTGGGGTGAGAAGGTCCAGAGTGGATTGTCCTCACCAACCCCAATTAGTATATGATTGAAATGGGCACAACTGGTACAACCCAAACCCATGATTTAGTCGATTAAAGCCAGTTTTCCGCTGGCAGCTAGACAAAGTGTACTGCACTGCCTCTCCCAGGCCACCCACACGGCTAGTATGTGACAGGTTTAGGTGGTAAATACTTGGAATGCCTGGAAGGTCTTGCTTCAGCTGGCCTGCTGGGTGCTGCTGGGGCGAGGGTGGATGGCAAATAGTTGCCCTATGACTAGATCCCTTTGTTCCAAGGATGAGCCCTGACAGCCTGCCCAGTGGCTGAACCGGCTGCTGAACTGCCCACCAGGGGCTGGGTGAAGGTGAGAAGCACGTCTCCTGGATGCTTGTCCTGTTTCATCACTGACCTCATTTGGGAACCTGGATGTCGCCCTTTCAGACAAATGGCCAACTGATATCACACGGCATTTTACAACCCCCTATTCCTGAAAAGAAGGAGCCGGGTGCCCTAGTGCCCATGCTTCAGGCTGCTAACTGGGGGGGTGGGGGTCATCAGTTTAAAACCACCAGCTCTTCCACTCGAGAAAGATGGGGCTTTCTGCTCCCATGAAGAGTTACCGTCCCAGAAACCCACAAGGGCAGGTCTGCTCTGTCTTGTAGGGTCACTGTGAGCCAGGTCCACTTGATGGCAGTAAGGTGTGTGTGTGTGTGTGTGTGTGTGTGTGTGAATTCCTGAAAAAACAGTTTGTAGTGATGCTTTTCCAAGGAAGAATGGATGGATGGATAGATAAGAGGAAGGAAGGAAGGAAGGAAGGAAGGAAGGAAGGAAGGAAGGAAGGAGTCATCAAAGGGATAGCGAGGTCGATGGTAGAATAAATGGATGAATGGGTAGGTGGGAAGCCAGCCTGTGCCCTGTGTCCCAGAGTCCTCCAGTGGTGGCTGGTGGCGGTGGAGGGGATTCTCCTGAAACAGGGCCGACGCTTCTGAGAGGCCCGTTTAGAAGCTTGCTGTGGCTAAGGAGCTCACAATAAAGGAGCACAGCTTTTATTTTTCAGAAGACAGCAATGAATTGAATGCAATTGATGCCTTTTCGAAGATTTGCAACCTACCATGATTTTTAGGCACGATGGGATCTTTCCTGCCTTCCCTGGGTTTCAGGGAGACCTCACGGGAGAGCAGGGATACCTGCACACTGAGCAGCTTAAGAAAATCACCCAATTAAAGTAATTTAATGAATAATAAAACAACATCGCAAAGAGTTTGGCCAATGGAGAACAAAGACTCACCCGGAAGCCCGTCCTAGAACAAACATGGTTGGTTTTGGTGGCTGCTGATGTGCAGGAACCTGGTTAGCTGTGAGCATCACCCATGTGTGCTGACACTCAGTGACCCACTTCCCCACCCACCGTGATCTCAGCAGCAGTTTTCTATGTTGCCACATGGTCTTTGTAATTACTTCAAATGACTGCCTATCATTCCAGTCTTTATCATAATGCTGAATATTTAGGTTGCCTCCATTTGTTTTGTTTATCCTTTGTTAATTTTAATGACTTAACGCATGCAAAGTATTTCCCACAATTCCTGAGGAAAATGTATTTCTCTCTCTCTCTCTTTTTACCCCCTAACACTAACCCTAACCCTAGAAAATGTATATATTTAGTAGGTCCTATACTTTCTTCCCTGGAGAAAGATGAAGGTCACGGACACTCACAGGGACAGGTCGACCCTGACCTTACAGGAATCTATGCATTGGCATCGACTCAGTGGCAAGTGTTTGGTTTGTTTTTATTTCCTCCCATGTCTCTCCATCACGTGTATGGAAGAAAATGTAACTTTTCTGTAATTTAGGCTTTTCCTCAGAAGAAAATTCTTCGGATAAAAAGCGAGGTCACAGGTTTAAGCAATGGCCTGTCGTCCCCCTGCTGCTTTCTTAGCAATACAAGTGATGATATGAACAGCCCGCATCATCTCCTGTGAACTCCTCAGCGTCTCTGGAGGGGAGCCCTTGCCCCCTTTTAGACAAGGAGCCAGAAATCCCAAGTGTAAGGCATTTGCCCAGGGTCCACGCCTGCTCTGTTTCCTCCTTTCTCCTCAGAACCTCGCACACGAGCTTGTACATAAAATAACTTCAATAAAAATGTGTGGAGGTTAGATTGCAAGTGGTAGCATCAGATTCAAACTTTGTTTCACTTCAAAGTCTGTGATGTTTCTGCTGAAACATCACCAACTGACCCCTGACATTCACTTGGGTGAGACTGAAGATAGGGGCGTTCTGTTAATGATCAGTTAAGGATGCAGACCTAGGGAGGCCTCCATTCAAGTTCAGGGCCAACACGGAAGAGCTAGCATGCTGTGGATGGGACTGAGGAACTTCATGTACCATTGCCCTAGAACTGGCCCTGGTTAACTTTTTCTGGACACCACCTCATTTTCACCAATATACATGGTGGTCATGTTAACTTTGGGCCTTGTCATCACCCTGTGACTGTGGGAGCAGATATCCCCATTCGACACTTATAAATACACTCTCCTCACTGAGATCACCTATGAAAATCCAACTCAGGAACTGGATTCCCCTCAGGCTCTATCTCCCCTTCATCTGTCAGAGGATGGTGGCAAGCCAGCCTTCCTCATAACGAGTGCCAGCTCCTTCAAGAGCCTTGAGTAGTCATTTCCCAAAGCCACGACCTCCGGCATCAGGCGACAGCTGTGGCCCATTCCTGCCATTTAGGATATATGGGTTGAGACCCAGAAGAAAGAGTTCCTCAGAGAATCTTCCAAGATTATGAGGTCTGTCCTTTGATGCTGCATGGCCAAGCAAAGAGAGGACGACGTCCCATGGGCTTACAGCTTCATGTGTGCTGGAAACTCCAGAGATACCTTAAACTCTGAGCTAATGTGCGGTTTCTATGAAAGGGAGTGTGGAGAAACAGCAGAAGAGGATTGCAGTGGAAACAGGGGATGCGATCACATTTTGGAAGCAAGAAGAGAGGAGTCAGTGAGGGAAGCCAGAGACAGTCACAGAAGTAAGTGATCTGATGTCATCGAATGCCAGGCCTTCCAAGCAAGTAGTTCCTCTCACATGTACTTGATATGAAGCCCTGGAAATACGATAAGACATCGTTCCCAGCCTCAAGGAACCTCCTCAGTCTATCTGGGAGAGAGGTACAAAACTACAAGAGCAAGTAAACAAAACCAGCAGGAGAGCTGCTAGTTTGGCCATGCCGCCGAGTATGGGGGCAGAGAGGCGTGGATGAAACGGCAAGAATATACAAACGCTTCAGTGAAGTCGTACTGCCTGATGGCCAGGCATGGACAGGCTCGGGAGGGTTGACAGAGCCTTCCCGGCAGAGGGAAAGTGACGATGTCCTGAGGCTCCCGAGGACGTGACGAGTTGGGGAAGGCCGGACAGCTCGGCTTTGTGGAGGAAGACGAGGTTTCCGACTCAGGGGATGCTCAAGGGCACATGCTTTCAAGAGACCAACCCTGATGAGCACGGAGACAAGACTGGCCGCATCTGGCATGCATGGCGATTGCACCCTTGATTGACTATGAATGTGTGCGCATGTGCCTCTGGGTAGATGTCACTGTGAGACTGCACATGTGCTCATGAGCGTGTGATCTCAGGCACGCTTACAGAGGGTAAAACGACGACGGGATGTAAACAAGTAGAGGTTTCTGTCTTCTCTCTTTGAAAAGAGTATTCGTTGAGCACCTCTCAAACGCTAGGTACCCAGAATCCCTGGCGGGGGAGTGGGTTGCACATTGGGGTGCTAACTGCAGGGCCAGCCATTCAAACGATGAGTAACTCCATGAGAGAAAGTCGGGGGTGTCTACTTCCAGAAAGATGTTCAGTTTCAGAAACCCTTAAGGGCAGTTCTATTGTCCTTTTCGGCCACTATGGAATGAACTCAATGGCAGTGAGCCCTTTTTTTTTTTTTTGAATGTGGTAGGCACAGGCGTAAGACATGGCTGTTGACTTGGTAAATATTACCGCCTTGGAAAGCCTGTCCCGTAGGATTGCTATATGTTGGAATTGCCTTGCTGGCAATGGAGCAGCAGGCATGTGCTAGGCATTGGGGAGAAGGGAGATGGATTGGGGAGGCAAAGATCCCTCCTCTAATGGAACTTACATAGTAATGAAAGAGGTCAACTCTAAGATAATAAACAAAGTCATTATAGAGTGTGGTAAGTACTAGGAAGGGCATGATCATGACCGTGTGCTAGAGAGTAACTGTGGGTCCCCGAAGGCCTCCCCAAGGAGGTGATGACTGAGCAGAGAGTCCTGGAGGGTGGGAAGAAGCATGATAGGCACAGGGACATTGAAAATGAATGGCAAAACCTTGGTACATTTGAAGAGGAGAAAGGATGCGAGTGGAGTTGGAGTGGAGCGAGTGAGGGGCCAGGATGTAGGAGAAGAGGTCAGCAGGTTTGATGGGAGGCAAGCAAAGAGCATCGATCAGAGTGCAGTAGGGAGGGATCCTCTTCATATCCATTTTAGAACA
Organism: Tenrec ecaudatus; assembly: GCF_050624435.1. Classification (NCBI taxonomy): domain Eukaryota; kingdom Metazoa; phylum Chordata; class Mammalia; order Afrosoricida; family Tenrecidae; genus Tenrec; species Tenrec ecaudatus. The sequence continues at coordinate 161,679,189 of NC_134530.1, forward strand.
AGTCCTTTGGATGCTGGATGCAGCTCCAGCTGGAGGGGCCAAGAGCAGGGCGGCAAGAGGAGTTAGGAGACTGTCGCCTTGGCCGTGGCAGAGGAAGTCAAGCAAGAGAAAGTAGGCTGGTTTTTGTCACTTGAACAGAGGACTTCTTAAGTGAGGAGTGAGGACAAGTAAGAGTCAGGGGACTCCGAGCCAGGGTGCTTGAGCTAAGCGAGAGTAGGCTCTTCTCAAGAACTTTGGTTCTTGGTGTTTGGGCTGCTGACTTGGCGGTTGGCAACCCAGCATGGGGAATCCCACCAGGGCTCCTCCTGCTGTTATCTCATTACTGTTGAGTCCATGGGACTCATGGGACTGCCCTGTGGGTTGACAAGACCGTGCCTCTTTACGGGAGTAGAACCGTTAGGGTAAAATTGAACATCTTACCATTTGTTTCTCCTGGGGACTCATTTACAGTTTGTTGTAGTTTTTATGATTTTCTGCTTTCTTTATAGGGGGGTATTAGTTTCTGTTTTACTTTGTTGTTGGGTTTTTCTGCTGGGCGGGTGTGTGTTTGGTTTTGTACGATTTTCTTTATATGGAATCCAGGATAGGCGGATCTTTAGAGATAGCCACTGGATTAATAGTTTCCTAGGGTGATGGCAGAGGAGGTTGGAGGCAAAGGGGAGCTAATAATAATGGGAACGAGGATGAGGAAAATGATCTAAAATTGAGCGTGGTGATAGCTACACAACTCTTTGCACACATTAAACTATCGAATCATATGACACATGAATGATATGCCAAGAAAATGTTTTAAATAACTAATTATTCTTAGATTGGAGATAATTTTTTAATATTAATTTTAAAAAATAGGAAGTTGGGGTCTTGGGTTCCAGATGTTTTATCCAGTCAAGAGAGAATCAATGATCCTGAAGCTGTGTGTGTGTGTGTGTGTGTGTGTGTGTGTGTGTGTTGGGGGAGTGAGGAGCTGTGTGCTCCTGGTGCTGAAATATAAATTGATGGCATTATCTATGTCCTCACTGAGGATAGCTCCGGGTTCGGGAAGCAGGCTCCTGCCTGGGTCACTGATACCATCTCTTGCCAGGGATACATGGTGGCTACTTGAATTCATGCAAAATGTTTCTGAAGTACTTGCCATGTGCCAAACCTTGTTCTAGGTGCTGAGAATACTGTGGTGAGGAGACCAACAGAGAAACTTGCCTTATGTAACTCCATCACAGTTGGGCAGACAAAGGATGGACAAAGTAATACATGAAAGGAACAGCGTGTTGGAAGAAATGAGATCCATGGGGAAAGACTGGGAGGGAGAACCGGGACAGGTGGAGGGTAGTCGGCTGGGAATGGCAAGGTAATATGTCCTGTGTTGGGCTGAGAGACCGAGCTAAGACATGGCAGGTAGGGCGTGTACCCTGGGGGCTACTGGAAGGGTAGGGGGGCATCAGTGGGCAGTTTCTATCCACTTGGGCGTGTTCATCTCCAGCTGTGGGAGCTGCTCCATCAAGTTTAAGCTACTTGCCATAGTCGCTGTTTCCCACTGATGTGCCTCTGCGTGGGCTGCCGTGTGAGGTGTGAGTGTGGCCCTGTCCCTTAGAACAGCCTCTTCTCACCCAGGGCAGGGCCCCAGCGCTCCTGCAGTCGGTCTGTACAGACCGTTCTCTGCGCTTCCTTTCTCATGCGCGTTTTGCACTCTGCCACCTTTTGGTGATGTGTTTTCTTGCTTGTTCCTTTCCTGAACATTTCAGGGGGAGCCTGCGATGATTCCAATGGTGTGTGGGGCGGGGCTGGTGGAAGGAGATGGAAAAGGAGAGAAGGACTTTGAAAGCCGTGCCGTGCTGTGAAGTGTTGAAGGTTCACAAGTTTGGAAGGTTCCAGGGAGGAAGTTGGACTTGGAGTTTCCTCTGATGGGGGTAGAAGGAAAGGACATGGATGTGGGAGGGTCTGGGAGCCTTTCTCCTCTCTGGTCTGGGAACAGCAAGAGGTCAAGGTTTCCCACTGAGCTGCTGGAACAGGTTCACTTCGAACCTGACTTGCTCCTGACCCTGATGTTAGCATGCTAGAGGAGCTCAAAGAGGAGGGACCCCTGCCCAGGATTTTGACCTGAATCCTGCCCTCCCATCTCAACACAGTTTCAACACAATTGCCTATAGAAGCCTTGGAAAGGGAGGCGTGCCCTTATTCAGAAACCAAAACTCCTTGCTGGTGCTAATTAGGCGCAGGCCACTGAGAAGTGATGCTATCTGGCCTTCATTACAGATGAGGAGACTTTAGGGGCCCTGCTGCTCCCGGCTCCACCCTGGCACCTGGAGAAGGCTGGGGGGTGAGGTGGGGTCTGGCTGGAGTACTGGAGGCATGAGGAGGCCTGCTCTGTCATTAGGGCAGAGAGGAAAGTGCCCTGGCCTGAGACCTGGAGGGCTCTGGGGCAGGGAAGGACCTTTTGGTGGCCTGGACTCTGAGAGCTGGTCGAAGCAGGAAAGGGACGTTCGTCGTGTTGCGGTGGCCCCCTTGACTCCGGCCCATGAGTCTTAGCTCTGCAGTGGGAGTCTTTGAAAAATGGAGGTGCTCGTGTATCTGAATTGGGTGGCTTTAGACTGAAGTTGAAACTCCGCATTCCATTAAACTATGCCTTTTCATCTCAAACTGCTTTTCAGGAACAGGAACCATGGTAAGGATGGTGCAGGACCGGGCAGCGTTTCATTGTGGTGTGCTTGGGGCACCACGGCTCCGAGCAGACTCCGCAGCCCCAGCAAGTCCACGCTTGCCATCTCTGCTCATCGAAAGAAGTCAGCATTCGCTCTTGGTTTGTAGCAAGTCAACGTGCTGCTCTTTCAACACACGAAGAAGACACGAGTCAGGATTTCCAGCCTAGATAAAGAATTGCTCCGTGGTTGCTAAGAATGCTTACACCACTGGCCCTGAGAAGCTGCCTTAGTCAGCAGAAGATGAGGAGATAGAACCGATCAACTATAATAAAGTTAAAAACCGAACCCACTGGTGTGGAGTCAGTTCTGAGTCATAGTGAACCCTGTGGCCAGAGTGGGACTGCCCCTGTGGGATTCCAAAGCCGTAAATCTTTGCAGAGCAGAATGCCTCATCTTTCTCCCGCAGAGCAGATGGGGGTTAAGAACTACTGACCCCATGGCTAGTGGCCCGACTGGTGTACCCCGTGACACCACCAGGGCCTCTGAATAAACAAAGTTAGAAACAACCTTGTACTGGTGTGATTCTGTCCTGCGCTGCTGTGTGTAGCGACGGCAGTGGTTTACCTCCGTTTTCTGCTTCTCTCACCGAAGTGCGTGTCACCACCCCATGGAAGATTCGATGGACATGGACATGAGCCCCCTGAGGCCCCCAAACTATCTTTTCGGTTGTGAACTAAAGGCCGACAAAGATGATCACTTTAAGATTGATAATGATGTAAATGAGCACAGTTATCTTTAAGAACGGTGAGCTTAGGTGCTGGGGCAAAGGATGAGCTGCATATTGTTGAAGCAGAAGCAATGAATTATGAAGGCAGCCCAATTAATGTAACATTGGCAACTTTGAAAATGTCTGTACAGCCAACGGTCTCCCTTGGGGGCTTTGAAATAATACCACCAGTGGTCTTACGGTTGAAGTGTGGCTCAGGACCTGTGCATATTAGTGGACAGCATTTAGTAGCTGTGGAAGAAGATGCAGAGTCAGATGATGAAGAGGAGGAGGATGTGAAGCTTCTAAGTATATCAGGAAAGAGGTCTGCACCCACAAGCGGGAACAAGGTTCCACAGAAAAAGGTAAAACTTGCTGCTGATGAAGAAGAAGATGATGATGACGACGACAACGATGATGATGAAGATGATGATGATGATAATTTTGATGATGATGAAACTGAAGAAAAAGCTCCAGTGAAGAAATCTGTACAGGATACTCCAGCCAAAAATGCACAAAAATCAAACCAGAATGGAAAAGACTCAAAACCATCAACACCAAGATCCAAAGGTCAAGAATCCTTCAAAAAACAGGAAAAAAAACTCCGAAAACACCGAAAGGCCCTAGTTCTGTAGAAGACATTAAAGCAAAAATGCAAGCAAGTATAGAAAAGGGTGGTTCTCTTCCTAAAGTGGAAGCCAAATTCACCAATTATGTGAAGAATTGCTTCCGGATGACTGACCAGGAGGCTATTCAAGATCTCTGGCAGTGGAGGAAGTCTCTTTAAGAAAATAGTTTGAACAGTTTGTTAAAATTTTCCGTCTTATTTCATTTCTGTAACAGTTGCTATCTGGCCATCCTTTTTTATCATGCAGCGTGAGAACTTTTCCTACCGTGTCTGATACATGTCGTCCAGGTTCCTTTGCCAAGAATGCGTTGTCTAAAATGCCTGTTTAGTTTGTAAAGATGGAACTCCACCCTCTGCTTAGGTCTAAGTATGTTTGGAATGTTATGATAGGACAGAGTAGTAGCAGTGGGCAGACAAATGGAAATGGTGGGGAGACAAAAATATACATGTGAAATAAAAATCAGTATTTTAATAAAAAGAAACAACCTTGTAACCAAGACCGGCCTAGACACCCAGTTCTTTGTTTCTTTCTCAGGCTTACTCCCCACTTACATGTTCACTTGGTGGGCGCTTTCCACAGCCTTTCTGCGAGATTTCTTTGCAAACCTGTAGCCCGACTGGAAGGCATGTGCAGGTGAAAAAACGTCTTGACTCTTGATAGCCAGAAGAATGCAGCTCTAGACGTTGCCACGTGAAAAGGAAGTTGCTCCCTTAGCCTTTCTCGAGCGATTCACCTCGTGAGCTTCACGCTCTTCCTCGAAGTCAAATGGGCAGTGAATCCATTCCAACCGCCACTCCTAGTTGACGAGGTGGCAGCTTGTACCCTTTGCAGCCTTTGGCTAGAACGGAACCGTCCTCCAGTCAAGCATTAAAAACCCCACATTAAAAACGTCTTGCGTCTCTCTCCCTCCACGTGGACCATCAGGCGGGGCTGAGGAACCCTCGAGCTGGTCTCAGACAATGACTAGAATGTGGGAAGTGGTCCTGAGTGTGTCTCCTGGGTCCTGTTGTGAGAGTCTGTCTGGTGGCAGGGCCTCTCCAAGCTCCCCCGAGGGGTCCAGCCTTGACCTGCTTCTATGAAGACGTCACCTCCGCGAGGATTCTCGAGGAGCTAAACCGGTGTAGGGGAAATATCAATACCCATGGAGAGGTTGACGCCAAGGAAATGGCTTCACGCAATTGTGACGGCTGGCTGACAAGTCTGTGAACAGCTGAACCCCAAATCTTCCAGAACTCTTGGTAGCAAATGTCTTCAATCTGGATTCTCTAGAGTGGCGAAATAAACGAAGCGTATGTACGAGGAGGTACCCCCTCACCCTGAAGGAAAAAAAAAAAACAGAAAATAAAATCTGCTGGGCGGAGCTTTCGTAGTAGTGCACATTGTTCCTGCTAGGTGATCATCAAGCAGCTCACCCTGAGTTAGTGCACCCAGTGGTGTCACCTGGGAAGGTTCTCTCTGAGTGAAATATTTTTTTTTCTTTCATAAAAGCAGTTTCCCGCAAACCTTGTTTCTTTGTGGTGGCCTATTTAAGAGAACAGCACGCAGCTGGGAAATTTTGTTAGGAAACAAAATTTCCTGCTCGGGTAAAATGCGGAAGAAACGGTTGTGTGTTGGACACAGCTTACAAGGAGAGCGCTGAGGGAAAAAGTATACAAGTGGTTTTCTCATTTCAAAAGATGTGAAATGTCGATTGATGACAAACCTTGGTCTGGATGTCCGTGGACGTCCCGAACAGATGAAAATGTCGACAAGATTCATGCCCCTGTGCTCAGAGACTGACCATTGAAGAGGTGGGGACTATCCGGACTATCTTGGCGCTTGGTTCCGCGGACTTTAACAGAGGATTTGGGAATGAGACGTGACATGGCGCTATTCTGACGACCCTGAAAGCAAGCATCAATCAAGACCGTGGAAGATGCTGTCACCTCACCCAAAGAAAGCTCGCGAAGTGAACTGAAAGATCAAGACATTGAAGACAAAAAAAAAAAGATCAAGACATTGTTCATTTGCTTTTTGGATCTGAGTGAATAGTGCATTTGGAGTTTGTTCCACTAGGTCAGACTGTGAATCAAGCTTTCTATTTAGAGGTTCTGAAAAGACTGCATAACAGTGGGCGACAAGACAGACCTGACTTGTGGCAGACGGGGGACTCGTTTTGCCACCATGACAATGCACCTGCTCATGTGGCCATCTCAGTGTGCCAGTTTTTGGCAAAAATCAGTGTGCCTTTCTTTTTCTTTTTTTTTAATTAAAAGATGATTTTATTGGGGGCCCTTACAACAATCTAAAAAAAAAAAACGTCTTGCCTTGGTCACGATGGACCAGGAGATACAGGATGAACGTGAGACCAGGCTAGGGATTGATGGCCAGAAAGCTTGTGGTTTGAAAACTCCGTGTTCTTCCTCCCCTTCTACTTCCCTTTGATGGGAAACCATATACCATTGTTTGCTTTCCCAAATAGCACCCCCTCCCCCTGCGCCTCCTCCAGGGAGGTCGCCCGCCACAGCCTCCTGCATCACACTGCCTGTGTGGAACATTTCGTGATATGAAGTCGTTCCCTCAGGAACATGTTAGTTTTCCTACCCGATGCAGAGCGTTGGTCTCGTGTTTTCACTAAGACACACCTTATGGTAAATGCAAAGGACAAACACATGCTATTTCCCTGCCAGCCAGTCGCTTCTGACTCACAGCGCCCTGATAGGGCAGAGCAGAGCGGCCCCTGTGTGTTTGTGAGACTGTACGTCTTTTAGAGGAGTGGAAAGCCTCATTTTTCTCCTGTGCCGCGGCTGGTGGTTTCGAACAGCCCGATACATAAGCACCCTGCCACCAAAGCACAGATTCTGGAAAAGGAGGCATGAAGGTTATCGTGCGTGCTAACTAAGTCTGGGCGATGTGGTTGTGACTTTAGGCTCAGCATTCACATGTGTTGCGGAACATCCAAGGGACTGTACGCATGACCGTAATGCACAAACTGGAGTCCCGGTGTAAGGTGAACTATCAATAGGTCACATGTCAAAACCAAATCACTACCGTTGAGTCAATTTTCACTGATATTGACTCTATAGGGCTGGGTAGAATGGCCCCAGGGAGTTTCTGAGACTGTAAGCCCCTTACAGGAGTAGGAAGCCTCATCTTTCTTCCGAGGCACAGCTGGTGGTTTCAAACTGCCGATCTTCCTGATAGTAGCTCAATCCGTAACCATGACACCACCAGGGCTCCTTTTATAGGGAAGAGGCCTGGGCAAATGTGAGCAGTTTCACACATTCCAAAACTCCTTCAGATTAGTGTCTTCATCGGCAAAAATGGATGAGAAGCCTAGCAGAGTCGGATTCTGAGGGCAGGCAGCTTACAGGGACATTTCTAGGGAGGGCCAGCGGAAAGCTCACAGCAGCCAATGGGGTGGCAGTGGGCTGCCCAAGGTGGGGTGGTGTGTGTCAGGGCTCACGTGCCAGCTCCGCTTCTTCTTGGCTGTTAGGCCAATTTCTCAGTTTCTTGGGGTCTCAGTTTCTTCATCTGTCAGATTGGGGCAATGATCCCAGTCTCCCTTGCATTAGAGGGGTGGTTCTCAACCTATGGGTCACAACCCCTTTGAGAGTCCATCGACCTTTTCACCTGATACATCACAGTAGCAAAATGACAGTTATGAAGTAGCAGCGAAAATAATGTTATGGTTGGGGTGCGGGGGTGTCACCACAGCATGAGGAACTGTATGGAAGGGTCACGGCATGAGGAAGGTTGAGAACCACTGCGTTAGAGGTTAAAATAGGGAGTTCAATACAAAGGATTATATCAGGTGCTTTGCACTGTGGTTGCACATGGAAGTGGGGGTGGAGACTGATGGGCACCGGGAATTCCTAAGCTTGAGTTTCAGGTTCTGATTTCTTAGAGCTGTCCCTCATGACCCTCCTAGCAGGAAGCCTCCGTCAAAGCAGAAGGGGGCCCCGGTGGCTCACCATAGGATGTGGTTATTGCTGCTGCTGGGGGTCAGTTCCAGCTCACAGCAACCCTGTACGCAACAAACAGCAACACGACCCAGTCCCAAGCCATCCTCATGGTGCCAATCCATTGTGCCCTGGGTCTGCCCTTCTGCTTCACTAAATATAAGGTCTTTTTCCGGGAGCCAGTCTCTTCTGAAAGACATGCCGAAGTACATGAGATGAAGTTCCACCACCCTGACTTCTAAGGAGCATTCTGGATGTACTTCCTCCAGGACGGATCGGCGTGCTCTTCCGGCAGTCTGTGGTCTTTTCAGTCTTCTCCGCCAGCACCGTCATTCAAATGCCCCCACCTTTGCGGGCAGACAGGATGACGGCAAATACCAGTGCGTGGATCCGGTTCACTGTGGTCCTCCAAGGTTGATCTGTGCTCGTTCATATTTTAATGAGATCTTATGCAGCAGATTTGCCCAGTACATCATCTGATACTTTTCTTTCTTTCTAACTTTTTTAAGCGTGGTGTAGGTGAAGGTGTACAGAGCAGATCATCAGGTGTATATACATGTTGCTTCAACTCACCCAGGTCAATCCCCTTATGTCCCATCGCATATCCCCCTCCCCGGGGTTCCTGCTTCCATCCCTCCTCCTTGCCTAACTCTTAGTTCTTGGGCAAATGCTGCTCATTTGAAATTACATGGTTGATGTTTTGACCCCATGTGGCATTAGATTTCTTTACTCTGCTTCCATGAGCACTGACCGCGGATCCAAGCAAGCTTCCACTCTTGGCCACGTCAATCTGTTGTCCATTTATCCCCATATTGCCTCTTGGTCCGGTTGTGACGATGTTTGCTTTCTCTATATGGAGTGGCAACCCCACTGAAGACTGTTTCCCGTGATCTTCATCAGTAAGTGTTTCGAGTTCCCTTTGAGTGCAGTGGGCATAGGACCAAGGAATTACAGACCACGGGGCCCTTAGACATCCATTAGCATGACCCTTTGTTTTATAGATGAAGGAGCTGAGGCCACAGAAATAGGTACTCACATAGGGTCTCCGAGCAAGATAGTGGGGGAGCCTGGAAATGGATCCAGAATACCCAACAGCACATCCACCTAGGGCCTTTCAGATTTTATGATTTACCCTTGGGACTTTAAATGCATCCACATCTGGTGCTGCTGCTGAGCCTCACCCCACCTGGCCTTGGACAAGCCAGAGGCAGGCAATGTTTTATCGAAGTCCACAGACTCCCTCTGCTGGGGAAGAGGTGACACTGCATATTTGCACTGGTCTCATTGGCACCTCCCAGAAGGACTAGATTTGCCATTGTGGAAAGTACATCCATGCCTCTTCAGGTTACACAGACAGGCAGTTCAGGTTATGCAAAGACCAGTTCCCAAATGTGTCTTTCAGTCTTTAATTGGGAATTGTAGGTGCATTGGAATACGATGGAGTACCCCCCCCAAAAAAATCAGAAACAAAAAAGAAATGGAAATTTCCCCCCGAAAGGTATGAATTTAATTTTTTTTCATACAAAACAACCTTATCACCTTCAAAATACTCTCTGTTACACTGAGTACATTTGTCAAATCTGCTATTCCATTCTCACCTGTTCCAAACTCACCTGTTTGAATGGCTGACAGCACCTCCTTCATTTTTTAATTCACCTCTTCTAAGTCGTCAAATTGTCAAATCGCTGTCCTTTCATGTCCCTCTTCATTAGCAGAAACAAAAAGAAGTCTCATGGAGTGAGGTCAGGTGAGTAAGGTGTGTGGGGAAAGAGAGGCATGCTGTTTTTTGCCAAAACCTGGCGCAGTGAGATGGCTACATGAGCAGGTGCATTACTGTGGTCCCCGTCTGCCACAAATCAGGTCTTTTTTGCTGCACACTGTTCTGCTATCTTTTCAGAACCTCTGAATAGAGAGCTTGCTTAATAGTCTGACCCGGTAGAACAAACTCCAAATGCACTACAAGTCGACATTTTCACCAGTTCAGGAAATCGACAGACATCCAGACCACGTTTTGTAATTAATGGACATTTCACCTTTTTTGACATGAGGAAACTACTCGTACACTTGAATTTTTTCTCATAACGCCGTCCTTATAAGCTGTGTTTAACATCACAACAGTTTCTGCAGCATTTTTCCTGAACAGGAAACAAAATTTCACAGCCACAAGCTGTTCTCTTAAATTGGCCATCACAAAAAACAGAGTTCAAGTGAAACTGCTTGTACAAAAGAATTCACTGTGACCAGAGAACCTTCCCAGGTGACGCCACTTGGGTGCACTAACAGAGGGAGTTGCCAGATGCTTGCCTAATGGGAAAAATGTGTACCATGAAAGCTCTGCTCCACCCAGTGCAATTCCATTTGGGGGGTGTACCCCCTGATAGGTGCCTATATCTCTTATGCCATAGTGATGTGGGGGTTATGCATTGAACTGCATAATCCCAAAGTCAGGAGTTCAGAACCAGCAGCCACTCTGTGGGAAGAAGATGAGGCTTTTTACTCCAGTAAAGAGTTTCAGTCTTGTACCAGCATGAAGCCAGCGAGCCAACCTCAGTGAGAGGTCTGCGGGGCCAGCCCCAATCCCAACTATGCAGACCCCCTCCCCAGAAGAATGTACTACCTAAGACAGCACTGAAGATACAGCTCAGGGAGAGGGGTGGTGTGTTAGTCTGGATACATTATAGAAACAAATCCACAGAAACTCATGTATAAGAGTTTTATATAAAGGGTAAGTGTACATCAAGAAAACACCCAAACCCAGTGCTGCCCAAGCCCACAAGTCCAACATTAACTCATATGTCCAACACCAATCCACAAAGTCCTCCTCCATCTCACAAAACACACACAATGATGCCAACTGCAGGAGGAAAGCTGAATCAGTGAATGTGTTAGCATCTCAGCACTAGCAGGGGTCTCCACACGGCTTCTCCAGCACCTAGGACTACATCAGGGTAGGTTCATGCAGCTTCTCCTCTGGGATGTCTTGCAGGAAGTGAGCCTTGCCAGCTGAAGCAGGAACTGGTGAAGGCAGCTGCACCCTGGTCCGACCATCAATAAGCAAGTGACCCAAGAAGTAGAAAGGCAAGGCTCACTGAGTCATTTATCTCTCTGCCCTTCAATTAACTCCACATGTGTTTACTAGCCTGATTGGCACCATAAACTAAATCAGGTGGACTTCTCAGAACACACAGGAGTAGACTAAAAGGGAAGGAGGGTGGGGGGTGGGAACCGCATCCTGGCCCACCAAGCCCCAAGGATGATATTCTTGCTTGGAGCAGCCAATACACAGAAAGGACCATAGGGCTGGCCCCACCACAAGTTACAGCATCCCCTTGCTGACCTATAGCACTATGGGGGACAGAGACATGGTGTGGGAATTGTGCCTGGTCTGACACCGCCCCCACCCCCCACTCCCCACACACACTGGGGTGAAACATGAAGGGAGTGCAACAGAGCAGAAAGGGGAGCAAAACAATGAAGTCCCCGAGGACTCCCTAAAACAGACTACAGGGGCAGAGCTTGGCACTTCATCAGACTCAGTCAGAAAACATTCATAACTATGCAACTATTTATAGGCTTTCTTTTTTAATGTCTATCTAGATAAAATGGGCGGAATAAACAATTCCAAGGAGAAGATAATGGGACCGACAGTTCCAGGGGGATATGGGAAAGGGAGAGGTGTGGTAGAGGATTGGGGGTGCCAACAAACCCAGGGACAAAGGAACAGCAAGTGATCTAAAATCAATGGTGAGGAGGGCATAGGATGCCTGATGGGGTTTGAACAAGTGCAGTGTGGCTGAGAAGCATTACTGAAAGTCGAATGAAGTTTGAGCATGATAGTGAGACAAGAGGAAAGTCAAAGGAAATAGAGGAAAGAACTAGGAGGGAAAGGACATTTATAGAGGTATAAATACAGGCAAGTACATATGTAAACATATTTATAGATATCGATAGGGGCATAGATCTATATACATATATTATATATTAAGTATTAAGGTAGCAGTCAGACATTAGGCCTCTACTTAAGTATTCCTCAACACAAGAACACTTTGTACCAGTAACCTGGTATTCTGCGATGCTCACCTTCTTAACAAGTTTGCTGAAGACGAAATGGGTGCATAAGCAAATGTGGTGAAGAAAGCTGATGGTGCTCGCCTATCAAAATATATAGCATCTGGGGTCTTAAAGATAAACAAGTGGCCATCTAGCTGAGAAGCAACAAAGCCCACACTGAAGAAGCACACCAGCCTGCGTGATCATGAGGTGACGATGGGATCAGGTATCAGGCATCAGAAGACCCAAAACAATCTTATTTTGTGTGGGGAGGGGAGACCATCTGTAGACAATTGGACGTCCCCTCACAGAAGGGTCACAAGGAAGGGACGAGTACAGCATAGCACTGACAAAATATATAACATCCCTCTAGTTATTTGATGCTGCCCCCCCACTATCATGACCCTAGTTCTACCTTACAAATCTGGCTAGACAGGAGTGCACATACATTGGTACAGATAAGAGCTCTCAAGACATGGAATCCAGGACAGGTAAACCCCTCAGGAACAATAATGGGAGTAGTGATACCACTAGGGTGGGGCGACTGTGGGGGGGGGGGAGAAAGGAGGAACTGATCACAATGATTGATGCATAACCCCCATTCTAGTGTGATGGACAACCGAAACATGGTTGAATGGGAGACAGTGGTTGGTGTAAGATATGAAAACGTTAATAAGTTATAATTTATCAAGGGTTCGCAAGAGTGGGAGGGTGAGAGAGGGAAATAAAATATGAGAAATTTATGCCAAGAACTTAAGTAGAAAGAAAATGTCTTTAAAAGAATGATGGCAACATATGTACAAATATGCTCGATACAATTGATGTATGGATTGTTATAAGAGCCCCCAATAAAATGATTAAACAAATGAACAAAAGAGTTACAGTCTTGGAAATCATAGGGGGCAGTTCTACTCTGCCCTATAGTCACTATGAGTTGGAATCGGCTCCATGGCAGGGAGTTTGGTTTTGTTTGGTGGAATACGTCCAAGGAATGCGTTGGAATGCCAATTTCAAGGCAGGCGGTTCAAATCTCCAGTCTCTTGGTGGGAAAAGGGGGAGGCCATCTGCTCCCTAAAACCTCAGAAATGCTTTATAGGAATCAACTAAATGGCAGTGGGTTTTTGTTTTGTTTTCTAGTGCAAGAAAAGAAAAAACACTTAGTCTTTCAATCATTTGAAAGCTGCCGTTGTGGCTGATAGTGTTGGGGATTTGATTGGAGTGGGGTTGGTTCCATCATTTCAATGTGAGGACAAATTTATGTCACAGTCTGGGGAAAGTCAAAGTTGTCCACAACCCAGGAACTCCCGGGCATTGAACAAAGCAAAACACCTTTGCTGGTGGAGTTGATTAAGACTCATGGCCACTCCCGAGTGCTATAGCTTAGAATTGCCACGTAGGATTTCCTTGGCTGCTATCTTTCTACATGTATGTATCAAGCAGGCCACCAGGCCTTTCTTTGCCAGCACCAGCCTTTAGGTGAGCGGTCTGAGCACAAAGCACCTGCACCACTCATGTGATGTGGGACTTGTGATGTGGGTTTAGATGTTTAGTATTGTCGATCATGGCTGCCATGTAAAATGAATTTAAATAGTGATATGTATATATTTTAAAGCCTATATTTGTCCATGCAGTTCCCCTTCAGCTGTTCTTCCCCTCTTTGTGTCGGTCCAGATTCCCACGTGACATTTTCCTTCTGCCTCAAGGGCTTCCTTTACAATTCTGAGAGGTCAAGTTGGCCGGTGATACATTCTTTCAGCGTCTGTCTGAAAAAAGGTTGGCATGTCTTCTCCAGCTTTGAAGTTGCGTGTTCACGGTGGACAGGGGTCGGGCGACAGCTTTTCATGGAGCACTTTAAAGGCATGGCACTACTGCCTCTGGCACGGGTGGCTTCTGAGGGAAATGTGCTGCCTCTTATCTTTCATCCTTTATGAATCATGTGCCTCCACCCACCCAGCCCCTGAGGCTGCCTGTAGGATTCATGTATATTTTTAAGCTGGCTTTAAACTATTTGACTTTGCTAGGCCTCTGCAGGATTTCCTTCCTGTTTCTTGGCGTCAGGGTTCCTTGAGATTCTTAACTCTGTGGGTATACAGATTTTTAGGTTTTTAAAAATTCCAATTTGGTGTGGTAAAGAAAGCTGATGGTGCCCGGCTATCAAAAGATATAGTGTCTGGGTCTTAAAGGCTTGAAGGTTAAACAAGCGGCCATCTAGCTGAGAAGCAACGAAGTCCACCTGGAAGAAGCACACCAGCCTGTGTGATCATGAGGTGTCAAGGGTATAAGGTATCAGGCATCAAAGAACAAAATATCATATCATTGTGAATGAGGGGGAGTGCGAAGTGGACATCCCCTTATGGAAGGGTCACGGGGAGAAGACAAGCCAGTCAGGGTGTAGTGTAGGAACAATTAAACATACAACTTTCCTCTAGTTCTTAAACGCTTCCTCCTCACCACTATCATGATCCCAATTCTACCTTACAAATCTGACTAGACCAGAGGATGCACACTGGTACAGATAGGAACTGGAAACATGGAATCCAGGGCAGATGATCCCTTCAGGACCAGTGCTGAGAGGGGCGATACCGGGAGGGTGGAGGGAAGGTGGGGTAGAAAGGGGGAACCGATTATAAGGATCTACATGTAAACTCCTCCCTGGGGGATGGACAACAGAAAAGTGGGTGAAGGGGGGATGTCGGACAGTCTAAGATATGGCAAAATAATTGATAAATTATCAAGGCTTCATGAGGGAGGTGGGATGAGCAGGGACAGGGAAAAACGAGGAGCTGATACCAGGGGCTTACATGGAGAGCAAATGTTTTGAGAATGATGAGGACAATGAATGTACAAATGTGCTTTATACAATTTATGTATGTATGGATTGTGATAAGAGTTTTATGAGCCCCCAATAAAATGATTTTTAAAAAATCCAATTTGGAAAAATGTTGGCCATTTTCCTTCAAGTATTTGTCCCTTCTGCAGTTTAGAATCAACTAGATAGCAGTGAGGATTCTCCCCGTCCTCCTTTGGAGGCGTCAATTACATGTATATTAGACCACTCAGAGTTGGCCCACAGCTCACCTCACTTCTGTTTGCAGTTTTTTCTCTCTCTCTGTCTCACTTTGGATAGTTTTTATTACAGTGGGTTCAACTTCTGCAGCATCACATGCTGTCAGTCACATCCCCTTCTTTTTCTCCCCCAGACATTTTTGCTTTCATCTGAGAAGTTTGATGTGAGGTCATTTTATACCTTCCACGTCTCTAATTGGTAATTGACGTGCTTGCCTTTACTGCTAGCATCAGGAATTCGTGGGAGACACCCATATTGACCCTTGTAATGCTCTTGTCAACTAAGGCTATCATTTATATAATTTCAATCGGTTGACTTTCTGTAATAGTTTTCTGCTATTTTTTTGCACCCCTGGCCATTTTTTATTGGATGCCAGATATTGTAAATCCTACCTTGCTCGGCACTGGGCATGTTTTGATTTCTATAAACATTCTGGAGTGATGAGGGGCGGCTATGCCTAGAGCAACTAGAAGGTGTGTATACTGGGAACCGTGAGGAGAAA
This sequence comes from Tenrec ecaudatus, assembly GCF_050624435.1. Classification (NCBI taxonomy): domain Eukaryota; kingdom Metazoa; phylum Chordata; class Mammalia; order Afrosoricida; family Tenrecidae; genus Tenrec; species Tenrec ecaudatus. The sequence goes on from NC_134530.1 coordinate 161,694,780, forward strand.
GGATAAGAGGGCAGAGGTTTTACAAGGTCATCTCCAAGAACCACCCCCACCCCATCCCCTGCCCCAACCCCAAACCTGACTGTGGGGAAGGGGCGCCAGGAAGAATGGAATAGAGTGGAAGAATCGTGTTGGGGCAGGATTTAGTCTTAGCCCTGCTCCGGGCTATCAACATCAATGGGACATGTTGCCTCTAAAGGCAATAATTATGGATTTCCTGGATCTCAGGATGAGATCACGTAGGACAAAATAGTGAATGTGAGGTTCCACAATAAGCATCGACACCTAGGGAGGGGTGGGTGGGGCTTTGGATGGACTGGGGGATTGGGAGTTCTGAGAAGACCTCTGAGAGAAAGGAGAGGAAGAGCCACACCTATGGCAGGGTGGACCCTTCACCATACACAGTACAAGGACAGGGCCTTATACAGTCATGCTTCGTTCCCTCCTAGTGGCCACCTCCCGAAGGAGGCATTCTACCTTCGCATTTGACACTGGGGATAATTGGACTCAGAAGGGGTCAATGTAGTTGTTCAGTGGGACTTGAACCCAGGTCTCTCTGCCTCCAGAATCTGGAGGGGCAGGGGCGTTTGCTGGGGGAGTGAAAGGGCTCACAGGACCACCTGGCTTCAGAGAAGTGGGGGCCCCTTTGCCACTGGCTGGATGTAGCTGTAATCGGAGTCAGGTGTACAAGCTGGAGTGGTCAGCGGGCCAGTCTCTGCGCAGCAACTGCCCTACCAGACAGGTGCTCCAAAGGACAGGGAAGGCCTGAGGCCAAGAAGAAGCTGAAACTGAAGCTGAAACTGATGCCACGGGGGCATGTGACAACAGTGAAACTGGAGCTTGCAGGCAGGAGTGCAGTGCAAAGGGTTTCTTAAAAAGGAAAGAAAGAACAAAACGGGAAGAAAAAAACAAAGATGATGACTAGTGAAAATGAGCGCAGACCACAGGCTTTTTTTTTTTTAGTTTACAAAACAGCAGGAGCTTCTGGACAGCTTGTGGGCAGCACATTGGCATAGGATGGGGGCAAGGAGGATGAGGAGAGGGGTCTTCCAGAGAGGAGACTGAGGCAGGTGTGGGGCCTGGAAAGAGTCTTGACTGGCCTGTTTTGTCTCACCTGCGGGCGGGGGAGGGGGCGGTACCCTGCGGTTGGCTCTCCTGGGATCTCACGGTGCTCTGGCACCCTCTTCCGGGAGATTCATGAAATGCATCACTGTGTCTCCGGAAAATGAAACCGTGAGATTTCAAGGGCTCATGGTAGAAGGGCGAGGACAGTAATGGTGCAGGGTAGGATTCTTGTGCTCCAAGCGGAAGATCTGGGTCTGAGTCCTGGGCAGCGCACCTCATGCATAGTTACCACTGTGTCACGCATCACAGGGATCCGATCCAGGTGTGCACCTGGTCCCCAGAAGTCAGCGACTCGCTGGATAGCAGCGAACAACAGAGCTAGAAGGGGGTGGGGGTGGGGTCGAGTTTAAAATGAAGGCTGTGGATGGGAAGAGCCCTGGGCATCTTGAAGCATTGAACTCTTTTGAGTAGGGGTCATTCTTATCCCTGTTTCGTAAACAGAGGTTCAGAGAAGGTACCGGACTTGTCGATGGCGATGGTGCTGGGATGAAATGCAGGTCTGTCTGACCCCAAAAAGCAAACGCTGGCCATGAGCATCTTTAGAGAACGGAGCTGTTAGATTTCTCTCATGTGGGAGAGATATACCTCAGCCCTTGGCTCCGTGCGAGAAAGGATTCCCGCCGAAGCCTGGTTTGTGATGCAAGTGAGTTATGAAAGTTAGAAGTGGCACAGATGCGTGGGATCACAGGCCGGCCGATGGAGAGCTAGCCGGAGAGCAAACTACTGGCTTTTCAGGGTCCCCCTTGGGAAGCGTGGTCAGCGATACTGGTCCACCCCATTGGCTGGTTCAAATTCACCTGGCCTAGATGGGCCAATCCAGGTGTACCGCCCACCCAGGTGTACCACCCATTCCTGGCTGGGAGCTCGAACCTAACAGGAACCACCTCTATTGATTTCTGAATCCTTGGTATAAGGGTTGTTTGGACGCGAAAACAGAATCAAAGACCCAGTTAATGAAGTTTTAGAAGCAGGCTTTATTGAGAAGCTTGCAGGCGGGTTCAGCAACTCAGGGTATTGAGCTAGTGAAGGCGTGGGGGGGGGGGGTGTTCCTGGCAGCGTTTTTATGCCCACTGCTGGCAGGCACAGCTGGGGAGGATCTGCACACACAGGTGCTTCAGAAGGGAAAAGGCCGTTACTCTTATCTATATGTCAGTGACGGGTGGAGTGACCATATCCTCAGAAAACATTCTGGCTTTGGGATGACCTGGTTCCAGGAATTTGGGGTTGAGCAGGGGAGGGGAGGTCGGTTAGGGGTCAGTCTTGAGAGCTAAGATGGAGGTGCAGGACTCAAAATGGAGTCTGTTGTGCCAAGACCGGACACTCGGAGTATATTTTTTTAATCAGCCAAGTTGCTTCTGACGTATAGTGACCCTATAGGATGGAGAACTGCCCTATAGAATTTCTAGGGCTGTAATATTCATAGTAGCGGACACATCTTTCTCATCTTTCTCCCAAACAGTGGTTGGTAGGTTAGAACCTCTGACCTTTTGATTAGCAGCTGAGTTCTTATCTACTGCCCCGCCAGTGCTTCCCCCCTCCTTCCACAGAAGAGTGGGGCGGATAATCACCAACTCCCAAAGACAGGGGATCCTGCTGAAGTTCCTCGCTCCTCTCCAAGTCCTTCCCAGAACCTACACCCAGCAAATGTGTGCTTCTCTGCCCAGGGGAGAGCACCCCTCACTCAGCCTTCTGAATCCTTTTGGCAGCAACGGAGAAAACAGTTCCACAAAGATCCGGGGTTCCCTCCTCCTCCTGCTGCCAACCCTTGGATTAAGGAGCACCTTTGATGCCATCCCTGTTTTATGGGTGAGGAGACGGGAGTTTCAGAGTTAGAAGGCCATTCGTACTGGATAAGTACTGATTGAGCCTCTCCTAGGCCCTGCTCAGTGTCACTGACATCAGCAGCATGGCAGCGAGTCAGATACATAAAAACAGAGGGAAGTAGGCAAGACACGGTCCATCTGATGGACAGGCACATTATAAAAATGTTCCAAGGTGATGATTGCTTTCTAAATAGAGGCGAATGAGACGGCTTGGGGATGTGTGTGGCTGGGAAGGAGGGGGAAGCTGCAATGGGAATGGACTGCTTTATTAAGAAGCCTGAGGGGCCCAGGCTAGGAGCCCTGTGGCAGAGTGGTTATGCGTTGCGTTGCTAACCACAAGATCAGATGTTCAAAGCCACCAGCTGCTCCTCAGGAGAAAGACAAAGCTTTCTACTCCTGTAAAGAGTTTTGGTCCCAGAAACCTAAAAGGGCAGTTCTACCATGCCCTAACGGGGTGATCTGAATTGGAATCAGGTCAATAGCAGTGGGTTGGGTTTTATTTTATACGGGGCCCTGGGTGGGCTGTTGGCTAAGTTCTGGGCTGTCTAGTGCGAGGCCAGCCACTGAACCCCACTCGCCACTGCGCAGCAGAAAGAGAAGGCTGCGTGCACCTATGAAGGGGTACAGCCTCAGAGACCCAGAATACAGAAGCCCACTGCGTGCGAGCTGACTCCTACAAGGAGACGATGCGGACATTCCAGACCGAGGAAACTGCTCATGTCTGGGTCCTGAGGGGGAAGGGCACCTGGTCCTGAGGTCAGTGTGGCTGGAAGGGAGGGCGCGAGTCAGAGGGATAGAAATGCCACCATTCCTTGGGAGCTGTTGCCTTCTGAGCACGGTTGTCAGCTCCTCTGGGAAAGTGATGAGCCCATTTATAAACCGAGCTCATGTGTGCGCTTGGCTTTGTCAGGTTTCTCAGGTTAGAAACACCTTTGTCCTTTGCTTTGCACTAGAAAGAATTCATGCCAAAGCCTGGTTTGTGGTCCAAGTGGGTTTTTGATGAAGGACAGAGGAGTTTCAGGTTTTACACAGAAACCTTCAAGGCACTTCACACCACCCGTGGAAACTTCAGGCCAGCGAAACCATTAGTCCAGTGGAGGAGCAGCTGGAAAAGAGGGTGGTGGTCTAGAAGTTTCTGGCTTTTCAGGGCCCTCCTCCACTGGGAAGCGTGATCGACGGTGCTGGTTGACCACATTGGCCCAATCCAGGTGTACCACCCACTTAGGTGCACTGCCCCTTCGGCTTAGAACCTGAATTTGGAGCATGCCCAGTAGACAACCTGGTCCCTATTCTCTCTCCCTAACAGCTTGCCCAAGGTCACAGGACTAGCAAGCCAGACGACCGTGTTCTCTCCTCTGAACCGCATCACCTTTCCTTGTGTGTTTCTCTGTAAGTGATATCAAAAGATTCTCTGGCAGGTGACTGAAATATTGCAGCTTGAAAGATTCTATGAACACACTATTTAAGAACGCAGGAACTATCATTGTACCAAAAAGAACTAGTAGACATCCCACCATTGCAGGAGGTAGCCCAGGAGCAAGATCCAATGGTGCTGAAGGAAGAAGCCCAAGGTACCAGGAAAGCATTAGTTGAAAACAGGCTTTACCAATGGATGGAATGCCAACTGAAATGCTTCGACAGGCTGATGAAGCACTGGGAGCCCTCAGTGGTCTGTGCCAGGAAATTTGGAAGACAGCTTCTTGTCCAAATGACTTGAAGAGATCCATATTTGTTCCCATTCCAAAGAAAGGTGACGCAACCAAATGCTCAAATTATAGAACAAGATCATTAATAGTGCAGGCAAGTAAATTTTCCTGAAGAACGTCCAACAATTATTGCATCAATACACGGACAGGGAACTGCCAGAAGTTTGGGCCAGATTCAGAAGAGGAAGTGGAACAAGCGATATCATTGCTGATGTCAGAAAACATCTTTGCTCAAAGCAGAGAATATCAGAAAGATGTTTACTTGTGTTTTATTGGCTATGAAAACCCATTCAACTCTGTGGATCATAACAAACTGGAATATGAGCTCATATGTGCTCAAGGGGCAGCTGTGTGAACAGAACAGGAGAATACTGTCTAGTTTTAAATCAGGAAAGGTATGCGTTAGGGTTGCATCCCCTCACCATACTTATTCAATCTGTATGATGAACCAATCATCAGAGAAACTGGATTCTATGAAGAAGAATGTGGCATCGGGATTGGGGAAAGGCTTACTAACAACCTGTGATATTCAGATGACACAACCTTGCTTGCTGAAATGTGGAGAGCTCGAAGCACTTGCTGGTGACGATCAATGATCACAGCCTTCAGTGTGGATTACAACTCGATGTAAAGAAGACCAAAACCCTCACAACGGATCAATAATAACATCATGATAAATGGATAAAATATTGAAGTTGTCAAGGATTTCATGTTGCTTGGATCAGCGATCAATGCTCATGGAAGCAACAGTCAAGAGATCATAGGATGCATTCATTCATTGGGCAAATGGACTGCATGAGATCTCTTTACAGTGTTGAAAAGCAGGGTGATACTTTGAAGACTAAGGTGTGCCTGACCCAAGCCATGGTATTTGCAGTCGCCTCCTATGGAGGTGAAAGGTGGGCACTGAGTAAGGAAGACAGAAGAAGAATAGAGTCATTTGAATTGTGCTGGAGACTATCGAAAGTAGCGTAGTCTGGCAACAGAACAAACAAGTCTGTTTTGTAAGACGTACAGTCAGAGTGCTCCTTAAAAACAGGGGTGACAAGACTTTCTCTCACATCCTTTGGACATGTTGTCAGGAGAGAGCAGTCCCTGGAGAAGGACATCATGGTCAGTAAAGAAGAGGGTCCATGAACAAGAGAAAGGCCATGCAAGGTGAGCTCTTAAACTGGCCATCACACAGCATGAGGTTAGAATGAAACCACTTTTATGAAAAAATTCACTGTGACCAGAAAGAACCTTTTCAGGTGACGCTCCTGCGTGTACTAGCTCAGAGCAAGTTGCTTGATCTTTGCCTACCAGGGTAAGATGTGGACTATGAAAGCTCTGCCCAGTGGAGGGTTCTTCCAGGTTTTTTGGGGGGTACTCCCTCCTATATATATCTTGGTGGTTTCCGTTTTCTTGGATAGCCTTGCCACGAGTAAGGAGAATCCTTCAGATTAAGTCAGGACTGTGGATTTGGGAGTTGTCAGCCACCACAACCATGTGACCACTTCCTTACAGTGGGTGAGTTCTGTGAGACTTTGAAGTAAACTGGAGAACTCTGGGACATCAGAGCGAATACTGAGGGTAGGAGTGGTGGTTAATATCAGAGGTGATGGAAGGCTACATTTGGACAACTGGGGCATCTTGAACCTCCACCTTATTGGGACAAGTCTATTCTGAAGAAATTATTTCATCTATAGATACATACCATATATCTTAATATATATCTAATATATTTTCACATATATGATGTACCTTAATGTATTGAATATATTTTCATATATATATGATATCTGTATTTTCATATACATATGTACTATATGGGTTTCAAGTACATATGTATTATATGGTTTTCATATACATATGTATTATATGGTTTTCATGTACATATGTATCATACGGTTTTCATATAATCTGTGTTTATGTGTGCATTGGTGTGTACATCCCAAACCTATTGCCAAAGAGTTGATTTAGACACCTATCAACCTTGTATAGCTTTTCCCAGACTGTAAATCATTCTGAAAGCAGACAGACTCATCTTTCTCCCAAGGAACAGCTAGTGGGTTTGAACCACGCTAACCTTGAAGTTAGTTAGCGACCCAATGCTTGACCTCCACCCTCACAGATACACATAACATATATAAGGTTTCTTGGTGGTGTGATGATTTTATGCTCAGTTGCTAATCAAAACTTGGTGGTTTTAATCCAACCTGTGGCTCCATGGGAGATAGACCTGGGATGTGCTCACATCAAGATTACCCAAACCCTTTGCCAAAACGTAATCATGACTCATAAGGATACTACATAGGGTTTCTGAGGCTGTAAATCTTTATGGAATCGCATCCCACTTCTGACACATTAAAAAATCTTTATGGGAACGATAATGTCTTCTTTCTTTTATAGAGAAGCTGGTGGATTTGAACCTCTGACTTTGTGGTTAGCAGTCCCACGCTTACCAAGCAGAATCACCAGGGGTGCCCTCTAAAGAGTAGTCTGGAAAATGCTATGCGGCACTTCTCTCTGTCATTTGGAGTCTGTATGAGTAGAAATCAACTTGATGGCACCTGACAACCACACCTATATAGTTACTGTATACTGTTTAATATATGTCCATCATGCATTTTTGTTAGGTCCCCCTGGGAACCACAGAAGGAAACTCTGCCAGCATCTGTGCCGTCTTCAGTCCAGGTGCCATGCTTAATCTCATTGTTGCAGCTTCTGTGTGGACCCATTTTGTCAAGGGCCTTCCTCGCTTTTGCTGACCCTTTATTGTACCACGTGACGTCCTCTTCCAGGGACTGGCCCCTCCTGATAACATGTCCAAAGTCTGCGATGAAATCTCACCATCTTTGATTCCAAGGCGCACTGCAGCTAGACTTCTAGAATGTCTATGGAGAGAAAAAAGAGTAGAGAATATGGGCTAAAATTCTGTAACAAAAAGTACTGTGAATTCCCTAAGGGAATCAGGACCCAAGTCTCTGGGGACAGTGAGGTCAATTGGCATGACAACTCACAAAGATAATGCTCTATGTCCTCATTTAGTGAGTCCTGACTGGGATCTTAAAATCTCATGCGCAGCCATTGATGGTGCAACTCTAGGTTCGCCACTCAGAGGAAAGACGGGTAAGGAAAACTCAAAGACATAGGATCACAAATAGTCCAGTGGATTAATAGCGTCCTCACACATCAGTCTCAACAACTCGACGCCAGAAAAACTGAATGGTACTCAGATACCACCACTAACTGTTCTGGAAAGGATCACATTAGAAGGTGCAATAGAATGTGGGAGAAACATGTGGAACAAAACCTAAACTTCTAGAGACCAGAGACCAGGCTCACTGGTCAGATAGACAGTGGTGGGACTTCTGAGACTGTGGCCCTTTTCCTTCAGGTTTGGACCAGAACTTGTCTCTGATTTGGAATAATCAGCCATTCAAAAGATGCAGCCCTTACTCAGTGACCAAGTCCAGAGTGTTAGGAAAGAAAGAGGAGGAAGGGAAGCAAGAAACACAGGAAGGAAGCAGGATGAGTGAGGGTACATTGCAGAAATGGCAAGGGATGGGTTCATGAGAATGTGTATGAATTCAAGGTATTGATCACTAGCTTTAGTGGTTCTTGCAAACAGTTCCATAATAGTTGTATTGATTAAATGTAAAACAATGACCTGTTCTGTCTGTAAATCTCTACCTAATTCATGATAATTTTTAATTCCTTAAAGAAGCAATTAACATCTTAAATTACAAATAAAGAAATGGAAACTCAGCGTGTTTTAAGCACCTTTAAATGCAAAGAAAATTTTTGTTGGTGCCTTTTGATCAATGATTCATTATATAATAAATCAATTAGCCAGCATAGAATTGCCCCTGAGGGTCTGCAAGATTCTAATGCTTTGTTTGAATAGAAAGTCTTGTCTTTCTCCCTCAGAGTGACTGGTGGTTTCAAACTGCTGACCTGGCAGTTAGAAACTCACCTCCTCACCTTATATCGCCTGTGACGTAGGGCATTGTACCATCTGGAGGTTGTGCAAACACTGTAGTGGAGCCTGGTTCTGATTTTTCCTGAAGCATCTTGAGCATGCTTTGTAGTGATAGCCATTGTGCTAAGAGGGATTGGTTTTTATGTTTCCTCAGTTGACACATGTTAACTAGAAATTCCTCTATATCCAACATAGTTCCCTCTTATGTTATACTTAATTGGAGCCAATCCTTAACAGCTTGGAGAATTCAGACATGAAGACTCTGGCCTCTCCACTCTCTGTTCGCCTGCCCCATGTTCACAGGAATCTGAGCCCGATATGGCTCATGAGCCAGAAGATGAGCAGCTGCTTCGTCCCAATCCTGTCTTGAAGACAAGCCTAAGATGTTTGCCTCATTTTTTTACATTCTCACAGATTCATAACTTGTCGTTTGGTGAATGTGTAGAAATTTGTATATACTAATTTGGGTTACCACTTGTCTGTCAGTTTGTCCTTCTGTGGCAGATAATTTTGTAACAATATGAATATTAGCAGTTTTCAACTACTGTCTAATAAATTAAGGATCTCTGGTGGCATAGTTGATTATGTGTTGGGTTGTTAACTGCAAGGTCAGCACTTCAAACCCCCCCAGCCACTTCAAGGGAGAAGCATGAGGCTGTCTACTCCATGAATATTCATAGTTTCAGAAACCGTATATACAGTTTGTCTCTCTGTTTATTGTACTGTGATGGCTTGGAGTTGCTGTCATGATGGAAGTTATGCCAATATTTTTTCAAATACCAGCAGGGTCACCCAAATTGAACAGGTTTCAGCAGAGCTTCCAGACGAGGAACAGACTACAAAGAAAGAATAGGCTGTCCAATTCAGAGGAATCATCCACCAAAAACCTCATGAACAGCAGCAGAACATTGTCAGAGAATGGACCAGAAGATGAGCCCCTCAGGTCGGAAGGCACTCAAAATCCGACCCAGGAAGAGTTGCCTTCTCCAAGTCGAGGCGACCATACTGACATAGAGGGAGTAAAGCCTTCAACACCTTCACTTGCTGATGGGACATAACTCAAAATGAGAATAAACAACTGCAAACACAACTGGAGCTTGGGCTACACAAAGTATGAATCTAGGAAAATTGGATGCAATGGGATGCACAGAGATAGATATTTGTAGATGAATATTCATAGCCAATATTTGTAGATGAATAATTTATGCATTAGTGAGCTGAAATAGACACGTATGGACTATTGTGAGTCAGAAGTCACATGGCTTGCTATGCCGGGAGTGACAGCTTCAAGAGGAATGGTGTTGCATTCATCAGAAGGACATTTCAAGACCTGCCTTGAAGTAATGCTGTCTGTGATAGGATAATTCCTACTCACGTGAAAGGAAATTCAGTCAATACAACTATTCTGGAAACTTATGCATCATCACTAAAGCTATTGATACAGAAATTAAAGATGTCCCCAATGTCTTCAGTCTGAAATGGATCAACTATTCAATGAAGATGAATTGATAGTTATTGGTGACTGGAATGCAAAAGCTGTAAACAAAGAGGAAGGAACAAGAGTTGGGAAACACGGCCTTGGTTAGAGAAAGGAAGCTGTAGATTTCATGACAGAATTTTGCAAGACCAGTGTGTTAGATTGGGTGCTCTAGAGAAGTAAAACCTATGATCCTTGCATATAGAGAAATGGCTTACACAGTTGTGGACCTAGGTCAGCCTGGCCTAGTTCAAGTTATGCTTTTCTTGACTTGTGTAGTTGTTCAAGCTGGTGAATAGGAAGCAGGGGTGGTGCGGCACAGGCTGGCGGATGCAGAGGTCAATGAACCCAAAATCGGATGAGTGAATCCACTGTTGGTAGTCTGCTGATAGGAACAGGAAATTGATTAACCAAAGGCAAGATCCAGCTCCAGCAAACTGAAGGGGCAAAGAGAGATAGGCTCTGTTCAATCTCTCTCACACCCCGAAGGAGATGTGAACAGGCATGACCTGATTGATAGGCTGGGTTCACTCCCCACCCTGAGCCAGGAGTGTCTAGTTGGCATAATCCCTAACCACCAATGACTTCTTCATCGCAGATACCTACTGTCAACAACACAAAAAGCAACTATAAAAGGGGGACTTCTCCAGATGGAATAAACAGAAATTAACTACATTTACGAAAAGACACAAGTGAGAAACTCAGTATCAATAGCTAAAACAAGGCCAGATGCTGACTGTGAAACAGACCATCAATTGCTTGCATCTATTGTGGGAAACAGAAAGATTTCTCCCAAGTCTTCTCCCCCAAATATGTGTTAGACTTAGGACACTGCTTGCAGCTAATGGTAAATGACTGTCAAGTTACCTTCCTGGAGACAGTCAGTTGCCAAACTACTGTATGGGTCCCACGACAGGTAAGGCCTGTTCCCTGCTGTTAAGGACAATGAGTTACTTCTCCCTAAAGGCTTATGACCATTAATCTGGTCCCTGTAGGTGGGGTTTACACCCTACTGATAATGATTTCTATGGAGATCCAGAGAACAGGTCAAACCTGCTCAGTGGCATCCAAAGTTAGGCTGCCATCCTGAATCTAGGATCCGGCCATCTTGTCACATCCTCTTCCTATTGCTTGTATGTCCCTAGATTGTCCCCCTCTCATAGTGCAACTCCTTCCTGTGACATATGTCTTTACCTGTAATTAGTGGGCTTGCACACCCCCCAAAGATATATAGGCCTTGGTTAGCAATAAAGAGCCCCTTTGACCTCTGGTCTGTTTCCCCTCTCCTCTCCCCTGTCCTCACTCCCCTGTTACCTTTCCCCTTGTCCTCTTTCCCTTCCCCCTCCCTCCACGTATACCACCAAGTGGGGCTGAGGAGAGCATGCTACTATGAAATGTATGACTCCATTATTTCAATCTCTCTTTTATCTCTCATGCTCTTGATGGCATTATTATAATCTTTCTATCTCTCACCTGTACAATTGCATCTACTGAATCCACAATTAGTGTGGGGAGCTGGCATTTCCCCCACAACCTACGTTCAGGTTGAAGCTGAAGAAAATGAACACAAATCCATGAGAACCAAAGTATAACCTTGAGTCTATCCCACATGAATTTTGAGAACACCACAAGCCCAGATTTGTTGCATTGAACCCAAATGAGAGAAGACCTGCTGCGCTGTGGATGACATCAAGATGTCATATATGAAGAAAGCAAAGAGTCATTAAAAAGACAGGAAAGAAAGAGAAGATCAAAGTGGGTATCAGGAGCGCCTCTCGTAGACTGGGTTGGATGGAACCCGCCAGACCTGCAATGACAGTGCATGGTAGCTTGCCAGGCTTAGTCCATCCCTGGGACATGGAACCAGAAGTGCCAGAGGAGAGGTCCAGCGTTGTGATCCAGTCCACAGTCATGTCCCATGAGGACATCTGTGCTTGAGAAGGAGACCAAACGTCTCATCTGGGAGGAGAAAAGCCTAAAGATGAGGAACAAAATCTGTCCCCAAACACTTGAAGGATTATTTGGGGGGGGAAATCAGATTTAGTCTCAGTGGCTGGAGATGTATAACCACCCAGTGGTTAATGTTACAGAGACGCAAATGTTAGCACAAAGTAAGGAAGAATGTCTAGCCATCTATGGCCATCAGAAAATGAAGGGTTGCTGCCTTGGGATTGGGAGCTCTCTCTCGGAGGTGTTTGCATGACTGTTGGAGACCACTTGGAAGAAGAGTTCTCTAACAGAACCTGACTCCTGCCCCTCTTCACTCTAGCTCCTTCTCCAACCAAGCCCCACCACTCCTTCTCTCGGACCTCTCAGAGCACCAGCTGACCTTGTTATCTTGAACTAGGAGTTTCTTGAACTAATGAAATAGCTATTCTCTGATGTTGTGGTGTGTACAGAGGAAAATGGAATGTTAGTGCATGTTGATGTTCTTTTTTTATAAGTCGGCAGCAGGAAGACATTGGGCTAGACCCTTTCAGAGCACCAGGGAAACCATAGAAACTTTTTAAAAATTGAGATATTATCCACGGGTCATAAAAGTTTATCCCCTTCAAGTACACAATTCGGTATTTTAAAATCATATTCACAAGGCTGTACAATCATGAAATCTCATTTCAACACTGCATCTAAAAAGCCTTTAGCAGTCAGCTCCATTCTTTCTACTCCCAACTGCTGACAACCATGAGCCCACGTTCTGTCCCTCTCTATTTACCTATTCTCGACATTTCATTGAAATTAAATCACATAATATGTGGTCCTGTGTGTTAGTCTAGGTACTTTAGAGAAGCAAATCCATGGAAACTCATATGTATAAGAGAGAGTTTTATATAAAGGTTAAGTGCACATCAAGAAAATATCCCAACCCAGTGCCGCCCAAGCCCACAAGTCCAACATTAACCCATAAATCTGACACCAATCCACAAAGTCCTCCTCCATCTCACAAAACACACGCAATGATGCCGACTGCAGGAAGAATGCCGAGTCAGTGAGCGTGTAAACATGTCAGCGCTGGCAGGGCTCTCCACACAGCTGCTCCAGCATCCAGGCCTGCATCGGGGTAGGTCCATGCAGCTTCTCCTCAGAGATGTCTTGCAGGAAGTGAGCCTTGCCAGCTGAAGCAGGAACTGGCTAAGGCGCCCCTGGTCTGACTATCAGAAAGCAAAAGACCCAAGAACTAGAAAGGCGAGGCTCACTGAGCCATTTATCTCTCCACCCTTCAATTAACCCCACACGTGTTTATCGAACAAGTTGGCAAATTAACTTTAACTATCTCACACTGTGTGTCTCCATTCTTTCACTAAGTGTGTTTTCAAGGTTCACCAATCACATAGCATGTATCAATATTTCATTAATTTTATGGTTGTTGTTTAGATTTACCACATTTTGTTTATCCAGTCATTAGGTGATGCAAGCGTGGGTCATTTATACTCTGGCTATTTGAATACTGCCACTATGAACATTCATACTTTTATGTGAATATATGATTTCACTTCTCCAGGATGAAAATGCTGAACCATATGGTAGCTCGATGTCTAACTTTCTGAGGAGCCCCCCAGTGCTTTCAGAAAAGCTGCATCATTTTGCATTCCCACCAGTCTCTTCAGCTTCTTGCCAACATTTGATACTGTCTGTCTTTCTAATTGTGGGTGTGAATGGTATCTCCTTGTGATTTGAATTTGCATTTCCTTAACTAAATAATGGCAGTGAACATATTGTTGTGTATCTATTGTCCACCTGCATATCTTCGTTATGGATTATGGATTGAATTTGTTCACCAAAAATATGGATCAACGTGACTAGGTTGTGATGCTCATTATTTATCATGTAATAATCTTCCATTTTATGATCTGATATAATTATCCTGTGTTGTAATTCCTAACCTCTAAGATATTAAGGTGGCAGGATTACTGGCAGTTATGTTCGTGAGGAAGGATACAATTGACAGGATTAGGTTGTATTTTTAGAGTAGTTTCATTGGGATATAATTAACATATCACACAATCATGTTAAGAAGGGTTGTGCATTCGTCACCACAGTTGATTTGAGGAACTTCTCCTTTCTCGCACCTGTTGCTGTTGATTCCCATTCTCCCCTTCCATGTCACCAGGTACTTATTAATCCTGCTGCTGTCTTCATACATCCACCCATCCTGACTTCCCTGTACAGAAGAACAATCAAAACAAAGACAGAAACAAAACAAAAAACAGACCCATAAACAATGACCAAATAAAACAGAGAAAAACCATAACACAAGAGGAAACAGAAGATATTTTTAAAATAGGATGACTTTATAATGAGTGCAAAGGGGGATTTAATGGTAAGATTATCGATGACAAAATCCACTTGACACTGCTCTTTTTCTGCCATTTAGGCTAGTCACATTCCCCAAGTGTGGTTGCTGGAGAGTCACTGAGACTCAATCCAAATAGATTCAATCCTCAAATCCTGCAAATGGATTTCGGGCTTCTTCTATCATCCACAATGTTCTGCAAAGTGGGTTTTTACCATTTATGCTCTGATACCATTCTCTTCCCTGGATTTGGATTTTATTATTGATAATCTTTGGACCACACAGGCTAGTGTGCTTCTTCCCTGAGGGCTTAGCTGGCTCCTCACTTAGGCGTCTTTTGAGACAAGCCTTTGAGTCCCCAGACACTACTTTTTCTAAAAGCCAGGGACCATCTAATTTCTTCACCACATATTTCTATAGCACCCATATATTATCAGTGATTTCCTCATGAGGGTGGATAGGAGTAAGTTGTATTGTAAGTCCATCTCTATGGAGATATACAAGAGATTTAACAAATCAGAGGAGCCTACTATCACCGAGAAAAATAGTCAAGAGCAGAGGGCATCCTTTGTACCCAGGGTCTTTGTGCTGAGAATCTCCTAGACCCAAGGGAAGAATGATGCCAGGACACACGAGTCTCTCCAAGGATGATCAGGCCCACAGATGCTGAGAGGAGATACGGACTTTTCTCCTAAACTCAGAGCCAATAGAGAGAGAGAAAGCTTTAACCCCAGAATTCAAGACTGGCACCTCCTAAACTGTGAGGCATAAATGTCCGGGTTTGCAGTTTTTCTTATAGCAGCACTAACTAGCTAAGATCATCTTCTTTGGCGAAATAGGGATTGAACTACTTTGCCCATTTGCAGTTGTTGTTTATTGTGGCATTCTTGATATCTTGTGGATACTAGATCCTTACCAGATATGGGATTTGCTGATATGTCTGCCATTCTCTGGGCTGGCTTTTTACTCTCTTGATAGGGTTCATTGAAGCACAAACATTTTAAATATCAATGAAGTCAAACCTAACTATCTTTCCTTGGTAGCATGTGCTTGAGGTGTTATAGCTAAGAAACCATTGCTTAATCCAAGGTGACAAAGATGAACACTTCTGTTTTCTTCTAAGAGTTTTATAAGTTCACCTCTTACATTCAGATTTCTGATTCAGAAATTTTTATATGGTGCATGGTTGAGGTGCAGCTTCCTCCTTTTGCATGAGATAGTCAGTTGTGAAAGCACATGTGTTAGTCTGGATACACTAGAGAAATAAATTCATAGACATTCTCATGTGTCTAAGAAAGAGCTTTATATAAAAGAGCAATTGAATATTGAGAAAACATCCCAGCCAGTCATCAAGTCCATAAATTTGATATTAGCCCATATGTCCGATATCAATCTATAAAGTCCTCTTCAGACTCACGAAACACATGCAATGAAGCCGAATGCAGGAAGATCACAGGCCAGTGGGTGGGAAGTCTTGTAGATCCAGTGGTGTTGTAAGCATCTCAGTGTTGGCAGGGGTATCCACGTGGCTTCTCTAGCTTGGGGCACTATTGTAGCTCCTTGTGTCTTGTCAGCTGCAATGTCTCCCAGGGAGTGAGCAGAGAGAGAGAGTGTGTGTGTGTGTGTCTCCCGCCTCCAAGGAGGAAATATCGGAGTTCCAGAATCCTCAGGAGAAGGCTATGTCCACACAGAGGCCTCATTGGCTGTTACCTAATTGGCAGGCTAGACTCCACCCCTTCAATCGTAATCCTCTCAAATTAACAAAATTATATAACCATGACCGCACCATTTGTAGAAAAGATCATTCTTTACTGCGTTATCTTGGTGTCCTCAGGGAAAGTCAATAGATGTGCGGTTTCTTTACATATATGCCTATTCTTCTGGCAGTCGCACAATCTTGATTACTGCAGGTTTGTTGTAAATTCTGAAATTGGGAAGGGTCAGTCTTCTGCTTTCACTTTTATTTTTCCTCTTCTCATTTTGCCGTGACTGGTCTGACTCCTTGCATGTTTATATAAATTGTAGGACCAGCTAATTCCTCTCGTGTCCTTTGGGCAGGTTGTCAGGAACGACCAGTCCTCAGAGAAGGACATGACGTTTGGGGTAGTGAAAAGAGGAAGGCAGGCCCTTGACCAGATGGATTAGCACAGCGGCTGCCATCATGGGCTCGAGCGCAGGTCCGAGAGGTGGTTCTCTCTGCGGTGCACAGAAAGGGTCACTGTGAGTCGGAGTCCCTCAATGGCCCCTAACAACAATAAGCAGTAAACATTCCCAAAATGAAATGGAGAGAATAATTCCATTTGAAAAAACATGATCATCGTGAAATATTAAAAACATATTTGCCAACATTAATGGACTTGGGCACCGACATCTATAAATCGTCACTGGCAGAAATTCAAGAAGAGCTAAGTAAGTGGAACGGCATGCTGCGTGCATGGGTTGGAAAATGCAATATTGTTAGAGCGTTGAAAGTGTTCAAATTCATCAGCAACTCCACAATCTTCAAAATTTCCGCGTCCCTTTTGCATAAATTGATAAGCTGGTCATGGCATTGCCTTCTTCTTCATTTACTCCAGTTTCTCTGATGATTTGCTCCGCACACAGATTGACTAAGGCGAGGGAGAGAGAAGGACCAGGGCGCACACCTTCCTTGATTCTACGCCATGCAGCCTCTCTGTCCTTGCTCTCTTCACACAGCTGCCTCCGGATCTACGTGAGCACAGGTTCTACGGGAGCACGTTAAGTGCTCTGGAATTCCCATTCTTCTCAAGCTTATCCACGGTTTGTTATGCTCTAGAAATGCATGGTCAATAAAACTCAAGTAAACCTCTTCCTGGTGTGGTCTGCTTTCAACCGACAGCCATCTGACATAGACCATGATACCCCTTGTTCCACATCTTTCTCTGACCCCACCCGGACTTTCTGGCAGCTCCCTGCCAATGCGCTGCTGCAACTGTTGTTGGATGATCTGCAGCAAAATGTGCTTGCATGTGGTATTAATGACATTGTTCTATAATTTGGGCATTCTGTTGAGTCACCTTGCTTTGGAATGGGTACGCATTTGGATCTTGTCCCGACAGCTGGCTAGGTAGCCGTCTTCCAAATTTCTTGGCACAGACGAGTAAGTGCTCCCAGTGCTTCATTAGCTTGTGAAATATTTCGCTTGTTAGCCCCTTAATTCTTGGACCCTTGTTTTGGTTAACGCCTCCAATGCAGTTGGCATTTCTTCCTCTGGTACCCTTGCTTCTTGACCGTCCGCGACCTCGTGGGATGGTGGAATGGCCACTGGTTCGTTTTATGTACGGCGACTCCGTGTCGTCTTTCATGTCCTTTGGCTGCTTCCGCGTCGCCTACACCATCATCCGACGTTTGCCGCTCGGGATTTGAAGGTTTTCTTTACTTCCTTGAGTTTGAGATGCGCCGAGGGCATAAGTCTTTGTACATTTCATTAAAATTTTTTACTTTGATACTTTTTATGTTAGTTCAATAATGTTTTGTGGAGGATTTTTGCATCTAGCTTAATGTAAAAAATGGCATGCCTGGCCTCCTTTGGCTTCACAAGGGCGGGGGAGGGGAATCAGCACAGGCTGACAGGCAATTCCCGTGACGCTGAGGCCAGACAGGCCTCACACTTCAAGCTCCCTTATCCATTCTGACAACAAGCTTCCCTCCGACGGTCTCTGTGCTCGGTTCAATAATGCATTGCCAGGGCCACACAGAAGTCACAAATCATGGACAGGATTATGTGGTTTATTGGGGAAGTTAGCAGATTACAATTCAGGGTCAGAAATATTCAGGATACAACTTCTTCTCTGCCATTCATGCCCATAAGCAGACCACGCTATAGTCCTAAGCCCCTTGTCCTGGTCTTTGCTTTGCTAGGACAATGTTATAGCGTGCTGTTATCACTGCTGATAAATCTAAAATTCACACTGCTCCACCATAAGCATCAGCTCAAATGTGATTAGCTCTAGCTTCATGAATCAGGGAACATCTTTCAAATGACATGCCTGGAGGCAGCCAGTTCTGCAAGTGAGCCATTTAACCTAAGACACTCAGCTTTACCTGCCTCTCTGTTGCCACTTCTCTGGTGTCATCGCTTTCTGCCCCTGGATTAGGGATTTATTTAATGCATGGGGATCTTGTATTCCAAAGGACATGTTCTACACTTGGCTCTTCATTCTTGATAGTAGTGAGCATTGTTTTATGCTGCTGAGATGTGGGAAACAGAAAAGTTATTCCCCAGGTCGTCCCCCATAATAAATGCCAGACTTAAGGTGCTGGCTATACACCTGGGGGTTAGCCGCTTTAAAGGTGATCTGCCTTAAGGTTATCAGTCATGTAGAGCAATCAGACCCTATAGTCTCTCTCACTCCAAGTAGAGCCAACTTCCTTCTGATAAGGACAATAGATTGTTCCCCTGGAGGAGAGCCCAAAGACACCTAAGGTCCAGCCAACTCAGGGACGACCAAGGGTAGGCTACCATCTTGACTCTAGAGCCTGCCCATCTTGTTATGTGTATACCTTCCTGTCACACATATGCCTATTGTATATTGTACAACCCCTTCCTGTTATGTATGTGGTTACCTGTAATTAGGGGGACTGGCATGCCCCTAGAGTGTATATGAGCCTTGGTTGGAAATATATTCTCTCTCTGCATGGATCTAGCTCCTGACGTCGTGATGTCCCAGAGGTGAGCCTTTGCATGCTTTATCTTGTCTGATGTCTCTTTAATTTTACCCCCCAATTATGCAACCGCCCCTTGGACCCGTTCGATTGTGGAGGCTGGTACACCACACAGAGATGGCTGACTCTATACCCAGAAAGACGCAAAATTGACCATTCCCACTTCAATTACTTTATCATTCTACGCCCACCCACCACTTTAGAGTTCTGACATTTTTCAATCACTGTTAATAAACACTCACAATCATACAATAATATCACGATTTTCCCCTATGTTCTCTTTCCTCAGACCCACCAGGAAAAAGTTCTTCGGTGGTAGTCATAAAGCCTTTGGATAGAAAAGCCATATCAAGCAATTCACTGCATCAGAAAGCATAAGAAATATTTGTCTGTCATCTGTTTTTCTTGAGACATTTCTGTCTGCTTTTATGTAAGAAGAATATTTGCCTCAAAGAACAAAATGGTAAGTGTCCCCCTATGGCCTTCAGCATGACTTCTGCCCACCTCTATGCACCCTCTAAGTCTGTGAAATCCTTCAAGGGTGAGAGTTTGGGCAGTGGAGATTTTTGTTTTTCATTTGTTATCTCTCTTTCCATGCATATCTGTGATAACCTGAGGGATCATTTTTTATTTGAGTGAGGATTTATTTCTCTCATTAGTCTTCTCAGAATGTTTCTATATAATCTTTCCTTCAACGATGATCCGCTCCCTTGTCTCTTCTTATTCTGGAGACAAGTCACAGACGTGTCCCAGTCTCTGGTTTAGATGGCTCTCTGAAGCAGCATCTCAGGCCTTCCGTCTTGGCACGGGTTGGGATTCCAACTTACTTTACTTGCATGGAACAGCAGGGGGAGACAGAGACCAAATAATGAGTCCCTTGGTGTAGTTCAACTCAATAGGACAGAGGAGAGTTGCCCACGGAGTTCCCAGGCTGTGGCACTTACAGAATGGAGTCTTGGTGGTGCTGAGAGTTAGGTGTTGGGCTGGTAGCCACAGGTCGATAGTTCAAACCCACCAGTTACTCTGCACTAGAGAGACAAGGCTGTCTGCTCCCATAAAGATTTACTGTCTTGGAAAATTTGTATATAGTGTCACTGAATTGGAATCGACTTGATAGCTGTGTGATTTTTAATCTTTATGGAAGCAGGCTGCTGCTGCATCTTCTTCTATGAAGCAACCTGTAGGTTCAAACCACTGATCTTTCCGTTAGTAGTCGGTGTTTGAACCATTGCACCGCTGGGCCTCCTTACAGGCAACGTATCATTGTGCTGGATCCCAATGATGGGATGTAGCAATGGAAAGCTCCTACTGTAGTCCTCCTTCGAGCCCAATGAATTGCTACCATCCCACGTGAACAGTGTCTTCTTCCATAAACCGTGCAACTGCAGTCTACCATCTATGTACCTCATGATAATAGCCAACACTTGCATTATGATTCCTATGTGCCAGGCAATATTTAAAGCTCCTTAATATTTTTATCTATTGCCTATATTTAAATGTGTATAACTTGTGTAATATACAAGGGGTACCTCCCCCAAACTGGGCAGAGCTCTGCTAGTATGCATTTTTCCCTCTAGGTGAGCACTGGGCCACTCAGTCTGGGTTAGTTAGTGCACACAGTGCCATTGCTTGTGCAGAAATTGTTGCGATGTTGAGCCCAGCTTATGAGGACAGTGCTATGGGAAAAACTCAAGTGTGCAAGTGGTTTCTTGCTTCAAAAAGGGTGAAATATTGATTGATGACAAACCTCATTCTGGACGTCCGTCAACTCTCTGGATGGACGGAAATGTGGACTCGCAGTGCACTCGGAGTTTGTTCCACTGGGTCAGACTGTTAACAAGCTTTCCACTGAGAGGTTCTGGAAAGGCCTGCTTTGTGGCAGACGAAGGACTGGTTTTGCCACCACCACAATGTACCCGCTTTCACACCCATCTCAGTGCGCCAGTTTTTGGCAAAAACCAGCATGCCTCTCTTGCCCCATGCACCTGACTCACCTGATCTCTTACAGTGAGGCTTATTTTTGTTTCTAAGAATGAAGAGGGACATGAAAGGACTGTAAGTTGATGATTTGATGACAAAGAAGAGGTGAAGAGAAGAGCAAGGGATGGTCAGCCATCCAAACTGATGAGTTTGGAAAATGGTTTCAAGAACAGAATCGCAGATTTGACAAATGTATTGCATGTAATGGAGAGTACTTTGAAGGTGATAAGGTTGTTTTGTTAAAAAAATAAATAAAAATAAATAAATTGAAATACATCCTTTTGAAAAAATTCCAGTTTGGTGGGGTACTTCTTTGTATGTCCGTAACATGTTTATGTATGTCTATCTAGAAGGCATATTGGGTAATCGTTGTGCTGCTAAGCATGACATCAGCAGATTGAAACCACCTGCTGCTCCATGCAAGAAAGAGGAGGCTCTCTGCTCTTCTAACTATTTACAGCCGCAGGAAGCCCCCAGGGCGGTTCTACTCTGTCCCACAAGGTGGCTCTGAATCGGAATGGACTTGATGGCATTGAAGTTGAAGTCTCATGACGGCCCTGCTAACTGATCTTATTTGCGCCCCAATTTAGAGAAGCCAAGGTCCCGAGAAGCGAAGTTCCTTGTCCAAGATTGAACCGGGGTTCCAGCCCAGCACTCGGACTTCTTTGTCGGCTTTCAACAACCCACAGGGCAAGCTCCCTTGTACGTATCTTGGCTTCTGCTACTGGGCTAGGGTTTGTCTGCGTCCTACTCCTTTATTTATGCCTTTTTCTCGAGTCTCTCTTCCTCCACTCAGCCTTCTGCCCGGTGCCAGGAAAGCATGATACACTTGGGAAATGTTTTCAGAATCACTGACCTCTCTTCTCATTTCACAGAGGAGGGCACCAGGACCCCTTGCGAACAAGGGCCTCCCCTGAGGCCACACACAGAGACCAGTCCAAGAGCGGACGCCAAGCGTCTTGACTCCCAGTTCCTGACAGGTGCTGACTGGGCAGTGCTCAGAGATGTCGTCTGCCAATGATGCAAAAGCCTATTTTAACAGAGCCCCTCCAATTGCCTGTAAGAGTCTACCTTCCAAATGTCTTGCCCACCTCACACTCCCAATTGCCTATCCACTCACCCAGCAAAACGCTGGGAAGTATTGTTAGAGGACAGAGGGGGTTAGGGAGTAAGAGGAGAGATACTGAGTGTCTCCCATGTGTCAGACTCCATGCTAGTGAACCCACCTGTGATCTCATTTATTCTCAGACCCATCCCCCAGAGGTAGGCAATATAACTACCCTCGGTAACAAACAAACAAGACTCACCCCCTCCGAGTTGATGCTGACCCACCGTGACCCTGGAGGGCAGGACAGAGCTGCCCCTCTGGGTTTCTGAGACTGTAACTCTTTATGGGAATAGAAAGCCCTGTCTTCCTCCTGATAAGCGCCTGGTGGTTTCAAACTGCTGACCTTGCAGTTAGTAGCCCAATGCGCAATCACTACATCAGCAGGGCTTCTACTACCCTCCTAGGAGACATGGAAACTGAAGCTCAGAGAGAGTGACTCACCTCCCCAAGACCACAGGCCCAAGGTTCACAGAAGTGTGACGGGAGAGAGTGGAGTTTCTCTCTACACCTCCAGGAGGCGTCTCAAGCAAGGGAAGCCGTGTAGACAGGACTCTCTGGGGATGCCCAGGTTTGTGTTTACTCTTAGGTCCTGGGAAACCTGCCGGAACTCGGATGCATCTCCGACTTGCTGGGAATTGGGAAAGCCGATTCTCATCTCTTTCCCCTTTGTCCTTGGTGAGAGGCAGGATTGTTGTCCCACAGGGAAGCGTTCCAGCCGGGAAAGGGGCCTCTGTGCCTGCATTGAGGTCTGTTTGATTTATCTTTTGATTAATTTTTCCTTGTCTGCTGCTGCGGTCTGGGTATGTCATGTATGCAAATCACAGCGGTTCCATCCAGTCTTCCTGCCAGCAGTCAGGCTGCCCCTTCTCCCTACCTCGCCAGAAGCCAGCCCGGGGGCCGCAGGTGGACGCTCCAACAAGAGGGGTGGCTGCTTTTCCCTGAGTGGAACCCCTGCTGAGCAGTTGTTGCTGCTGCTGGGTGTTGGTCACTGTTCCATGGACTGTGGGCACCTGAGGACAGCTGTGGGACAGTGCCTCCAGGTCCACCCACGCAGGACGGGCCTGCAGAGTCTAGCTGCTCCAGTGAGGCGGGGTGACTGGCTGGGCCCAGGCATCACCTGCCCAGACATGCTGGTTCCTGCGGGCCTGCAGAACCTGCCGGGAGTTAGATCCTTCACACTCCCAGCTGGCAGAAGAGGGGGTCAAGGCTGGGTCACACAAATTAGGCCCTGAATTCATTCTTGCTTTCTTATTTTCATTGGATCACGATAGGGTTTGCCCTTGGAAGGGGAATGCCCTGGAAGTGGCCCTGAACACTGAGCTGGCAGCTGCGATTGTCCCGGATGCAAACCTTGCCTGACTCCACCCTCAGACTCACTGACACCACGTCCCGCTCCAGGGTTCCGGAGAAACAATACCATTCATAGTTTGGCCTTGATGGTTGTCAGCATCATGGCTTGATTATGTTGACAATAGTATTGTTGTTAGCTTGTGTTTGGTAGTAGTACTTTAGGGTTCATTAAGTACTTTGCCCCGTGTGATTTCATTTCATTGGGCAGCACATGAATAGCCTCCTTTTAATAGGTGAGAAAACCGAGGTGCGGGGAAGCAACGTGGCCCGTGCCAAGCTCCACCGCTGAGAAGATAGAAGGGAACACGAGCGCAGATGTCTGTTTCGACTCCAGCTTTATTTCACGAGACCCTCTCTGCTCAACTGAGGCGTTTCCTCAAGTCCTGCGTTTCTAATAAAAGCAGCTCCCTTCCCCTGAAACCCAGGGAGAGACATGGCACCCCAGTAACGGAGGCCCAGAGCACTCTGAGCCTGCTGCTCCTGAGGTGGGATCCTTCCCCTGTGCTGACGACGGCTGACCCGAGGGAGAGACGTCCTGGGGGCCCCAGGGAGACACAAAGCTGCAACAATTTAATAGCAAAAGGTTGTAGTGCACCTACTAGGTGCCACCTGGGGAGCTTTGAGGCTGTGGAGTGTGCTGACCCGAGGAGGTGTCTGCTCAGGTAGAGTCTGAAATTGAGTCTCTCATGTGGGTTGCCCCGATGCCCACAGAGGTTCGTGAGAAGCTGGTTAAAGTTCCACGTATGGTTCGGATCCTTCCTGCCTTCCTACCTGCCTTCCTGTCTCCTTATAAATATTTAATGAGCACCTATAGTGTT
This sequence comes from Tenrec ecaudatus, assembly GCF_050624435.1. NCBI lineage: Eukaryota > Metazoa > Chordata > Mammalia > Afrosoricida > Tenrecidae > Tenrec > Tenrec ecaudatus. Next base: position 161,719,105 of record NC_134530.1, read on the forward strand.
CCAGATATCCTCTTGGCCAAGGGAATTTAAGAATGAGTTGAAACTCTAAGAGATCACCCTTTCTGATGCCTGAAGAGCGTGTTCTAGGACCCAAGCTAGTCCAACTCCCATCTGTACTAGAAAGATGAACTTTCCAGGAACAGACAGAGATTCAGAAAGTTGTTCGCACCCAGAGAGCTTCTACAGATGACCCTCCTCCAAAGGGCAGTAACAGAGGCCACCTGATCGGAGGCTCTCCCAGAGAGCCACCCAGGACAAGACGAGGAGCCGCTTTCTCTTCCAGCCGTTCCAAGGCCTGCTGGCTTCCCACCACTCTCCTGGACAATCAGCAGCCGAGTGGGCACCCTGTGAAACACTGCAAGACTTCTGTCTTCATATGACATCTCCCTGTCCCCATTCTTTCCCTCAGTTTAGGCATGGCCACCTGGAAGCTAAGGCCATGGCCATGGCAGTTTCGACAACAGTGGCAGGGTAACTGGAGTCCCAGACACGGTTTCATTCTCTGCACAGGGCATGGGCCCGATCTCTGACCGACTCCAGCTGACTACACAGTCTATGCGTACTCGAGGCAGGACCTGCTGTCACTCAAGTGTATTTAACGAGGGACCCGAGCATCCGGAGGTTAAAGCCTTCCCTTTGCCCAGCATCCAGGGAGACCAAGGCAGCGTGGTGAAGTGGAGTAGCTTCTCATACCGTTCCCAACCCAAGGTCAGAACCTGCTCTGCAGTGACCACGCTGGCCCTGTGGGCCCCTCCCTCCTGACAATGACAGCAAGCTCTCGTCCTCTCATCCCTTCATTCTTCACGCCAGAAATATTTGCTAATGTGATGAGCTGGGCACCGGGCCTGGAGGGGCAGCGATGAGTCACACGAGCATCACTCTCCGTGGAGAAGCAGGGGGACGGGCATCTCACCAGCTGTTCCTGATGGCGAGCCTCTGCCATCTTGTCAGGGTCACAGTGGGGGCACCCAGCCCAGAGAGTGGAGAAGCGCTGGAGGACAGAGGGAAGGCAACTGTGAGCCCAGGGATGGGACAGGTGCTCAGGTGCTCTGCCCCCGACTCACTCCTGTATGGTGGCCAGCAATGGGGAAGTGGAAGCAGTCGCTGTCTGGGCAGGTTGCCCAGGGACACATGTTTGGCCTGATCCTGGGAGATGGGGAAGAGGGGGTGTGTTTTAAGCAGAGAGTGCGCTAGGTGTATGGGGATGGTGATTCTCCTGTTGAGGGTGCTGCCGGTGGTTAATGTATTAGCTGCTGACTGAGAGCCTGGATGTTTGAGTCCATTTGCCAGTGGCTTAGAGGAAAGGCCTGGTGATCCGATTTCTCAAAACACAGTCCTTGAAAGGCCTGGAGCACAGCTCTCCTCGAAGGCACGCAGGGCTGCCAGGAGTTGAAATCAACTGGCTGACAACTTGCCACGGTGGGTGTCCGTGTGGTGCAGGGGAGGTGGAGGGCCAGGGTAGAGGGGTAGAAGTGCCAGGTTATGAAGAGAAGTCTTCTCCCAGGGGAAACAGTGACACGCCAGAAGTTTTAAGTCAAGCCAAATGTAGATTTTTAGCAAGAGGGGGAGGGTCTGAAGAAAAGAAGCAGGGAGGTAGGGTGGAGGGACCTGGGCGCATTGTTGGATGAGGAGGTGAAGAGGAGAGGGAAGCTAGGCTGACTCTCAGCCCTGGGTGCCAGGCTCATTGACTGAGGGAACTGAAGAAACTTAGGGTGGAGTGGCCACGGATTCTGGTGGCATGAGTTACTCTAAACTCTGGAATGCGGTGCACGTCATCATAGGGGTCAGGGCAAAGAGCAGGTCATTAGCAAGAGGGAGGAGGACTTTCACGTGGTAGCAACAAGGGGTCTGTGTGGTGGGAGGCACGTGGACATTGCGGCAGGAGTAGGGTGTGCAGGATGTACAGATGGAAGTAAAGGGAGGCTGTAGAGACTGAATTCCCTGGATGGGGAAACCTGTGACTCGAGGAAATCCAAACCCAAAGCCACGGCCATCACGTTCATCCCACGTCACTGTGACTCCACAGAGGGTTTCTGATGCTGGAAGTCTATCGGGAGCAGGTGGCCTCCTCTGCCTCCCTCCGAGCAGCCAGCAGGTTGGAACCGCTGACCTTGGGGTTGGCAGCTCAATGCTTACTCAACAGCGCTACCAAGCGCCTTTGGCAGGCCCTTCTTTAGTATCCGGGTAGGGACACTGGCACAGCGGCAACAGGAAATTCTTGGTCCTTTCATCATGCACCGAGAGACTCCAATCGTCTGGAAAATTGCTCATACTCCTCTGGCATGACTCACTCACACCCGGCCTGTTCACAGGACAGGACGGAGCGCGCTTGGAGGCGACGTGGCCCCACGGGGCAGGGAGAGCCCAGAGCTGGGCGGGCTGGGGTGGAAGGGTTCAGGAGGTGAGGAGATTGGCGAGGAAGGAGCAGCTTGAATTCACCACCCCAAACCCTAGTTTCTAAGCTCCCTCGGCGTCCATGGGGAGGGTGGCATTGGACCGCCGGGCAGTGTTTCCTTCTGTGGTGGTTAGGGTCGCTATGAGTCGCGTCAGCAACCACGGGGTGCCTTTTCCTCTTCGCTGCAAGGGAGATTCACAGTCACTTACACCGAGTCACAGGACCCGCCAGTGCCCGGAGGAGCAGGATGGGTCAGTGGGTGCATGTGTGGTCTGGGGCTGCCGTCACGGAGTGCCACAAAGAGGCTTGCTCTGTAACAGCAGAGATCTGTTATCTCACTCTTCTGGGCGCGAGTCTTCATGATTCAGGGCCACATTCCCTCCAAAAATGTTAGAGCAGCGGTTCTCAGCCTGTGGGCCGCGACCCCTTTGGGGGTTGAACGACCCTTACACAGGGGTCACCCGATTCATGACAGAAGCCAAATGACAGTGATGAAGTAGCAATGAAAATAATTTTATGGCTGGGGGGGTCACCATACCACGAGGAACGGTATTAGGGTGTCGCAGCACTAAGAAAGTTGAAAACCACTGCGCTAGAGGAGCCTGCTTCCTGTACAGGCTTCGGGCCGCGCAGGTGTTCCTTGGCCTGTGGATCCAGCTTTGCATGGCCGTCACCCCACTGTGCATCCCCGCGTCTGTTCTCATCTTTTGTAAAGGACACTGCTCAGATTAGGTTGGCATCCTTATCAGGTTGGCTGCACAGAGAAACTGAGGCCAGGCCAGAGAGAAGGAAAAGGAGAAGTCTATTCCGTGCTTCCAGTCGAGACGCATGGGCTCCAGCAGGGAGTCCAAGAAGTCACCCTGTCAGGGAGGGGAGGGGAGAGGAGCCCTGCACTTCCAGGGGAGCTCCACGGGCCTCCAGCAGGGGACCAGAGAGTCCCCACTTATCTGTGGTGGAGGACAAGTTTTTTTTTTAAACAATTTATTGGGGCTCATACAACTCTTATCATAGTCCATACATATACATACATCAATTGTATAAAGCACATCTGTACATTCTTTGCCCTCATCATTTTCTTTTTTTTTCTCCTCTTTTCTTTTTTTACATTTTATTAGGGACTCATACAACTCTTATCACAATCCATACATATACATACATCAATTGTGTAAAGCACATCCATACATTCCCTGCCCCAATCATTCTCAAAGCATTTGCTCTCCACTTAAGCCCTTTGCATCAGGTCCTCTTTATTTTTCCCCTCCCTCCCCGCTCCCCCCTCCCTCATGTGCCCTTGGTAATTTATACATCGTTATTTTGTCATATCTTGCCCTATCCGGAGTCTCCCTTCCCCCCCTTCCCTGCATTCCCTCTCCCAGGGAGGAGGTCACATGTGGGTCCTTGTAATCAGTTCCCCCTTTCCAACCCACTCGCCCTCCACTCTCCCAGCATCGCCCCTCACACCCCTGGTCCTGAAGGTATCATCCACCCTGGATTCCCTGTGCCTCCAGCCCTCATATGTACCAGTGTACAGCCTCTGTCCTATCCAGCCCTGCAAGGTAGAATTCTGATCATGGTAGTTGGGAGGAGGAAGCATCCAGGATCTGGGGGAAAGCTGTGTTCTTCATCGATATTACCTCGCACCCTAATTGACCCATCTCCTCTCCTGAACCCCTCTGTGAGGGGATCTCCATTGGCCGACACTTGGGCCTTGGGTCTCCACTCTGCACTTCCCCCTTCATTCAATATGGTATACACACACACACACACACACACACACACACACACACATACATGGAGGACAAGTTTTTAAGCTGGTCAGAAGGATAGACAAGAAGGGAGGGGGTAGAAGCTGCAGGTGGGCAAACCAGGAGGAAGAGGGTAGGAAGGGGGCAGCTGCAGGGGCTTGGAGCCCTCTCCATAAAACTCAGCTAGGGTGGTGCCTTGATCATTCAGCCTGATACTGAGGAGGTGGCTCATTGTTCTGGGGCCCTTTGAAGCCAGCTGTTTGGGTCTGATAAGGGCAGACAGGCTTTGCCGAATGTCCACCAACTGGTACCTAACCCAACACTTCTTCACCTCACCATCGTCCTCACTGATAACAGCTTTAAGGACCTTTTGTGCAAATCAGGACCGGTTCCTAGGCAACGGGGTTAGGCCTTCAGTAGAGATTTTTGGACATACAATTCCGTCGATATCCGAGCAGAAGAGAGCACGGTATTTGTCACTCATTTCCCACTTGTGTCCGCTCCTTCCCTCTCTTCTTCTCCTGATTTCTTCCCTCTTTCCTTCCTTTTCCTCCCTGTCTCTGTTCCTTCTCCATTGTCTACGCTCGTCACATTCCCCGTCTGGAGTCAGACCTTCAAGAGGCATTTCTTTAGGTCCTGTACTTTACCATTTAAGTTTGGGGATCTCAGGGGAGAGGAATGTCATTGGGAGGTGGGAGTCATTTTCCCCAAATGGGAGTGTGAGACCTGATTAGAGCCGTCACTTCAACACAAGAAATACACTGGTTCCCTTCTCTGTTGGAGCCTCAGTGAAAGCAGTCTGGCAGTGGTAGGAGGGCACAGAGGACAGCAAGATCCAGCATCTTCAGTCCCCTGCTGGGTCTGAGGACTGGGGTCAAGGGCTGTGACCCAGAGGCAGCTCAGGGCTCTAGCACAAAGTCTGCCTCCTGTCTGGGCTAAGGTGCTGTGTCCCCCCAGCTGGGCTCCTGCCAGCAGGGGTTCACAGCCTCCCACTGTTCTCCCCGCCCTAGCACTTAGATGGGTCTGGGAAATAACTCCTTAGGTGATTCTCATGGTGTATTTAATATCTTTGCTAATTAAATTTTTGGTTTTACTTCCCAAGGAATGCATATTCATTGCAGGAAATTGGACAATGGAGATCAGCAGAAACCAAACCCAAACTCACAGTCATTGAGTCGATGCCACCTCATAGCGACCCTACCAAGACTGTAACTCTTTATTTTTAAATTTTAATTATTTATTTAAAATCATTTTATTGGGGGCTCATACAACTCTTATCACAATTCATACACTGTGTCAAGAACGTTTGTACATTTGTTGCCATCATCATTCTCAAAACATTTGCTTTGTACTTGAACCCTTGGTATCAGCTCCTCATTTTGTCTCCTCCTTCCTCCCACCCCCATGAACCCTTTCATTCATAAATTATTATTATTTTGTCATGTCTTACACTGTCTGGCATCTCCATTCATCCACTTTTCTGTCATCTGTCCCCCAGTGAGGAGGTTATATGTAGATCCTTGTAATCAGTTCCCCCTTTCTACCCCACCTCTCCTCCATCATCCGGTATTGCCACTCTCACCACTGGTCCTGAAGGGATTATCTGTCCTGGATTCCATGTGTTTCCAGTTCCTAACTGTACCAGTGTACATCCTCTGGTCTAGCTGGATTTGTAAAGTAGAATTGGGATTATGATAGTGGGTTGAGGGAGAGGAAGCATGTAAGAGCTAGAGGAAAGTTGTATGTTGCATGGTTGCTACACTGCACCCTGACTGGCTCATCTTCTCCCTGAGACTCTTCTCTAAGGGGATGTCCAATTGCCTACAGATGGGCTTTGGGTCTCCACTCCACACTCCCCCCCTCATTCACAATGATATGATTTTTTGTTCTTTGATGTCTGATACCTGATCCCTTCGATACCTCGTGGTCACACAGGCTGGTGTGCTTCTTTCAAGTGCGCTTTGTTGCTTCTGAGCTAGATGGCTGCTTGTTTACCTTCAAGCCTTTAAGACCCTATATGCTATATCTTTTGATAGCTGGGCACCATCAGCTTTCTTCACATTTGCTTATGCACCCATTTGTATTCAGCAATCATGTTGGGAAAGTGAGCATCATGGAATGCAAATTTTTTAATGCAAATATAATAGAACAAAGTGTTCTTGCATGAAGAGAGTGTTTGAGTGGAGGCCCAAAGTCCATCTGCTACCTTAATACTAAACCTATAAATATATGCACATAGATCTATTTCCCCATCATCATATATAAATATATTTACATATGTACACGCCTGTATTTAAACCTCTATAAATGCCCTTTGCCTCCTACTTCTTTCATGTATTTCCTTTTACTTTCCTCTTGTCCCACTATCATGCTCAGCTTTCATTTGAGTTTCAGCAATTCCTCTTAGTTACATTGCCCTTGATCAAGCCCTACCAGGCCTCTTATACCCTCCTTGCCACTGATTTTGGATCACTTTTTGTTCCCTTGTCCCTGCGTTTGTTAACACCACTTCCTTTCCCCCACCTTCCCCTCTCCCATGTCCTCTGGAAACCTCCAATCCCATTGTTTTTTCCTCCAGATTGTTTACCCAGCCTATCTTATCTACATAGACCTGCACAGATAATAATATGCACAAAAACAAGACAGAGCAAAACAAAGCAACATAACAAAACATCAACAACAAAAAATCAATGACACAAAAAAGGAAAAGCCTGTAATTCGTTTAAGGTCTGTTTCTTGACCTTCAGGAGTATTTTCCAGTGGAGTCTGATGGAGTGCCAGGCCCTGGCTCCAAAGTCTACTTTTGGTATTTCCTCAGGACTTCCCTGCTCAGCTCCCCTTGCTGTTCTGTTGCACGCCATTAGTGTTTGCCTTGATGTGGTGGGGTCAGACCGGGCTCAACTCCCACAGTGTCTCTAGTGTTGTCCCCAGTAGGGCTATTGTGAGGGATGTTGTGTCTCATAGTAGGGCCAGCCATATGGTCCTCCCTGCTCTGAGCCAATATCCTCAAAGCTTGGTGGGTTAGGATGTGCTCCACTCTCTCTTCCTCCTCCTTCATTTGCTCCCTTGTGCTCTGATCAGACACGTCCCTCTCCCTGAGCTGTAGCTTCAGTGCTGTCCTCCGAAGGAAATTCTTTTGGGGGGGAGGGGTGGCTGTCCACATAGTTGGGATTGGGGCAGGCCCCTCAGACCTCTCTACTGGTTCCCTGCTTCCTGCCGATATATTGCATTCATATCTTGGAGCACGGGGTTGAATTCTGGTCCCTCTTTCCCTGTGGTGATATAAACAATACCTTCCCCTTGGGTGGGTTAGTGCCCTGTGCCCCTGCTATCCATTTCTTTTTTTTCCCCCTCCTTTTTAGTTGGCTACCATATGTATCCCTGGATTTGGTCTGATCCCTGCCATACTCTTTAAAAGAGTGGAAAGTCCTACCTGTGGAGAGGCAGGCTGGCCGTTTCAGATTACCAACCTGGTGGTTAGCAGCCCTGTGTGAATCACTATGCTGCCAGGGATCCGAGTAGATGAGAAGAAAAGAAAATGCTCATGGTAGTAGGGAGATGAAGGAGGTGCGCTTGGAGTCCTCACAGGTGCGTTTGCGGCAGCAGAAGGAAGTGGGGACTTGAGACCTGTAGGCCAGTTGTCCTCGCTCCCCTCTCCAGCCTCCAAGCTGCGCTTACAGTCAGGTAGCGCTGCTGCAAGCGAGCCGGCCTTGGCTGCACCACTCCGAGGCCCTGGAGTTCCCCCCCACACCCCCCAGAGAGACCAGAGGGGATGCGGAAACCCAGCCAAATGCCAGGCTTCACCCGCAGCCTGGCCCGCGCCCCACTCGCCCTGGCCAGGGTGGCTTGGCTGTGCATCTCTCTGAGCTAGCTCTGCGTGGCCCGTGGCCCGCAGGGCTCAGGGAGAGCTGTTCCAAGGCGCCGCTCAAGTTCAGGGACGGGGAGCAGGTGACCAACAAGACACACATAAAAAAAAACGAAAATACTCATGATCCCCCCATTCAGAAGTAAATGCTGTCACTATATTAACGCAGCTGCTGCCAGGCTTTTTAAAATAGGTTTTCTCATATATGTGAACACACTGAATATTTAGGGAGACTTCCATAAATGGAATCACCACATGGTGATTTGCTGGACAGCTTTTCTGTCTGTATCTGTTTTACTTAGGCTTTGGTTTGTGCCCTTCAAAGTCTCTCCCACTGGATGGGACGCCCTTCGTGGGTAATTCCATCACCACTGTATCCCTGGACCTAGCTCAGGGATCCTGCAGGTTCTCAAGGTGACCTGGGAGACCTTAAGGGAATCCCCTGCTGTGGGTGACATCCCACCAAGGGTAGGTTGTGAAATGAGCAAGATAAGACGGGCTTACTTGTGTTTGTTGACTAATTTATAGTGAAGAATTTTGCAAATTACCCAATGAGCAAAACTTAGTAATTTATAATGAACAGGGTTTGTGTATGTAAAAAGACTTTTTTTAAATTAAAAGATCATTTATTGGAGCCCTTACAGCTCTTATAACAAACCATACATCAATTGTATCAAGCACATCTGTACAGATGTTGCCACCATCCTTTCCTAAACATTTCCCTCCAATTTGAGCCTTTGGTAGTTTTGTGGGTTCCCCAAAGAGCAAGATAGAGCGAGGTTGATCTTGCTCACGGAATAAGCCATCACTGCATTCTCTGGATGATGGCAGACAAGACGCAGATGAGGGCCACCCAACTCCTCAGGGCCACAGCGCTGGCCTCTGTTTGTGTGGCTGTGTGTGTGTGTCCCCGCTCTGCAGCCAGCCCCTCCCACCTGTGCCTCACTGTCACCTGGGTTCGCCAACACCATCCTCTCCAGCTGGGAAAATGACGGGATTTCAGGGCCCACCCTGGCTATTATTAGTGCTCCTGGGTGCCCACCCCCGCCCCATAGGATACTGATGGAATCCTTTCTCTGGTGACTCACTCCCATGGCTCCCAAGGCATCCCACCTCCAGGCCCTGCTCTGGAAGGAGACAGCCAAGCAGCTGCGGAGAGCCCCAAAAGGTGTGAGCGTCTCAAGGAACAGGGACTGGATCTGGCTGAGCAGGATGGGTTCCGGGTTTGGAGAGAAGTGCTCACTCACACCTGCGGGCCCCAGGCAGCTTGTGATGAGTGTGTGGTGTGCAAGCCTGAACCTAGGGTTTGGCCTTCATTCCTTACAGGGGGCTGTGCCTGCTAGAGAGCTCCTCTGCCTGGCACCCCACCACGTGCTTGTGGCAAGAAGACGGGTCCATCTGAAGTGCAGATTACTTATTTTTTTTCAAAAGTGAAATGTTTAAGGTTTGCTTATGCATTAAGGAGACTTGGTAGCCTAGTGGTCACGAGTTGGGCTGCGATCCCCAAGATCAACTGTTCAAAACCATCAGCCGCTCCATAGGAGAAAGAGGAGGCTTTCTACTCTAGTAGACAGTTACAGTCTCGGAAATCCACAGGGGGTCGCTAGGAATCTGGGCGGCACGATGGCAGGGCATTTGGTCAGGCTGTGTGTGCATCACTGGGAGAATGATGAGACTTGTGCTCCTGCAACACTCACAGGGCAGTTTGACTCCCTCTTATAAGGTCACTGTGAGTTGGAATCAACTCCATGGCAGTGAGTTTGCCTTTTGTTTTTATTTTTCCTCTGAGAGGAGGTGCAAATTGTGCTTTGATGAATCCAAACAGACCCCAAATGGCGGTTAGGAGTCCATCCAGCTGGGTGAGATTTGTCAAACACACATGGAGCTGCGAGCTGCAGCCTGAGATAACGCACCCAAACACACTGCCATTGGATTACTGGATTGATTGCAACTCACAGTGACTCTGTACAGGATTTCTGAGATGGAAAATCCTTAGGGGAGCAGACAGCCTTAGCTCCTTCCCAAGGAGTAACTTGTGAGTTTGAACTGCTGGCTTGGAGGTTAGGAGCCCAACACTTAACCCACAGCACCACCAGGGATCTTTGCAGGCTGGGGCAGTGTTGCTGACTCTCCCCTGCAGTTGATTTCAACTCATATTGACCTCTAGAGGCTGTAAATCTTCATGAAAGCAACAACCTTCTCTTTTCCCTGTGGTGTGGCTGGTGTGTTCGAACTACTGAACTGGTGGTTATCAGCCCCGCGTACAAACCACTACACCACCAGTGCCCCCTCAGGAGGGACTTACCAAACAAACCTAAACTCACTGCCATTGAGTGAATGCCGACTGACAGGGACCCTTAGGACAGGGAGAACTTTCCCTGTGCATTTCTCGACTGTCTACAGTCAGTATGTTTTAGATGAGAGCGCCTCTCTGGGCACCCCCTTACAGAGGTGGTTCCAGAGCAGAGTTGAGCAGAAGGGGGCTGAGAGGGCGCATCTGCCAAGGAACACAGAGGGAAAGCAGACAGCCAAGGTTTACAGAACCACCCAGATCTTTCCAAGGTTGAAGATGTGCAGACTGCCTAACGAACACATCCAGTTTTATTCACCGTCAACACCCAGTGTTGTACTCAATCTCTAGCCTCCAAGCACCTTCAAGTTATGACTTGATTTCTTAGTGGAGTTTTCGTACAGGAAGAAACTGTACCTGTCAGGCCAGCTTTTGATGAGCGTTTCTCTTTGTAAAGGTATGTCACCAGTCTCTCGTGAGTTCATAGCAGTGAATCAGCACCAGGACTGATGTGCTCAGATGCACGGGCAAGGTTGAACTTATGAGCGAAGGAGCAGTCATCAGGGACATGCCACCCTGGGGAGGGAACTTGGGGCCAGCCAGCTAGTCCATCCCAGCTAGTGACATCAGACACTACCTTTCAGGCCTGGGCACTTGATTCCTGGTGATCTGGGGCAGTCAAGGTAAAGATTGCTTCCGACTTTTCAAAGCAAGCAATAGACAACGGTTCACCAAATTTATTACTCCCTCTCAACACTCATTTCAATGACTGTGTTTAATGAGCAAATTACATAAAAGAAACCTTTCTAGAAAAGGTCACAAGCAGAAATTAAAGATTGTTCACAAGACAGCTTGCTGTGATGCGGGAGGGAGGGAAGAGCAGGATTTGAATCCCAGCCCTGAGTTGAGGCAAGCCTCTTTCCATCCCTGAGCCTCGATTTCTTTATCTATAAGGGCTCAAGTAGGAAGAAAATGCTTTGAAAACGATGATGGCAACAAATGTGCAAATGTGCTTGACACGATGGATGGCTGTATGGATTGTGATAAGAGTTGTATGAGCCCCCAATAAAATTATTTTTTTAAGTACTTCAAACATCCCCACCTCCAGCCAGTCCTGGGGCTTCGTGGCTCTGCTCAAGGGAAGTCCCCCTGGGATATGGGGGTACAGTAAATGGTGTGACCCTTTGCCTGGGCATGCCTACACAGGAGAGGATGCTGAGCCCCTTTATGGCTTCCCCTATGGGCTCCAATAAATTTATTCCCTTTTGCTTGAAAAATTATTTCAATATATTAATTAATGTGAAAAAATTTAATGAGTAAAATATTTATTGAGAGAAGACTAAAAAAACCCAAATAAACAAACACAAAACAGGCTTTCAGTCAAAGATTCCCCATCCTTGCTGTGACCTAGAACCAATCAGTAGACTTTTGGAGGCGGCCTCCACAGGGTTAGGACCCACTGGCTGCAAATGATTGCTAAGGCCCTTGCCCCATCGACTCCTGTGCCATCCCGTGAGATCCTGGAATTTGCTCATAAAAATCTAGGTTCAGGCTGGTTGAAGGTCTGTGTCTTCCTTTGTGCCAGCCACTGACTAGAACGAAGAAAAGATTTGAATGTCTGCTGCCCACGAGGTGCTGAGGTCATACCCAGAGGTGTCCTCACCCGGTGGTCAGAGAGGTGGCCAGGTAGCCAAGTCACCATAGGTGAAAGGGGATGGACTATGTTACCTTTTAAAATGCATCGTGCCCATGTATGATGTGGGCAATTCCTTTCACTTCTATTGGGCCTCTTTTTCCAGAAATCCAGAGCCTATGTTCTATACCCTTAGGTTTCCCAGCAAGAAGAGAAGACATGGCCCCTCGGGTGCAGAGGTCTAGCAGTCAATGCAGTCTCCCTGCCTCCTCACCTGGTGGTTTTTATCCAAGCCCACCCTGCACGTTGTGCCCTGACATGCCCTGAAATGGGGGTGTGGCATAGCAACAAGGTTCATTGCCAGCATACTTGAGGGTTTACTCTGGGTCCAGCACGATTTACGAGTTTTACAAATGTTAATCCACTTGATCTGCAAAGGACCCTATGAGAGGAAGCTCTATTATTTCCCCCACAGGGCAGATGAGGACAAGAAGGCAGAGAGGTGAGGTCACACAGCAGAAGCCAAGATTCCAATCCAGACATTGGTTCTAGAGCTCGTGCCCCACCCATGAGTTAACAATAGATTCTGTGACCTCCACGAGGCATTCTGATGGCCACTAGGAATAACGCTTCCAAAGAGTGGCTTGCAATGGCCAGTGAAAAAGCAGTAAGCTCAGCTCCTACACAAGGACTGTAGTAAACATGAAATCCAAAGAGAAATCACTAAAAAAACTATACACACTAGAAAAACAACTGAAAGGGAAATAACAAATAGTGAAGAGTACGCGAGGAACAGGTTTATTGGTAATTTTAAAATTTTATTTTTATTTATTTTTTTCTACATGTTTCCATGAAGGCATTTGATCTCATCCATTGCCATCAAGTCAATTCCAAATGATAACAGCTCTATATGATGCTGTTGATCTTTATGGGAGCAGATAGTCTCATCTTTCTCCTTTGAAATGGCTGGTGAGTTTGAACCACCGACCTTGAGGTTAGCAGCCCAATTCCTAACTCACAGAGCCACGAGTGGCAAGGAAGTACACTTACGATTCTCCTATAAGAAAATATTAAGGCTAAGTTTTGACATTATAAAAATAATTTGAGTTTCAAGAATTGACAGATCAGTAAGTTGAAATTTAGAATACACTCCTATTTTCTCATGGAAATAAGGGTATGCATAACATCAGATAATTGTTTATCTGGTGAATAGCAAAACATTTCCTTTTCCACATTTTTCCCTGTACTGTTCAGAGAAATGTATTACATTCATCATGCTGTACAACCACCTCCACTGTATATTTCTAAACTGTATATTTCATCACCTTTAACAGAAACTCAGTGTCTCCTTCAAGCAAGGACTTCCTCTTCCCACCTCCCTCTCATCCCCAAACTAAAAAACTCGCAGCCATTGAACTGATGCTGATTCATAGAGCGCCTGTAGGACCGGACAGAACTGCCCCTGTGAAGTAGAAAGCCACATCTTTCTCCTGCAGAGCATCTGGTGGTTTCAAACTGCCGACCTCACAGTCCACAGCCCAGTGTGTAACCACTACATCATGAAGGTGCCTCTCTTTCTTCGCTGACAACCGCTAATAAAATGGGATCATACAACATTTGTTTTTGTGACAGACTTATTTCACTCAGCATAATATTTTCAAGGTGCCTCTAACTTACTTCCATTTTTCATGTTAGCAGAAGCATACATATTGGGGGTGACATTTGCTACTGCCCCACAGGGTTCCCCAGGGTATACTCTATGGAAACCAAACGTTACATCTTTTTGCTAAAATTGAAGCAAGAACAAACATCAACTCTGTTGAAGCTTGGCAAGAATGGGACAGTCATTGGTGCTTTACAGAAAGCTTGTGGGGACAAGGTCCCCTCCCCGCCAACAACTTAGAAATTGATAGCCCATTTTCAGAAGGAATGAGACTAGGTAGAAGATGAAGCCTGAAGCTCCAGAGCACCATCTCAGTTTGAGAGGAAAACATTCATGCGTGTGGGCCCTAGTTGAAGAGGACTAATGATGAGCAAACAGTCGAACCATAGCGAACACCGCAGACATCTCCATCAGCTTGCACAATTCCGAATGGAAATTAAAGCTGAGCGAATGTCCTACTGAAGAGGGTGCCAGAGCTGTTGTGCCCACATCTCTACAGATAAGAGCCGTGCTTTCCGGGAAAGTCATGCACCCCTGAGCGCAAGATCCGGAGGCATTTATTGAAAGAAATGTAAGAAAAGAGGAAGCATAGCTTTACCAAGACAATCGTAAAGTCAAAGCGCAATCAAAGAAATGGCTATCCAGAGGTGGAAGAGGTCCGGTCAAAGCAAAAACAGACTGGTCATTGCAACAGTTTGGGGGGATGCCCAAGACATTTGGCTGGTTGAGTTTCTGGAAGGCGAAGGGAGGACCCCACGTGCTTATCCTGCGAGCATTTCGAGACAGTGAGTGCCAGCACACTTGCAGAGAGCGCTCTTCCCCCGTGACGATGCTTCTGCTCGTCCCTCTCACAAACGGGCCAGTTTGCAAGAGTTTCTATGAAAAAGTATTCCGTGCAAGTTACAGCCCTGATTTGGAATCTTCAGACTTATTTCTGTTTGCACATCTTAACAACTCCTCAAGGAACTCTTATATTTCTTCAGAGAGTAGCGATAACAGCAGGGGAAGGGGAAGGTGGGGGAGAAAGGGGGGACTGATCACAATGATCTACATATAACCCCCCCCCCAGGGGATAGACAACAGAAAAATGGGTGAAGGGAGACATTGGTCAGTGTAAGACATGAAAATAATAATAATTTACAAACTATCAGGTGCTCATGAGGTGGTGGGGGGGGAGGGGGAAATGAGGAGCTGATACTGAGGGCTCATGTAGAAAGAAAATGTTTTGAAAATGATGATGGCAACATATGTGCAAATGTGCTTGACACACTGGATGGATGTATGGATTGTGATAAGAGCTGTAAGAGCCCCCAATAAAATGATTTTTTTAAACTTCATTGACATGGTTCAGTTCCCAGGACTCTCTGTTATGTAAGGATGGACTAAATGACTATGTCAATACTTACAAAAGGGGCTTGACCTTGATGGAACTGATATTGAGGGGGAAAAGTTTATATATTTTATTTTTATCTTTTCATTCCATTTTTTTTTCCAGGAACTTCTTGGACTTTTCTGGTGTGTGTAGGGGTAGAATAACTGGATCGCCTGGAATTTCTACATTTCACTCCTGATGAAACATCAACCTGTTTCCCATGATGACTTTTCCATTTAAAGTCTCTCCAGGATTTTGATTTCTTCACATCCTTGCCAATACATATTGCTTTCCATGATTATTATTATTATTTTAATCATAGTTGTTTATGCGGGAGTGGAGTGAAATCTCACTGCGGTTTTTATTTGCATTTCCCTAAAAGGAGAGTGGTGGCATAGGATAAGGTCAGCAGTTCGAAAGCACCAACTGTCCTGCAGCAGAAAGATGCACTTTCTACTTCCCAAACAGAGTCTCAGCAAGGAGCGCTGTTAGTGCTGCAGATTAGGCACTAGGTTACTGATGAGCAGTGGTTCAAACCCACCCATCACTCCACAGGAGAAAGAGGAGACTTATGCTCCCGGTAGACACACTACAGAATTGCTGTGTGTTGACATTCAGTCAACGGCAGTAGGCTGATGAATCATGAAGGAGCTCTGGTGACACTGTGGGTTAAGCATTGGGCTGCTAACTGTAAGGCCAGTGCTTCCAAGCAAACAGCCTCTCCATGGGAGAAAGAAGAGCCTGTCTGACTGCATAAAGATTTATAGTCTACGCTGCGCTGTATGCTAGCTCTAATTCAAAATTGATTGGATGGCAGTGGGTTGAATTTTGTTTTGCTTTTCGTGACCAATGGCATTAAGTTTCTTTTTGTGTGCTCACTCACCATTTGTATCTCTTCTTTGGTAAATGTCAATTCAAGTCCTTTACTCATTTGTATTTTATTTTATTTTATTTTTTTTTAATTTTAACAATTTATTGGGGCTCATACAATTCGTTTCACAGTTCATATATATACATACATCAATTGTATAAAGCACATCTGTACAGTCTTTGCCCTAATCATTTTTTTCTCTTTTCTTCTTTTACATTTTATTAGGGACTCATACAACTCTTACCACAATCCATACATATACATACATCAATTGTATAAAGCACATCCATACATTCCCTGCCCCAATCATTCTCAAGGCATTTGCTCTCCACTTAAGCCCCTTGCATCAGGTCCTCTTTTTTTTCCCCTCCTCCCTCCCCCTTCCCCCCTCCCTCATATGCCCTTGGTAATTTATACATCGTTGTTTTGTCATATCTTGCCCTATCCGGAGTCTCCCTTCCCCCCTTCTCTGCTGTCCCTCTCCCAGGGAAGAGGTCACATGTGGATCCTTGTAATCAGTTTTTTTGTTGCCTTTTTGTTGTTGAGTTGCGGGAGTTCTAGATACGATTTTCAAGTATTCTCTCCCATTCTATATAGGTTGCATCTCTGCTTTGTTGGTAAAGTCCTAGGATGCCCATGTATGAACAAACGTTTAAAATTTTGATAATGTCCCGTTTATTTACCGCTTAGTTGCTCACCAGGAGCACTGGTGGTGTAGCGACTACGAGTTGGGCTGTGACCCCTAAGGTCAGCTGTTTGAAACCAGCAGCTGGTCTGGAGGAGGAAGGCAGGGCTCCCGACACCTGTAAAGGGTTAGTCTCAGAAACTCCCAGGAGCAGGGCTATCCTGTCCTATAGGGTCACAACGTGTTAGCGTTGACTCGAGGACACTGGGTTCGGTTTAGTTTTTGTTGCTGGTGCTTTTGATGTTATATCTAAGAACCCACTGTTAACTTATGAGTCTCAAAACATTCGGGCTGTGTTTTCTTCTAAGTGCTTTCTGACCCCGGTTCTTGCATTTAGGTTTTTGATCCATTCTGAAGTCGTTTTCGAAGACGGTGTGAAGAGCCCAAATTAAACCCACTGCCATCGCGACTCACATTGAGCTTCCTAGTTTCCAAGGCTGTGAAGCTTGACAGAAGGAGACGCTTTCTTTTCTCCTCTGGGGTGGTTGGTGGGTTTGAACTGCTGGCCTTGCAATTAGCAATGCACTAATTGTAGAGGTCCTGCTTTGTTTTTTCCCATATGGAAATGCAGTTGTCTCCGCTTCATTTGCTAATGAGACTATGCTTTCCACCCCCCAGTGGACTTAGCACTCTTGTAAAAAACCACTAGACTGTGGATGTGCAGGGTTTCTCGGAATTCTCAGTTCTCTCATGGGTGAACACGTCCATCGTTATCCCGTCTCCGGATTGTTTTGGTAAGTGTACATTTTGAAATGAGGGCGTGTGAATCCGCCCACTGCATTCTTTTCCCATAGTGCTTCAGTTATCTGGGAGTCCTTTGAAGTTTCATACAGACTAGAGAACTGGCTTATCCGTGTCTGGAAAGAAAACTGCTAGGAGTTTCATGGAGAATGCCTTGAAATCTACAGACCGCTTTGATGTCTTACCAGTATTAAGTCATCCAATCCCTGAAAGTGGATGTCCTTCCATTTATGTAATGAGAGTAGAAGTGTGTCCCATTGGGCTTTCAATGGCTGATTTCTCGGGAAGTAAATCACTACTTCTTCAGATATAGCTTTGGGGGAACTTGGATTGATAAGCTTTTGGTTCATAGCCGAGCATACGAACGGCGTGCTCCATCATTTATCTAGGCCCTCGTTAATGGACCAGATTATTTTTAGGTTAAAAATTATACTTAGTCACCCTCTTGAATTTTTGTGATATGTTTTTCTGGTCTTTAGTGTATGAACCCCAGGATTGATGAGCCTATAGGGACAGCAAGAAGAGTAAGGGTTTCTGGGTGGGTGGGGGGGTTGGGGGGACCACGGTAGTGGGGAGGGGAGTTAAAGGATCTGATGCCAAGGAGTTCAGAAAGGAAATGATATTTTGAAAAGGATTGTGGCCACAATTGTACAATACTGCTTGGTGTGCTTGAGCTATGGAATGATATAATATCTGTATTAGCTTCCAATAAAATGGTTTTGGAAAGAAAAAAGAGTGAGGGACTCTGGGAACTGCTCTCTGTACCCCTCTGCCTTCCTGCCTCCCGGAGCCCTGCCTGCCTTGAGGGGTGGCCCTAGGGCCCTCAGAGCTGCCACCACCCTGCCACGTGTCCACAGACCTTGGATCCAAGCAGCTTGGCACCTGCTGGCCTGCTATTTTCCTGTTTCCAGGTTTGTCCTTCTTCACAATTGATGTGCGTGTGGCTACATGAGTCTGAAAAGTGACTTATGGACGAGTATCAGACTTATGGACTTGAGTTGCTGGGATGCCTTCTTGATAGATAATTTTAAGGGAGCTGATGTCAAGGAGTCCAAGAAGGAAGAGAATGTGTGGAAACTGACTGTGGCAGCGACTGTGCAACACTGCTTGATGCGATTGAACAATGGAATGATACGATGTATCTGTATTAACTCCCAATAAAATGGTTTTGATATATATATTTTCTTAAATATTTTATCTATACTACCTCATTTGGTGGACTAATTATTATTTTCTTTTATTTGCAGCGATGATTAACTAACTTGCCCAGGAGTGTGCATATAGGAAATAGCAGAGGAAAGATGGGTCCTTATCAGGGAACCGGTTCTCTAATTGGGCTATCCTAATTCCATTTAGCACAGCATGAGGCTACGTAAGGGATCGATCGTATCCTCCCCCGCTCTTATTTTCTCCCACAGCAGCTTTTGAATAGGCTATATTTGGACTCCATCGGTGGCTTTCCGGGTGACTTCTCTTGCTCTCAGGAGATGGAAATGAAGCTTTCAGGTTCATCTTGGACTCCTCCCCGAGCCCGGCATCAGGAGAAGGCCCCCACTTGAGGTCGTCTAGCTAAAAAGTAGCTTCTCGACTTGATACTCTGCTGTTGGAGACAGCCAGACTGAGGCTTCAGGTACAATCTCCAGAGGAGCCTGGCTCTCCTGCTCTGCCCTCCACCACCGCTCAGTCTTTGCCACTTCACTTTGGGTCAAAGGTGCCTCCTGGATGACCCATGTGTGGGAAAAGGACCCATTCCTAGACGTCTGCCCTCGCAGAGGGATGGTTAGTGCTGAATCAGCTTGATCAAGTAAGGAGAGAGACGCAGCCACCCTCGCCATCTGTGTTAGACCTCTTAGCATAACATCCCCGAGGGATCAAGGCTTCTTGGCCCAGGTTGTGGCATCACCCAAGACTGAAAGAAATGCACGTTAGATAGTTGACTTAGGCCTAAGATTTTACTTTTGATTTCTAGCCTGATAAACGCCACTTAATTTCCTCCCTGGAACTTCGCCGCTCCATTTCCCAGACCAGAGGTCTCGGGCCTCCTGGCCCAGCTCAGGAGATAAGGGGCATCACTGAGCTGCCTGTGAGATTTACAGATGCCGTGTATAATTTGCAAAGCTCCATCGCTGTCCCAGAGACCTACAATCTCGGAGACGCTTCCTATAGGTTAATAATACTTGAGAGGCTTATTGAGGGAGGAATCGGGTCCCTGGGATGCGAGCGAAGGGTAGCCACCCAGGGCCCTTGTGAAAGACGCTGTCAGTGCCTCACCCATGGTCTGCAGCCCCTGATGCTAGGTCAGAGCTGAGCCCATATATAAGGCAGGAGCATCAAACAGCACCCCAGTCTACCTGCCTCCTGGGTGATCTGCTCCAGAGCCAAACCAGGTAAACCACATCTCAGGGGCCAAGTTGGCCTCGCAGTGCTGGATTTAGGCAGGGAGAGGCCCTGGGTACAGACTAAGGATCTTTAAAAAACAAAAAGCAAGACTAGAAGAAAAGAGGAGGCCCACCTGGAAGGGGAGGTTAGAAGCCAGCTAAAGGGAAGGAGATGCTGCTTTCTTTTTGAAAGGTGCATAAAATTCCTTTGAAATCGGGCAGCTCATAGGTGGACGCCTGTCATGTATTTCTAGTAACTGATTTTGGAAGACTGACTTCAATATCTGATCAGCACAGAGAGCGAATCTTGTAAATACATATTTCCATGTTAAATACCAGGACATTGCCTTGGGGGCTAGTTCAAATTTGAAAAGTCTTGCTTTGTCTTTCAGCTGTATTCGGTCCTCACGGAGATGTCCTGCCAGCAGAGCCAGCAGCAGTGCCAGCCCCCTCCCACGTGCACCCCCAAGTGTCCCCCCAAAGGCCCGCCCAAGTGCCCAGCTCCGGTCTCTTCCTGCTGCGGCAGCTCCGGGGGATGCTGTGGGTCCAACCCCGGAGGTTGCTGCAGCTCTGGGGGCGGTGGCGGTTGCTGCCTGAGCCACCACCAGCCCCGCAGATCTCTCCGAGGCTGGCGCCAGACCTCTAGCTGCTGTGGCAGTGGGCAGCAGTCCGGGGGCTCCGGGTCTGGAGGCTGCTGCTCCTCTGGCGGGTCTAGCTGCTGCACTGGAGGCTCCAGCAGCAGCTCAGGGTCTGGAGGGTGCTCATCCAGGAGTTCCAGCTGCTGCTCCAGAGGAAATGCCTCTGGAGGCTGCTGCTCTGGGTCCGGAGGCTGCTGCTAACCGGGATCTTGAGAACCAGGAGAGAACAGAGTTGGAGTAACTCAGTTGCCAGAGACCTGCCCCAGCCTGGTTCCTCTCCGGCTACCCCACCTTTTCCTTGGGGAGGTCCCCCCATTCATGTTCCCTACACTTTGATCTCTGCAGGTTCATCTTCTACAATTCACTGGCCCGATCCCCCCTCTCAGACACAATTCTGTGGGGCATGTGGGGCAAGGGTTCACGTAGGAAGCTGTTTTCTCAGCAACAATAAAGCATGGGTTCCTGAGATCACTGCTGCTGATGGCATCTGAGCGTGCGTTTCACTTCTCTCACCCCCAGCCCTTGCATCTCCCCCTTTCACCCATCTCCAGTGCAAGGGGACCCTTCAGAAATCAGTTCAAGAGCAGAAGTTGCTTAAACGTCTGGAAACACCCTTCCTCTTTGTATTCGGAATTTGCGGATGAAAGGTGCTCTCATGGTGCAGGTGACTGGAGCAACAGTTAAGGACCTGGCTCCTAGCTGACAGACTGGGGGTAGTTCCCACCCTGTGGCTCCGTGGAAGAAAGGCCTGGTGCTCTGTGTCCATAAGGGTCACAGCCAAGAAAACGCCCTGCAGCTCACGGAGTCCTTGTGAGTTGGGATGAACTCACTGGCACCCAACCCAGCAGCAACTAGGATTGAGAGATGAATCGAGTCTGGGTCCATTAGAACTGACCCAGCACCTTGTGAGGAGAGTCAGGAATGGTTTGCGTGGAGGAAGATGGTCCCCAGAAAGGTCACAGAATGAGATGAAGTAGTCTGGGAGAGTTTTCTTTACCGGTGGGCAATCTTTTCTTTTTTTTTTTAAATGTTTCTCTTGTTCACAAAGAACAAGTTCACCCAAGTGCTCAGCTTAGGTTTCAATGAGCAGGCATCCTTTGCTTTTGACTACTGCCCGCTCCCTCCATTGGCCAGAGAGAGGCACTGGCCTTGTGTATTTGAGAGAGTAAGTTTAGGCAGCAGGTATGAAACATCTGTCTATTTTTCCTGGATCCTCTAAGCCTGCATTTGGGTCTGAGTAAAGAATCCTTCTTTGAAGGCAAAGTCTACATCCATGCAGTGGGGGGGGGGGGCGGTTGTCATAAGGAGATGGCATCAGTATGGGGGAGGGGGAGGGGCTGTTTGGTCACTGCCTGGGTTTCCCCCATGGCATTGGAATTAGTTCTTTCAGGAGATACTCAGAACGTTTGTGGTAGAAAAGATCACTCCCATGTTTTAAAAATATGCAAGATGAATCCTTGACTCCTCTTTAGAAAAGGGTCAACATTGATTAACACAGTGAGTTAATACACGAGGCCCAGACAAGACCAAAGGAGCTTGTAATTGCTCCATCTCCTCATACCAGGTTCTAGGAAACATCCATCTCCTCTACTCTTCTTTTTTTTCCTCTTCCTCTCCTTCCTCTCCTTCTTCAGAACTTCGTACAGTTACTCAGGGGAGGATCCCGTCTCTATTAGATTACTTCCTTCTCTTTTTGAATATTGACCTCACCTCTTGGCATGTCTCTCGCCTATACTCACCAAAGGTGTCCCTAGGCAGACACACCTGCTAATCAGGCTCTCCAGCCGAGTTGAAAAGAAAAGAAAAAAAGGAATCTTCTGTGATTCTGTGATAGCCCTTTCCTCATCTATTCCGCCCCACTGCCCCCATCTCATCATTCACCCCAGACCCGTCTCGCAACATGACTTCTTGAATCTCCCAGTCTTGGACTTCTCTGACAGCTCCCTTTCCTGATTGTAGGCAGATTCATTGGCCAAAAGTGGACCTCCGACATCCCTACCAACCCTTAAATGTTACCACGTCATCTGCGGCCGTGGAGTCCATTGCGACTCCTGGTGAGCCCAAGGGTGTCCATGTAGAACTTTGCTTCATGGGCTGTTCAATGGCCCAGTGTTAGGGGAAGTGGGTTGCCAGGCCTTTTATCTGAGCCACCTCTGGGTGCATTCCAACTGCCAGTCTTTCAGGCACTAGCTGAGCCCATGGCCCCTTTGTACCCCCCGGGAGTCCTCGCAAATATTAATTCTTCTAAAATAATCACCATTGATCAGAGATTCATTGGGCCTTTGGGATGGACTTATTTTTTTCTCTTCTCTCTTGCTTTTTCTGTTTTCAGACTATGGGGCAGTGAGTACAGGGAAATACCACCTTTAAGGGGAGATGGAGCTGGGGTGTAAGGAGTGGGGGATTCACAGGGTAGCTTGGTAACTAGGTCAGCGTCCTGCGCAGGTTTTCATTCCTGAAACGCAGAAATGCCATATTGTAGGGTGCTGGCAGCTTCGCCACCTTCATCACATTTCTGTTTTGGGTGGTTCTGTAACCCTGCCTGGGTTTTCTCCCTCTCTCTAGTGACACAGGGACATTCTCCATAGAGTTGGGACCACCACCATCTACATTTGATCCCACCTGGATGTAGCCCCACATGCTTATCACGCAGGATGAAGAGCCAGAGAGCATAACTCTGGAAATAGCTAGCTCACAGCTGGCAATGGAAACTGTAATAGAGTTCATAGAAATTGCTCAGTGGGCCCCCCAATCCCCTACTCCTTAGCCCTAACTCAGTGATACCAGCGCATGAGCCATACCTGCCCCACCGCCCTGCCATGCCTTAGCTACACCTCTGGCACCAGGATGACATGCGCATGAGCTGCCAACTACAAGAAGCTGATTCCAAACTAGGATGTCTACATTCGCACAGAGTGGGGGGAAGCCCAGGCACCAGCAAAGCCCACCCCCCCGGCTCTCCTCCTGGAAGCCCCCCTGCCTTCTCTTAGCATACACTCTGTCCTTCGAACTGCCAAGGGCATCCTGTTTGGAAAATAAACATACCACGGGCACTCCTGGTACCTCTGTGACTTGGATGCTCACGTGCTCCACCTACGGGTGCTACCTGAATGATGAATGTCTCCGGGATGTGTCAGCTGAGTATGTGTGTTGGGATTTGGGCCCCTCCCAAAGAACCTTATAAGAAGGTTCTCTGGTTGGACTCTACTCAGTTCACTGCCTAGGAGGTGGCCTGCTCTGGTTGGAGAACCGAGTGAGTCTTCGAGAGGAACCAGGGTCTGGTAAGTCTCTAAGGAAGGCTTGGGGCCGGAAGGCTGGGAAGGATGGAAGTAGAGGAGCCAGGGAAGTCCTAGAACGTTCTCTAAGCTTCCAGGCTAGCCGACCTCCTGCGGTTCCAAGGAGGACATGGAGATTAGTGGGAGGTTTTAGTGGTGGGGATTTTGGGGTGTTATATGTTTATAGCAGAGGCTCAACTAGAACTCGGGTCTTCAGGCTCAGAGCATGACTCTTTCCATTCTCTGCACCACGCTGCTTTTCCTCAAGGTGGTGGGGATGGGATGAGAGGGATGGACAAGAAGGATGGCCAGAACCTTCTTTTGGGTTTCATGGATTCCTTAGATCCAGGCTGCAAGGGCGCCACTGTGATTTGGGTATCTTTCAAACGGAGAGCAACCAGGGCAATCAGAACTTGAAGGTCTGCTGCCAGAGTGAAATGGAAAGGAGGGGAAATGTCAGGAGAAGGTTCTGGGCTGTATGCTAGAAGGGAGCTGAGTGAGCTACACACGGTGCTGCTAACCCCAGGGTCAGCGGTTGGAACCCACCGGGTGCTCCTAGGGAAAAAGATGAGGCTGTGGGCTCCTGTCAAGCTTTCCATCTTGAAAGCCGAAAGGGGGCAGATCTGTCAGTCAGACAGGGTCATTTGGGGTTGGAATCGACCCTTTGGCGGGGAGATCATACCCCCCCAAAAAGCCACACTGTAGTCTTTAGTTTCTGCAGTGGATCTTCGTTACAGGCAGGCAAAGGGAAATCCACTATTCTTCGCACCTTCCATACACGCGGGACTCCCTGGCCACAACCCGATTTGGGGTGTGTGGGCTTGTTTCTCCTCGTTCTTGGTGCTTTGTGGTTTGGGTTCCTCGCATCCGGTCGGACTGGCTGGCTCACTCCGCCCGTTCCAAAGGCGTCTTGTGAAACGCTGCTTTTTCTTCCAGATTCATCACCGCGAGCAGCTCCGCGATGTCTTCCCAGCAGAGCGCCAAAGGCTTTTCCAAGGGCTCTTCGTCCCAGGGCCCCGCCCCGTGCCCGGCCCCGACGCCCGCCCCCGCCTCCTCCTCCTCCTGCTGCGGCTGCTGCGGCTCCGGCGGTGGCTGCTGCGGCTCGGATGGCGGCTGCTGCGGCTCCAGCTCCACCGGCTGCTGCTGCTTCCCACGGAGGCGACGTCGCCAGCGCCGCGGCTGCTGCTGCTGCGGGGGCGGCAGCCAGAGGTCCCAGTGCTCCACGCCCGCCGGCTCCTCCGGCTGCTGCTCGGGCGGCTGTTGAAGGGTCTGCTCTGTCTGCGGCTCCCAGGAGCTGCCTGGAGCACCCACCCTGGCCTGCCGCCCCCCACCTCGTGCCCCCACCCCCAGATCGTGATAGTATTTAATAATAGCTCCCTGGTGGGCCAGGCCACAGTTTCCCCCACACCCCTGTGCCCAGTAAGGTTAAGTGCACTTTGATGCTGTTCTTAGTTCCTGCCCTCAAACCCCCTACCCCCCATTGTGAGTCCCAACCACGCCCCACGTCCCCCAATCCCCCCCCACGCCCCCAGCATCCCAGAGCCATGATTGGAGGGCTGGAGTGGACCTACCCACTGTCTGCAGTATTCCACAAAAGGTCACCTTGGACTGTCCTTTGAACACACACCGTAATAAAGCTCCTACCTCCTGAGAACGCCCTCTTTCCTATGTGTCCATTCATTTGTGTGTGCCTGTCAATTGCGTCTTGTTCGATGACCCTCTCGGCACCGCTCAATCGGACCCTGACGTGTCAGGATGTGAGCGGCCGGAGCTGACCTCTGCGCGGACGGGAGCGTGGCCCTCTGATAGCTCCTTAAGACGGCGGCCATCGCAGCTGAGCCGAGCAGCATGCCGATGACTGCAGGCAGCATCTCCTTTGAATTCGCCTTAGGCGGAGGCGGGCGCTGCCACCCCCATTTTACAGGAGAGAAACTGAGGTGAAGTACTGCGCTGCGCTCCACGTCACCCAGCCGGGACTTGGTGGAGAAGACTGGACCCTCCCTGGTCTCCAGGACTCAGTGTTCCCGGCTGTTTGGCTTTGTCCTTCCTGAACCTCTCAGGGCCTGGGGATAGAGGTGCTCAACCCCCCCTGGCCACCAGGCAGCGAGGTGGTAAAGGCTTGGATGGCCTCCAGCTCTGGAGGCTTTGAGATCAGGTGAGCGGAGGCCTGGGCAGCTTTGTGCTGCGGAGGAGCGAGCGGAGCTGGGCCTGGCAGGCGATGGGGTCCACCCTCCGCGGGTCTCCTCCATGCTGCCCAGGTCTGGGCGGGATCAGAGGGTGGCAGGGCTCTTCAGGTGAGCTGTGTGGGGCTCATGCCCCATACCCGAGCTCTCACGCCAGAGGTGGTGGCGGTGGGATCATCCTGAATTGCACAGAATGCCAGCCTCACGGGCATCGTTTCCCTCAGTCTCAGAAGGAAAGAGGAAACTGGGAGAACCGCATCCTCCACAGCGGTGCTGCTGGGTTCAGAAGGGCGGCAACAGCAGCAACAGGGAGAACTCTGTACGGATAACAACCACGCCACCATTGCTGTGGAGATGACGGACGCATGGCGATCCTGTGCGTTATGGGGTACATCTACTCCATAGCTTTTTCTTAGCTATAAGTTTTATGGGTGGAGCCCTGGCGGTATAGTGGTTATGCTTTGGGCTGCCAACAGCAAGGTCAGCAGTTCGAAACCACCAGTCACTCCTCGGGAGAGAGACGGCGTTTCCACTCCTGTAAAGCGTTACCATCTCATAAACCCACAGGGGCCCTTCTGCCCTGGCCTACAGCATCGCTATGAGTTGTCATTGACTTGACAACAGCGAGCTTCTCGAAGTTTCCTGGAAGCAGATCGCCAGACCTTTCTTCTGTGGCACCACCGGGTGAGTCTGAACTGCCAAGCTTTAGGTCAGCAGCCATGTCCCAATCGTTGACATCACCCAAAGGACTTATCTTTGTAGCAGCACCGGGCAAACAAAACACCACCATGACCAAACAGCAACAAGCAAAACCTGTATCCATTGCCCATCGAAGCGATGACAACTATCAGCAACACTAGAAGAGAGAGCAGAACTGCTACTTTGGGTTTCTAAGACTGTAAATCTGAATGGGTACAGCAAGCCTCATATTTCTCCCAGGGAGTGATTGGTGGGTTTGAACTGCTGACCTTGTGGCTGGCAGCTCAACATATAAACCACTCAACCGCCTGGGCTCCTAATTAGTAGCAATACAGCTACCCTTTATTAGCAACTTAGTATGTTCCGGGCACAAGACTTGGCACTTTACATATGTAATGTTTTCAAACTTTTTATTTGTGAATTGGATGAATATTTACAGAGCAGTGAGTTTTCCATTCAACAATGTATATACTTTGTTTCCCAATGTAACATGGCCCATTCAACTTCCTCCCTGTGTCCTGTTCTGTTCCTCCTTCTTTCCTAGCCCAGATTCTGAGCTGTGTCCGTGGGTAAATGCTGCCCTTTGGATCGCAAATGGCTGATTATTCTAAGGTGCGTACCTCCCTAGTGTAAGGGTTCCCCTAATAGACCTGACTATTGTTTGGCTGAAAACTGGGTCACAGAAGTGAGTTCATTTCCACACCGGAAAGTGATGAAGGGCCATAGTCTCAGAGGCTCCAACAGTCTCTATCTGACCAGAGAGCTTGATCTCATTTATGATCTTGAGTCATCTTCTGTCTCCCTCCCCAGCTCTGTCCAGGACCTGCTATTGTGATCCCCTTCAGAGAAATTGTGGTAGCTGGGCACCATCTAGTCCTTCCGGTCCCACGCAGGGTCTTCGGTATAATATCATCTCATCTAGTCCTCACAACAACCTCAAAGTAAAGCTCTCCATTTAGGCAAGTTAATACGGAGGACACGTTGGCCAAAGGTGCTCAACTAGTGAGGGGCCTAGATCCCCTGATGGGGAGGGAGGGAGGGAGATGGTCGATTCCAAGGGCGATCACATCTGCAGGGAAGGGGCAGCTTGTGCTGTGTGGACATACCCAAGCACTCAGAGAGCTCCAGCTTGGCTTCTTGGTTGCTTCTCTGTCAGTGACTGATGGACTGGCAAACTGCTGTGCTTCCACCTAGCAACAGGCTGTTGGTCAAAGGTGAGGCCAGAAATGCTGCATTGATTCGCCCAGGAGGCTTCAAACTGAGGCCAAATGACCACCTTCCGGGGAGCTGTGAAGGGAGGGCTGCTTCATGTTGTGTGGGAAGGACCCCAGTGCCAACTCTAAGATTCTGAGTGGGAGGTGGTAAAGTGTTTACAAACAGATGATGTCACTTGCTGATACCTCAGTCTCCATACCAAGGATGTGTGTTGCAGCAAGAAGCCCTGAGACTCGGTGAGGCAGGGAAGAAGAATGGCTGACTCACAACAGGCAGGCTGGAAAGCCAATCTGAGAGTGGGGAATGACCCCAAACAGGAACCTGCGGCCAGCGTTCAGGGGAAGAATTGTCATGACTCACGGAGACGCACACGATTCAATTGGGAGTTCACACCCTTGTACACGAGGCATCGCAAACGGTAGCCAGGAGGTTGGCGGTCTGCTAGACCACATTTCACCGCAGATCCCCAGGTGACCGCAGGCCAACTTTGACGAGAGAGGTCTGGGTGTTCCACTAGCAGTTCCATTAAAGAAACGCGGAGATCTGCTTTAGGCAGGCTAGAGCTCTCCCATCAGGGCTCTGCAGCCTTTCCCTTGATTTCTAGCTGCAGGTAAGGCCATCTGCATGGGGCGGCGCCTACCCTGGAGGAGGGAGAAACCACCACCCCAGCCCCGCCCTGTCATGCTGTGCTGTAGGAGATCTGGTAAGTCTTACGCAGACGCCATCACGTGTATACTAGGACAGAATCAGCTTTCTTACTCTCTTTGAAATAGTTGGTAATATTGTTGGACCCTGGCAGCTTCCGTTTCATCTTGTATTACACTGTTGATGACAATAGCAATAGCTAATTAGCGCCTCACTTGGCAGATCATAAGGTGCTTTCACAGGCATTACCTCGTTCATCCTTCTTGCCCTCATCTTTCACCCTCACTCCTGCCGTGGAGTCACCTTAGACTCCTTTGACCCTTCGCACAGACCCAACTGCCCCTGCGAGTTTCCAAGACCGCAACTCTTTACAGGAGTAGAAAGCCGCCTCCTTCTCCCGAGGCGCGGCTGGTGGTTTCAAGCTGCCGGCCCTGCGGTGAGCAGTCCAGCAGGTAACCACGGCACCGCCTGGGTATTTTTCATCTCTGCTTGACAGATCAGGGAAGGATCCCATCTAAGGTGATCCCGCTGCCAAGCAGCCATCTGTCTGTGCTTAACTAATTGTGCCACCAGTGGACTCTAGGTACACATTCCCCAGAAACAAACTCACTGTCATTAAGTTGATTCTGACTCATAGCGACTTTATAGGATGAGGTAGAACTGCTCCGGTGGGTTTCTGAGAGTAGAACGTCTCACTTTTCTTCCTCAGAGCACCTGGTGGTTTTGAACTGCTGACTTTTGCAATTAGTAACCCAGTAGTAAGTACATCAGCAGAGCTCCTAGATGCACACACGAGAGGCCCATAAGTAAATGAATGAATGTTTCTCAGTGTGAACAATTGTGTTAAACAATTCTAGGGAGATGCACAGAAGTATCACTCAACTGTAAAGAGTTTATAATCAGAATTTGGAATCTGATTGGAGTACATAATCATATAAAGAGAGTATGAATGATAACTCAAATCCAAAGCACAAGAAATGTTACCTATGGAATGCATGACAGGCAGTGGCTATAGGAATTCCATTGAATGTAGATGAGGAATTTTACAAAAGTCTAAATGAAGGGAAATTGCTGTGGTCTGGGCTATTGGCAAACCTTCATGGGCAGGGAAACTGAGTCAGGCATGAGGATTGAGATCCTTGGGTCAGGCAAGGAATACCGTGGTTGCGTATTCCTGCAATTGCATGGGGCTGGGGAATGATACCAAGACCCTGCTGTCTACAGGGACCTGGATGTGGGGTGGTGGAAATAGACAAGAAAGCAAGAGAGAGAGTCCTGTGATTTCTCATAGTAAAAAGTTCTGTGATGTTCATAAGGAAGCGGACAAACCCAAGCGTATCTACTGCCAAGCAGTTGATTCTGACTCAGTAGGGCAGAGCAGAAGGGCGCCCTCAAGTCTCTGAGGCTGGAAGTCTTCCTGGGAGGAGAAAGCCTCATTTTTCTCCGTAGGAGTGACTGGTGGATTGGAACTGCTGCTCTTGCGGCCAGCAACCCAATGTTTAACCTGGTATACATATCACCTGGGCGGTTTTAAATGAAGAAGATACTAAATAAAAAAATAAAAGAAAAAGAACTTCAAACTCACAGCTATTGAGTGAATTCCGATTCACAGTGACACCACAGGACAGAGTGGAACTACCCCTGTGGGTTTCCGAGGCTGAAAGTCGTTTAATAGGAGTAGAAAGCCTCGTCATTCTCCTGAGGCGGGACTGGTAGATTGGAACTACAGACAGGCCTTGCTAACAGACCAATGATTAACCCTCTATATCTACCATCTGGATCCTTTAAATAAAAAAGATAGGGGCTATAAAAATTCACCGGGGTTTTATGGGGACCAGGGAAGCCTGTCTAGGAAGTGCTAATTGAGCAGAAGAGGCAGAACAAACACCTGGAGGTGGGAAAGCACCTGCTTCCGGAGT
The DNA here is from genome assembly GCF_050624435.1 of Tenrec ecaudatus. Classification (NCBI taxonomy): domain Eukaryota; kingdom Metazoa; phylum Chordata; class Mammalia; order Afrosoricida; family Tenrecidae; genus Tenrec; species Tenrec ecaudatus. The sequence goes on from NC_134530.1 coordinate 161,749,317, forward strand.
TTCTTCCTGAAGGCAGCTGAGGCTCTGGAGTTCAAGAGGCTCTCCCAGTTGGGTGGCCCCATTAGTTAAACGTGCCCTTACTGCGGTCTGCTTGGACTAGATTTGAAAATGGTATTGATCACATACTATGAGCTCTTTCATTGCATTCACTCCTCACAATTCTCTTTCCAGATAGATTTTTTTTCTTGCCTGTTTCTTCTGATAAGAAAACGGAGTCATATTGCTACAGGGTAGCTGACCCCAAATGGACCGCTTGCATGTGACCCAGCAGGAGTCCAAACCTGGGTGTTTGAACCAATGTTACTTTTCTTTTCCACAGTTATTAGTTTATTAGATAATTAGCAGGCCCTGCCATGTGTCCACCAACCTTGGACCCACAGGACACTACACTGATGGCTTGTGACATTCCTGTATTCTGCGTGATTGATGTGGCTTGCCGAGTCTTAAGAGAGACATCTGGAATAGTATCAAACTTAAGGACTTATGTTACACTGGGCTGGAATGATTTTTTTGCTATATAATTACTTCATGATATAAAGATCTTTGTTATACATAAAAAAAGAGAAGAATTAGCAGGCTACAGTTCAAGTTTAGAAAAGGCTAGGGTATCGGGTTTTTTTTTATTATTCATGTGATTACTTTTTTTTAATTGTGGCAAAAACAAACACCACAAAACATTTTCCAATTCAACAACTTCAGCGTCATCGATTATCTTCTGTGTGTTGTGCAAGCATTATTGTATACTTTTTCCAAATTATTCCATCACCATTAAGATCAACTCAGTGCCTTCTAAGGAAAGACTCTTTCTCCTTCATCCATGGTAACCATTGGTCAAGTTTGGTTTCTTTTTTTAAGTAGTTTTTTTTGTTCTCACATGCACGTATCATACACTTCCATAACTACATCGTTTTAAAAGAGAGCATTATATACACCTTCTCACAATCAGTTTTAATGCTCCCTCCCCCCTTCTGCATTCATTTTTCACTTCCCAGATACCCTCCCTTGCCCCCCCCCCCTCCCTGCCCCACTGCATCAGTTATTGTCTCTATGCATCCACTCCTTCTTGGCTTTACAAACTGGGAGCGTCTCTCCCGAGCAGGTTGGTCATGCAGACTCTCCTTTCCCATTGGATGATCTGTGCTGGCGCATCTTCCCACTGAGGACAGTTGCAGTAAGAAATTCCATCTGAAGGGACAGCCGTTTCCTCTTACCTGCGTGCAACAAGGTGAACTGGAAAACCGGCATGCGTAATGACTGAGGAAAACATCCTCTCTTCTGTGGATGTCGCTGCTGCAGACCAGAGTGACTTGGGTCTCATTAACCTGAACTATGCAACTTGCCTCAGGATGAGGGACAGTACAGCCGAGAAAAGCAAGCATCTCCTCTTATAAACATTACATCAGGCCAAACACAAAGGCTGCTAAGGTGCCGCCTCAGGGACGGGGCTCCGGCTCAGGAATGGATGAATCCTGTGGCCATAATGGAACGATGGCAGCTCTGCTGGCTGGGAAGGTTCACTTTCAGTCCTCAAAGGCCATGGGTTTTCGATCCTTAGGAAATGGGACGGGAGCCCTGGTGATGTGCTTATGAGCTGGGCAGGGACCTGCAAGGCCAGCAATTCGAAACCACCAGCCCTCCAAGCTTCTACTTCTATCAAGAGTTACAGTCTCAGAAACTCCCGGGGCAGTTCCACCCTGCCCTTGAAGGTGGCGATAAGTTGGCATCAACTCAATGGCAGCGGGGTTGTTTTGCTTTAGGGAATGCGATGGCACGTGTCTGAAAGCTGATCAATACCATCTCCCTCTCGCATTCTGCCAAGCCCTTTTCTGCTCATTCATGTCTGTACCTTTTCATTCATCAAAAATCTATCCAACACTTACTGTGTCCCAGGCACCATGCCAGACAAATCAGTAGCTCTTCTCCAGTGGGAAAGAGTCAGGCTTCATAAGACAGTGTAAGGTGACAAATGTCTCACACTGGCACATGAGGTCAGCCTGCTGTGCTATGGGACCTTAACCCGGTGGTTCCCAAGTGGAGGTAGAGGCAGAAGCTTCTGAGAGGGATGGTTTGGTGAGCGGTATTGTCAGGGTGAGAAGACAGGGAAAACCATTTCGGTAAACAGCATTAAGGGCTAAGGGGTGAGTATGTGCGTAGCCCCTCAAGGAAGCCAGCCCAAGTGAAGCTCTATCAGGGAACAGATAGGGGAGGACCTGTATGATTCCCTAAGGCACCTGGATTTTATCCTGAAGGTATGCTGGAGCACAGCATGTGGTGAGCCTGCTAAGTCTCCCTCTGATGTGAAGTCCATTCTACTAAAGTTACTGCAGAGCCCCTGAGAGACACAAATGGTGGGTGGATGCACTCAGCTACGAATGGAAAGGGTGGAGGTCTGAGTTCCCCCTGAGGCACCTTGGAAGAAAGATCTGCTGCTGACCTGTTTAAAAAAAAAAAAAGTAGCCATTGAAAAACACAGTTCTGCTCTGGAACACATGGGTCATCATGAACAGGAATCAATGACTCAAAGGCAGCTGAAATAAAATAGAAGGGGATCCCTGTTTAACTTGATCTCTGGCTCACTCGACCTTGATTCTTAGTGTCATCCTCAGATTTCAAAATGTATCACTCGTGGTTTGTTTTTTGAAGTAGTCGGTTTGAACCCATCTTGGAAATAAGAAGATCTACTTCCTAAAGACCACAGCTGGCGAGAACCCTACTGAGTGTAATCCCACCATAAAGACATGGGGTCGGATCATCGTGAGATGAGCTTGGCTTGGAGGTGGCCGCTGCACCTCTCCTTTTAGCCCCGGTGAATAATGCTTGTCCCTGTGGCCATCCTGCTAGATTATCTCACTTCCGGGTCACCAAAACTCAAACTCACTGCCATCGAGTCAGTGCTGACTCCTAGCGACCCCTTTCACAGGGGTTGCCTGATTCCTAACAGTAGCAAATGACAGTTAAGAAGTAGCACAAAAATAATTTCATGGTTGGGGGTCACCACAACACGAGGAACTGTATTAAAGGGATGACACGAGGAAGGACGAGACCAGTGCTGTAAGGGTTTACTGGAGTAGAAAGTCCAATCTTTCTCCTGGAGAGCAGCAGGTGGTTCTGAAAGACCCATCAAGCAGATCAAAGCCCAACGTGTAACCACTACACCCAGGCATTTGGCTCAGTACTGACTTACAGAACTAGCTCTGAGGCACATTATTAAATCATGGGCTCATACTTGTTCCCTTTCTTCTTTATCTCTCTCTTCCTCCCTCTTTGGAGTGTGGACTGAGGGATTCAAGTGCATATTTAACCACAAGAACACAGGTCATCTCCTAGCAGTTGCAACCAGAAGGTAGAAGAATCAGGTCCAGATGGACTCTAGAACCTTAATGCCAAAGTTGGATGGTCAACATTTGGAGTTTCATGTGGGACATAAAACGAATTTTCTATGAAATATTTCCCAACAGTTTTATCGGCAGGCAATTCACATACCATGTAGTTCAATCACATCGAGAAAAGTTGAACAATTATCCCCACAATCAGGTTTAGAACATTTCCTTCATTCTTGTACTTAATCCTTATTCATTCCCCATCCCCACAGCCTCCCTTGCCACCCGCCCCAAGGAGCCATGAATCCGGTTTCTGTCTGTATCGAGTCACCTATCCTGGATTGTATATGTAGAAAACCATTAAAACACTAGCAAAAAAATGAACAATAATAAAATAAAACGCATGAAAACATCAATCACAAAGAAAACAGAAAATATTAAAAATGGAAACAAATTTTAATGGATCCTAGGGGAGATCAAATGATAGGGTGCTAAATTTTACCCTAACTGCACCTGCAACAACCTACTTTCCAATGGATTCTGCATGTAGATGAAATATTTTAATTTATTAAATCACTCTTGGTTCTTTTTCTTAGCCAGACTTAGTTTTAACCTACTTTATTCATTGCATTTAAATGTCAATGATTACATTTTTAACTTATTATAGTTCTATTAAAGTGTCGTGGGGGCAATGTGGTTACATATTGGGCTGCTAACTACAAGGTCAGCGTTTCACAACCACGAGCCACTCCATGGGAGAAAGATGGGGCTTTCAACTCCCATAAACAGCGGCTGTTCTACCCTATCCTAAAGGATCACTGTGCGTCTGAATGACACAATAGCAATGAGATCATTCTATTTGGTTCTTTTCAAATGCTCACCACTCTGCTGCCTAGTCAACTGCAACTCACAGCATCATATAGGACGGAGTGGAACCGCACCATTGGATTTCTGAGGCTATAAAGCACAAGAGGAGCAAATTGCCTCCTCTTTTTCCTGAGGTCCAGTTGGTGGGCTCAAGCCAGTGACGTCTCAGCTAGCTTCCCCCCAGGCTTCTAGTTTGAAAATAGTTTCTATGTGTTTCTAAGGGAACCCCAATGGTGCAGTAGTTAAATGCTTGGCTGCTGATCGAAAGGCAAGCTCTTTGAATCCACCAGCCTGCAGTGCACTTCTGTAAAGATTTCCAACCTTGGGTGGCCTGTAGGGCAGCTCTATTCAGCCCAGTGGCATTGCTGTGCGTCAGAATCAACTGCATGGTAATGGGTTTGGTTTGGGGTTATACATTCTCTGATTTTTTAATTTCTTATTTCTCTGTAATCATCTTTAGTCATTTTAAACATGTTTTATAATTTATAAATTTTAGCAGATAGTACTTCACTCTCAAATGTGTTGATACTATAACTCTACTGTTTGTAGGATCTATTGACCCTCCCAGAATAAGAGCTCCCAATTCAAATGACAAAACATATGAGAGAACATGTCAATAGGAATTCATGCTACAGGTGTTTTTATGTGTGTGACTCTGGTGAGGGTTCTGTTGAGGACAGATCCCTCTAGATTAATTTTGGGTTTGTTTTTTGCCAGATGTCATGGGCAAAATTGGGTCTTTCATTTGCCTGGGACTAATTTTTATATTGAATTTCCACCTTGGGGATTCTTAGACTAACTGGGCAATACACTTTGGAAAGAATAGAAAACCAATATGAAGGGCAGGCTCATGGCTTCATTGGTGAAGGATTTGCTTCCAACCCTGCCCAAAGTTCAGTCAAAGGCAAACAGACGATGGCACCGTTTTCCCAAGTGATCTTTTTTATTGAAGTCGTCTCTTCCATTGCTCTCAGACTCATTCCTTCGTCTCTTGGCTTAGCCACTCTCAAAGCCTTAGAAAATGACATCCCCAACTTTTAGGTAGCTACCATGTCACTATATGGCTTTTTAATTGTTTCATTTCCCCTTTCAATTATGGACGTAGGGAAATGCTCATTCGTGTAAGCCTAGAGATGTAAAAGGATATGAGTAACATTTTATCTAGCCCATGCGATGGCGAGAGCAGAAAGATTGCAAGGTTTTCTAGTGAGCAATATTGCCAGAGTCAGTAGTTAGTTCTTTCGAAGGTTCTAGATGACCTCAGCTTTGCTAAGGGGAGCCAAGGGAATGCTTTTCTGCACACCTTCACTGGCTGAGTAGGACCCCTCCCCCTGTAAGTTTCTGAGAGGGTAGCTCCTTCCAGGAACAGACAGCTTGGTCTTTCTCCTGATGAGTGGCTGGTGGTTTTGAACTGCTTGCCTTGTGGATTGCAGCCCAATTTGTAACCACTACTTTGCCACCAGGGCTCCTTAAGACCCAACAAAAGAGTCTTCGTGGCGCTATGGGTTAGACACTGGACTGCTAATCACAAAATCAGCAGTTCAAATCTCACCAGCTTTTCCAAAGGAGAAAGATGAGGCTCTGCCCCAGTGAAGGATTTTAGTATCTGAAACCCCGTATAGAGTTGCGCCATCCAGCAAATTAATAAATAGGGCTCTTCTTCATTTACCCTTGAACTGCCCACCAAACGACCTTTGTTTTCTTGATAAATCTAGGTAAGAAGGGGGAGGAACACATAGATTTGGATGATATGATTCAGCTGAGTGATTGTTAACAGGATTTGTTGTGGTAGCCATACAGCCAGGTATGAAACAACCCCCTGCACCCTCCCGCCACTCCAGAAGCAGGAAGAGGGATCTCCCTACCAGTAGGAGAGAAGAAACCAGAAATGAACCCTGTCGTTTGGGCCTGAGAGTCCTGTGCACTGAACCCCCTTGATCCAGGAGATGGCTTTGACACCAGAGGACCTGAGGAGGAGCAGCAACAGCAGAAAGAAGCATGAGCCAACGGTAGACTTCCAGCCCACAGAGCAAGCAAAACTGAGAGCTTTGGGGCAAGGGGCCCAGCGAAAAAACTATCCTGACTGAACACTGATACCTTGAATGTGTCTCACTTGAATTGCATGTTACCTGATAACTTCTCTGAGGCGCTCTGGTGGTGTAGTGGTTATTTGTTGGGCTGCAAACTGCAAGGTCAGCAGTTCAAAACTACCAGCCCCTTCTCAGATTTCTACCACCATAGAGAGTTGTTTTTGCCATTGTTGGTAGGTGCCAGGGAGTTGGTTCTGCCTCATAGTGATCTTATACACAACAGAACAAGACCCTGCCCTGTCCGCCGCCATCCTGACGATTGGTCCTATGCTTGAGCACATTGTTGTGGGCATAGCATCTCTCAATCCACATCCTTAAGAGCCTTCCTCATTTTCGCTGTCCCTCTATTTTACCAAGTATGATGTTCTTCTCGGGGCGGATCGCTAGTATAGAAGAGTATGTCTGTCCATCCTTGCCTCTAAGGAGCAATCGCCGTATTTCTTCCAAGACAGACCAGTTTGTCCTTTTAGCAGTGCCTGGCACTTTCAATAATCTTGCACAGCAACTCGATTCAACTATATCCATTCTTCTTCAGCCTTCTTCATTCAATGTCCAACCTTCACAAGCATACCAGGCCATTGAAAACACCATGGCTTGAGTCGGGTGCACCTTAGTCCTCATAGTAATATCCTTGCTTTTCAATAGTCTAACGAGGTCTTGTCAAAATGGGTGCATAAGTAAATGTGGTGAAGAAAGCTGATGGTGCCCAGTTATCAAAAGATATAGTATTTGGGGTCTTACAGGCTTGAAGATAAATAAATGGCCATCTAGCTGAGAAGCAACAAAGCTCACATGGACGAAGCACACCAGCCTTTGTGATCATGAGGTGTCGATGGGATTAGGTATCAGGCATCAAAGATCCAGAACAAAAATCATATCAATGTAAATGAAGGGGAACTTGAAGTGGAGACCCAAAGCCCATCTGTAGACAACTGGACATCCCTTTACAGAATGGTCGCTAGGAAGAGACGAGCCAGTCTGGGTGCAGTATAACACTGAAACATACAACTTTCCTCTAGTTCTTTAATGCTTCCTCTGTACCCGCCTCTCCCCTGCCACGCCACTCTCATGACCCCATTTCTACATTCCAAATCTGGCTAGACCAGAGGATGTACACTGGTACAGATAAGAGCTCACAACACAGGGAATCCAAGACAGATAAACCTCTCAGGACCAATAATGAGAATAGGGATACCAGGAGGGTGAGGGGAAAGTGGGGAGAGAAAGGGAGAACTGATCAAAATGATTGACATATCACCCCCTCCCAGGGGGACCAACAACAGAAAAGTGGGTGAAGGGAGATAGCGGTCGGTGTAAGACATGGAAAAAATAATAATTTATAAATTATCAAGGATTCATGAGGGAGGGAGGATGGGAGAGGGGGGAAATGAGCTGATACCAAGGACTCAAGTAGAAAGAAAATGTTTTGAAAATGATGATGGCAATATATGTACAAATGTGCTCGACACAATGGATGGATGTATGGATTGTAATAAGAACTGTAAGAACCCCCCATAAAATGATTTTTTTAAATAGAGGTCTTGTGCAGCAGATTTACATACTGCAATACACTTTTTTGATCTCCTGTCAGCTGCTTCCATGAGCATGGCTTGTGGATGTAAGCCAGACAAAACCCTTGACAACTTCAACCTTTTCTCCTTTTCTTGTGTTGTTACCCATTGGCCCAGCTGCGGGGATTTTGGTCTTCTGACTCTGAGTTGTCATCCATACAGAAGGCTGCAATTCTTGATCCTCCTCGGCAGTGGTTCAACTGCTTCTCACACTCAGCAGGCAAGGTTGGGTCACCTTCATATTGTGGCTGCTGGTATGCCTTCCTCCCATTCTGATGCCTCCTCTTTCTCCATGTGAGCCAGGTTCTCTGATTATTTCCTCAGCATACAGATCGAGTAAGTGTGGTGAGAAGACAACTCAGTCCCACACCTTTCTTGATTTTAAATCACGCAGCATTTCCTTATTCTGTCCCTTGTAAAGAGTCTTGGAAACCCAATCGGGCAGTTCTACCCTGTTGTATAAGGTCGCCATGAGGTGGAATTGACTGGATAGGGTGTGGTTAGTATTTGTTATGAGTATAATTATGAGTACTGTCTTTGAGTTCTGTGTGACCAGTGCAATGAATTATAGAACCCAACAGAAAACTGGAGCGGGCTGGCAGGGGTAGGAGCGGGTTATGATGCTCTGGGGACAGTGGTGGAGTGACTCATAGCACTTTACATGAGACAATCTCAAAGAAAGCCAAACTCCAGGGACAGACTCTTGATTCTCATCCAACTGCTAAGCATGATAGAATCTTTTACACAGGCACTTGAAGATTGACATTGTGTTCTACACTTCTTGATGCATTATGTTTGGAGACAGAAGTTGCTCAAAACCGATTGTTGATTGACTGTCGACAGTATGAACGCTATAATTTAATCTTTGCTTTGCAGAATGGGCTCATCAGAAAATTGCATCAAGGTGTGGTGCATTCTCAGATATAAAGTAGCACCTTTACCCTGTACTCCACCCAGTCCAGAAACACACAAAAAATGCCCGGGCTCATTTCTGACATTATATTCATTCCACGGCTTAGCTACAATCAATAATAAAGAATGCATAATTGAATATTATTATTTGGTATAATATGTTTTTAAATGCCTTTCAAAGGTAAAACAGTCCTAAATCAAATCTTTAGCATTCGAGGAGTTATTAAAATAATACAGGCAGGGAAACAATCACTGCTATAGTACGTTGGTGAATCAGATGACGTTAGCTCACTGCCGCAGAGGTTCCCCTGCCACTGGCTGGATTCTGGCTTGTACCGACCCTCCGAGGGTTTCTGAGGATGGAATTCTGTGGGGGCAGATAGTCTCACGCTTTCCCATGGAACAAGCCAGGGGGTTCCCCTGTGTGCTTTGTAGTTAGCAGCTCACTGCTGACCGCCAGGGCCACTAGGGTCTTCTGTTTTTCCATAGGTCTCAGAAAATCTTTGCATTTAGTTTTTGATATCAAAGTATTATTTTCTTTATTACTGAATAATCATGGATAGTTTTAAAAACAGTGGCAATGTAAATAAATGACAAAGCAACAAACAATTCTGCATCCATCGATAATCATTTTTCCATCCCGATGAGTCTTCCTCCAGATTCTCTTACATGTAACTTGTCCTTTTCTCTCTCTCTCTCTCTTATTTTTTTTACAAAATTGTGTTTGTGCTACTCAAGCTATTCTTATTTTTAAAATCATTTTATTGAGGGCTCGTACAACTCATCACAATCCATCCATCCATCCATGTGTCAAGCACATTTGTACATTTGTTGCCCTCATCATTCTGAAAACATTTCCTTTCTACTTGAGCCCTTGGTATCAGCTCCTCATTCCCCCCCTCCCTCCCCACCCTTCCCTCAAGAATCCTTGATAATTTATAGCTTATTATTATTTTGTCATATGTCTGATGTCTCCCTTCACTTACTTTTCTGTTGTCTGTCCCCCATGTAGATCCTTGTGATCGGTTCCCCCTTTTACCCAATAATGTATCACCATAGCATCTTTCTCCTGGCAATGAACACGTATCTAAAACATACTGTGAATGCTTGTGTTAAAAGTTTTCTAGTTAAAAAAAAACGTTTTCTATTTTATCGGTGGACCATCAATTATTTAACTCACTCCGTATGTTAGGCCACTGTCCTAGCGCCAGGTGCTCTCTACCATTGAATGTGTACAGTGCACATAATTTACTCATTCCGTCAATATCGATGAGGCTTCTCAATTCTGTCCAGCCACGCTCTACTCGCTGAAGCCTCAGGATGGCGCGGAGAGTTGCTATCTCCATGTTCCCTTCGGGTGGGAGTGAGGGGATGAAAACCAGGAGGAGGGGAATCGATCACCAATAAAGTAATTCTCAGTGATGTGATGGTGCTCTGAGAAGGAAACTGCCCAGTGGGCTCCAGGGTGACCTGACGCAGCGTGTGAATTCAGGTGGGGATACACTGTGCCAGAGGACCAACCCTCTGCTGAGCTCTCCGCCTGCCCCAGTAGTGGGCCTGCTTCTTGACAGCCCCCCCCCCCGCCCTATCCCCCCACCCTCAAGCTGCTTCCTTCCTTCCACTCTATTCGCTGACTCCAGTGTCCCTATTTGGGCCTGCTCCCCTAGCTGTTGGGTGTCTGGCATTGATTTCAACTCACAGTGACGGTGATTGAGAAGTAGTAGAGTTGCCCCATAGCACTCTCTAGACTGTCATCCTAACCGACCAGCTAGTTGGTTAGAACCGCTAATCTTTCAGTTACCAGTTGAGTGCGTCATCGTTGCATTACCAGGGCCTCTCCACTCAGCACCTGCTCTCCATTTGCTCTATAACAGGATTTACACTTCCACATGCTAATGCATTGTATTCTTTTAATTTTTTTATGATGACCATTTTCAAACCCACAAAAGAAAGATAATAATGAATCTTAAATCCACCACCTGCCCAGCATTCATATTATTTAAAAAATTATCAATATTTTGCCATTATCACTTCATTTATTCTCTCCCTAGCCTCATCTATCTATCTATCTATCTATCTATCTATCTATCTATCTATCTATCTATCTATCTATCTATCTATCTATCTATCTACCTATCTATCTATCTATCTACGTATCTACCTTGCTGGAGTATTTTAAAGTAAAGCTCAGACATTGCATAAGTCTGTTCCCACCAATAAATCCTAGCTTATGCATCTTTCATGGGGAAGGATTTTATTTTTTAAAAGAACTCCAATGTCATTCTTATCCTTAACCAAGTTAGCAATGCTCCCTAGTCACTGCAGCGTGAACCTGGTTCAGGTTCAAATTTCTTCAATTATCTTGAAAGCTCACACCTTTGACCAGAAGTCCCAGTAAGACATTGGTTGGCACATGTTTGACCAGAGGTGCCAGTAAGGCATTGGTTGGCATGTCTCTTGCCCATCGGTGCATCCGTGACAGTGCCTTCCCTTTTTGACAGTTTGAGTTTGGCTGGTGGCTTCTTTCTGATGTCCTTGGACTTTCATGTGATGTTCCTGTACATCCACTCCTCACTTATCAGCCATCTTCTTGTCTGGTGTTTCACACTTAGGACAACGGCAAACGTTTCCCCCCTACTTTGTTCACCGATGATGCGTATCATGCAGTAGTGAGTGCTGAGGTGCCAGGTGGGGGCAGCACTGCTGCGATGGCTGAGGTCAGAGGTCGGCTTGGTTGGACCACGATTCCTACTGGGTTGGCAGGCATGTAACAAGGTAGTCCTCTTCCATTTTGTCCCTGGTTATGGCCATTTTCATTTTTGCATCGTGCCCATGTTTATATACTGACCCCGTCTTTGGACCCTGACTTTGGCAATATGTGAGGAGTGGATAGCCTTTCCTAGAATTTCTCATGAACTGAGAATGAAATTTGGAACTGGAATTTAAAGTCAGCTTCTCCTTGTTCATGACAAGCAGACTTCATGTGATGTTACACATCCCTCACTGGGTCATATCAGGAGGCACACACTGACGGGTCATTCACTTTCCATGTGGTTTAAGGCTGTCAACACCATCCCTTAAGGCAGCGGTGCTCAACCCTGTGGCCCTGTCATACAGTTCCTCATGTGGTGGGGACCCCCCAACCATAAAATTATTTTTGTTGCTTCTTCTTAACTGTCATTTTGCTACTGTTATGAATTGAGCAACCCCTATGAAAGGGTAGGTTGACTCCCAAATGGGTCGCGACCCACAGGTTGAGGACCACTGCCTTAAAGGTTAACATATGATGATTTTCTAATTCTTTGATTTATTCTGAATTTCTTAACTGTAATGGTTTTTTAATTAAAAAGAGGGTTTTGTTGTTGTTTTTATCCCATCAACTATTGGTAACCTGAAATATAATTTATCTAGAAAAGACAGGCTAGACACTAAATTCTTTCTCTCGATATTTGTCAGATTGAGTTGGTGGATGGCCTAAAATTTTCTAAAGATAAACAATTTTATTTTTAAAAGTATCATTTTCTTCATTCATGAATTTCTGTATTTTTAAATATATCTTAACCATTCTTAAAAAAACAACCTCATGTTGACCCTTAAAACAAACAAACAAACAAACAAAACTCAGCCTAGTTCTATAAAGTTACTTCCTTGTCTTTTTGACTAAATCCCAATATCCCCACAGCCTTCTTGCTTTCTGGTACAATCCTGAGTTTGCGTTGCAGTTTGGTGTTTACAGAACTTGGTGGAAAGCGTTTTTGGGCAGAAATAGGAAAGACTTCTTTTAAATAACCTTTTTTTCTAAACCATTTTATTGGGAGCTTATACAGATATCTCATTCCATAGTTCAGTCCCATCAAGCAGTATTGTACAATTGCCACTACAGTCAGTGTCAGAACATCCCCTTCCTTCTTGAACTCCCCTTTGATATCTGCTCCCCTTTACACGGAAGGCTTCCCCCACTGAACGCCCAGGGACTCTTATTCTACTTGCTGTCTCTATATGTTTCTCAATCCTGGGTTTTATATACCGAAAACCAGAAAAACATATAACAAAAATTCAGGAGGGCTACCTCTGAAGACAAATACATTAGAGATAAACCCCAATATGAGAAGGATAAGGAGGAAGAGGAGGAGGAGGAGCAGAAAAAGAAGAAAGACACATGAAAATGTTGAGGACCAGATCAGGCCCAAATTTAACACTTTCGGCTCAAGTTTAACAATTAAACATTTCAGAATTTGGATTCTTTTGAATTTATGTTTGTATCTTTTCTCCCTATTCTGAAAACTTTAGCCTGCTTTTGTTTTATGCTAGCCAAAGTGTTTCCCCAATACTACAGGTGGTAAGAGCATCCAAGGTATGCCAGACTTCTCTGAGGTTTCTTATCTCTGCCATTGAGATGTAGAGTCAGGATTCTGCATTTTAAGGTTAGTTAAAATGGTGCTTTTCCCACTGTAGTGATGTCATCCAACTGATATTGAATTACAGAAATTTGTTTTAATGTTTTATCGTGGCTTAGAGATTTTATTTAATAATTTATTTTAATCATGTATAAAATATTTACATTATTCTGATTACATCATTCATTATTCAAAACCATAAACAAATATATTAGACAAAGGCTGGTTTCCATTCTTGTCCTCTCCCTCTTTTCTCCCATCCATAACCACTTGCTATTAGTTTTTAGGTTAGTCCCAATCCATCGTGTCTCTAAGGAGATAACTCTGAGTTTTTAAAAAAATTTTTTAAAATCATTTTATTGGGGGCTCATACAATTCTTATCACAACCCATCCATCCATCCATTGTGTCGTGTTTGTGCAGGCAAGATAGATGTAGCCATGAAGAGATGATAGATCTGCTCGATTTCAACAAAGGCGTTACATGCCTGACTGCCAATCAATCGGTTGGAGGGTCCAATTCGCCGGGAAGTGACTCAAGGTAAATCCTGGTAATCTCCTGAAACTCCAACGGAGCTAAACGAGACCAGGCGGACGGACCGGTTGGAAGGAGGCAGCCCAGGGACTGTGCCCGTTCATCGCCCTGCAGGTGGGGACCTGAGCTCACACCCAAATGATCAACGCTGCTTTCCTATCGACAGGGCAGCACTTAGCCAAGGACAGAGAGTTAGGACAGCAAGAGACGCCAGGAGCACGGGGAGAACGTGACGGCAATGAACGCGCAGGGAAAAGGCGTCTCAGCTGTGGAGTCTGAGACGGACGTTTTGCTCTGTGAACCTCCAGCCGCTTCACAGGGAGTTTTTTCAGAAAATAACGATAAGTCTTTGGGGTCCAGCCCTTTCTGACACACATGGAGTTACCATGAGTTTGGAATTTGTTGTAGTTTGTCTTCACGGCTTAGACTCTGGTTTTAATCATTTTCTTTAAATCGTGCATAAAATCTGGTCACTATAAGACAGAGTGGACTCCCGTGGCGATGAAGTTGGAATTGAGGTTTGGCCTGGTTTGGGCATTGAACTCCAAATCCTGTTCGCCTTCCCTGGCTCCACACCCCCCTCTACAGGCCGCCCAGAGCAGTGCAGCAAGGAGACACCAACCCCAAACCAGACTCCTGGTCCCGGACTCCTGCCCAACCAGAACCACCATCACTGAAGTCTTTACTGGGCCAGAAAGTCCCGTGTCCTCACTGAGGAGACACCGCCCTTAAGAAAAACACAAACCAAACTCTTGATAGATTCTGATGTAATACATTTTCCGCTAATTAAAGTAGCACCCGCATTTTAGGAGTCTCACCTTGCTAATTATGGGCTTTTAAAATGAACAAAGTTAAAGCTATTTTCAGATCATTAAAGTGACGAATCTTTGGCAAACTTTGATAATTATGGAAACCCGAAGACAACTTTTATTTACTTATTTTGCCCGGATGCAGCGTCCTTTGTTGACGGCACAGGACAAGGTTGCGTGCTCTAAGCCCCTCCCCTTCTTCAGGGGAATCTCTGCATAATGGGATATTCTCAGTGAATTGGGGCAATCAAGTTAGGGCCCAGAATGCCCAGCAGCTGAGGGCCTCTCCCTTCCTCTAGTGCTATTGCTGGGGGGCTTGGAGCAAAGGAGGGTCTCCTTCCTTGGAGGCCATGTGGACCCTGAGGCTGCTGTAGCCAAATTCATGCTCAGACCAGGAGATGAGCTTGACAAAGAGGTGGCTGAGGGCAATGCCAGCCCCAGCATCCAAGGTGGAAGAGTGGGGATCACAGTTGAAATCACAGGAGAAAACCTGGCCGTCCTCAGTATAGCCCAGGATGCCCTTTAGGGGACCATCTGACACCGGCTTCACCACCTTCTTGATGTCATTGTACTTGGCGGTTTGCTCCACAGGGCAGGTGAGATTCAGGACAGATGCATTGGGGGTGGGGACACCGAGGGCCATGCAGTGAGTTCTCCATTCAGCTCCGGGATCACCTTAGCAGCGCCTGTAGATGTAGGGATGATGTTTTGGGCAGACCCACGGCCGTTGCACCAGTTTCCCAGAGGGGCCACCCCCGGTCTTCTGGGTGGCAGTGATGGCGTGGACTGTGGGCATGAGTGCCTCCACGATGCCAAAGTTGTCATGCATGACCTTGCCCAGGGGCCCCACACACGTGGTGGTTCAGGAGGCATTGCTGGCAATCCTTCTCACGGTTCACATCCATCACAAACATGGGGCATGGGCAGAAGGGGCAGAGCTGATCAAGTGAGCCCAGCCTGCTCTGTGGTTGTGAAGACACCAATAGACTCTACGATGCGTTAAGGCACCAGCTTCACCCCACTTGATAATGGTGGGATCTTGCCCCTGGAAAATGGTGGACTTCCCATTAATGAAAAGCTTCCCATTCTTAGCCTTGACGCTGCCATTGAACTTGCCGTGGGTGGAATCAGACTGGAGTATATAGACCGTGGAGTCCAGGTCAATGAAGGGGGTGTCCACTTGGCCAGAGTTGAAAGCAGTCTGGTGACCAGATGCCCAATGTGGGCAAATTTGTTTACTTCAACCATCAGCATCCTGGCTCTGGTGTGCAGCTGGGACTGCATGGGAATGGGAAGATGCGGCTTCCTGGCGCATGAGGAGGAGCAGAGAGCCGGAAACTCTTATGTGTATGTATGCTTCCTCTCGCCAAGCCAGCAGAGTCTGCATGAATATCTCGTACGAGGAGCTCTGGTGGTGCACTGGTTACGTGCTGAGTGGCTGACGCAGGGTGCCCTCAGACTTAGAGCCCACCAGCTTCCCATGGGAGGAGGAGGTAGCCTGCTTCCAAACCACTTCACAGCCCGGGGAGCAGTATAGGGCGGTTCTACCCTGTTCTGTAGGAGTTGGAATTGACTGCACTCAACAGTGACAATATATTTCTCACACACACACACACACACACACACACACACACACACACAATTGAAGCTTCACCTTACACGCCGTGTGTACGCTGCTTTTCCATGATGAGCATCTGTCCATCTTTAAAAACTGGCTTTAATGACTGAGCAGTGGAAGTGTGTTTTAAATCTTCATGCAAATTTCTGAAGCCCTGGTGGCATAGTGGTTACACACTGTGCTTCTAATTGCAAGGTCAGCAGTTCTAAACCAGCCTGCTCCCCGGGAGAAAGATGGTGCTTTCTACTCCCGTAAACCGTTACACCACTGGAAACTCACAGGGCATGGACCTAGCCCGCTGCAGCCCTAGGTGCTGGAGCAGCCGTGTGGAGCCCCCTGTCCTTACAGAGCAGCTCTGAGTGAGCTCTGACTTGATGCTCGTGAGTGTGATTTTTGACTTGGGGGCTTGAGACGACTCATCCAGGTGTTATGCTCGTAGGTGGCCTTTGGTACTTGAGCCATTAAGGAAGTGGGTCTCCTGGACTCACCTTCAGGTCAACAGGAAGTCCAGTAAGCAACTTTCTGGACAGTTTTGCCTTCGGAATTCAGTTCTGTAGGAAATGCTACAAGGGCAGTCGGTTTCCCGAGGCTGGAACTCTAGGGCCTTTCTGGAAGCTATGTTTCAAGATGTGTGGGAGGACTGTCACTGGTCTGTTTTTACAATGACCTCCCTGAAGCCCTGCACATGCTCAGAGAAGGAATTTACACGGACCTTCAGGAGACTCCCCTG
Source organism: Tenrec ecaudatus (assembly GCF_050624435.1). Lineage (NCBI taxonomy): Eukaryota > Metazoa > Chordata > Mammalia > Afrosoricida > Tenrecidae > Tenrec > Tenrec ecaudatus. The sequence continues at coordinate 161,766,164 of NC_134530.1, forward strand.
CCCAGCCCCTGCCTGGATAGCCTGCTTTATCATCTCCGCTTGGGAACACCTTCTCAGTACCTTCACGTTAACACTGTCCAATTCAGATAGTATCTGCTCATAGTAAATATGTCCAATTTTTGGTGTTTCTCTTCCCATTTAGGTTTTAGAAAGAGGCAATTTCTGTCATTGTTCTACTAAAGGCACACACACACAGATATGAGAGGGCTTCAAAAATTTGAGGAGAATTTTCATGATCTGTCAGTTGCATTTACCTTGTGAAGTGCCCTCTTTTATCTACTAGAATAAGTAAAAAGAGCATGATGAGCTATGGTTCCAGTTCATATACACACAGGTTTATTCCAAACAAAGTACGTTTAAACATGTCTCTGAGAGCAGTGGATGGCTGCATTCACGTCCTCTCAGCAATACCTGTGTGGGGCTGCTAACTTCAAGGTCAACAGAACCACCAGAGGCTCCACTGGGGGAAGATGAGGCTTTCTGCTCCTGCAAAGAGTGACAGTCTAGGGACATTCTACAATGTCCCAAAGCCATAAGAAGTCAGAAGTAACTTGAGGACAGTAAGCTTGGAGGTTTTCTTTCTTTCTATTTTTTTGAGAGTCTCATCAGGGTACCTTACAAATAAAGGTCCAATCAAAGCAATGGCTTCAGAGGGCAACTACTGGGTCAGTTAACTTCAAGACAAGATTTTAAGTGAGGTGACAGCTAAATCCACATTGAAGAAGCACACTAGCCTGTGTGATCAAAGGATTGTAAATAATAAAATCCAAGACCAGAGGTGGGAATGGTATTAGAGCATACATTCTGAGCACCTAGTGTTCATAAGGTTATATTTGACTGTGAGAGCCTCAAATCCATGTACAGGGTCCCCACTTGGATTAAGTCTCTGGTGAAATCCTTCTGATCAGGGATGTCTGCCTTGCTGTCAGACAGAGTGCACTGTAAAGTGGACTAATGCAGACCTAGTTAGGTTAATATTTACCAGCTTATTATTTGTTTTTCCTTTTACCCATTTTAAACTTGTCCTAGCTTTCATTATTTTCTCTTATTTTTTCAAATGAGGCATTACTATATTTTACTTTGTTATTGTTTTTCTTTTTGTATGTTTTTCTTTATATGCAACTCAGGTTAGGAACTAGCAAGAGACAGTAACTTGATTAATAGCTATTTGGGGTTCTGGCAGGAGAGGTTGGGCAGAAAAGGTATGCTCATAATAGAGAGTACAAGAAAGAAGAAAATACACTGAAGTTGATTGTGACGATGATGATGATGGTACACCTGTTTTCTACCATGTTTAAGCTATTGAGTTGTATGATATGTAAATGATATATCAATAAAACCGTTGAAATTTTTAAAAATCCTAAAACAAAATTTTAAAAATCAAGGCAAGAGAAGTCAGATGGGAAGATTGTAGTGATTGTTTCTTTGAATTCTGAAGAGGAAGACTGGGCAGAGTTTCTCAGAGGACACAGGGGGCCGTGGGCGGCAATTGTGACATTTTAAGCGTGGGGAGAGTTGTGTGGGTACGCCGTAAAGGCAGTGCTGAGGAACATCCCCATCACAGCACTGCACTGGGTCATCAGGGGAGGGTAGCCAGGCTGTCCTACGAACACTGGCTGGAAACCTTCTCCCTTCCACTCTGGAGATCCTTGCCCCTTCAGGCGTCTTTCTGTTTCCCAGACTCAAAGAACATGTCACAGAAACACAATTGCAGCCCCTTGAGGATGCCAGGACTCGCTCTTTGATGTGGCATAAATCAGAGCTCAGAATTCTTCAGGGAAGAGAGAGAGGTGGAAACACTGCCTCCAGTTGTATAGACCTAAGGTGGAGGAGATCTTGAGAAACAATAGCTTCACGTTATATTATTTTTGTTTAGTAATGTTTTTATCATTTTGCAGCAATACTTATATACTTACCTACCTAGATCTACATATCAATATCTGATTATTTAACCAGGGGTGGCGGGGGCGGGGAGTGGGGTGGGGTGGAGAGGGATTTTCCTTGAAATAATTTTAATTTGGTCAAATAAAAGTAGTTTTTTAAGGTTTTGGGTGCATCATGTATATACACTCTTCTGCTATGAGGATAAAATTGTCTTTCCCTCCAACCAGCTGCCTCCCCCCACCCCCGCCCATTCACAAATGGAGTTACAACCACAGTGATTGTAATCATGTGTGTGAATGGGTTTCCCTTGTTATACCAGTTCACTGTAGGATATATGTTAAATTAATCATCTTTGAGATGTAAAAGAGCAGATTAGGCACAGAGAAGCAAGGCAAGATTGGAGGAGAGATTCACAGGAAGACCACCAAGGAACTAGCAAGGACCTCCCCCCAGAGCCCACGGAGAGGAAAAGTCTTCCCTCTGAGCTGGCAGCCTGAATTTGGCCTTCCAAACTCTGAAACTTAGAAAAAGAAGCGTGCGGTAGTTGCAGTCATCCATTTGTGGCACATTTGCTGCAGCAGCTGCAGCTAATGAAGACATCTGAATCCACTCAAGTGCACAGAAACCGGTCATCCAGAAGATGAGTCAATTAGGTAAGTGGAAACACTATTGTTTGCTATTGAAGAAACTGGGGCGATTTCCACATTACAACCGACCGTTTTCAGTTCTTTTGTGAACTAAGGAGTCCCTGGTGGTATAGTGGTGAGCATTTGGCCGCCATCCTCACGGTCGGTCTGGTTGTCAGCAATTGAAAACCACCAGCCTGCTCCTTGGCAGAAATATGGGGTTTTCTACAGGGCCCGTTCGGCCCTGTCCTATCATCGCTTTGAGTCAGCACCGACCTGGTGGCAGTGAGTTTGGAGTATGGTGCGAGCAACAGGCTAAGCGCGGAGCTGGGAGACAACAGGCTGGCAGTTGGGACACACACAGCGGTGGGGCCTCTGAAAGTTTGCCACCTGACGACGCTGCCCAGCTGTTCCACTCTGCGTGCCTGAGGTCACTGCGGGTCCTCACTTACCCTGTGAGGGTCACAGCAAAGGATAGTCCTACTTCATAAGCTGCAAGCACTTTTCCGTTATGGCCTTCCAAAATTTTGTTATGGTAATATGTGTCCCCTTTTGTTATCCGTAGAGCAGCCCTGGTGGTGTAGTGGTGACGTGTTAGGCTATGATCCACATGGTTGGCAGTTCAAAACCACCAGCAGCTCCACTGGAGAAAGGCTGGGCTTTCTACTCCTGTAAATAGTTTCAGCCTCAGAAACCCACAGCAGGTCCATATGAGTCAGCATTGACTCTATGGCAGTGAGGGAGAACGAGAAAGTTATTTGTTAATTTATTATTAGGTGTCTTTGAGTTGACTCCAGCTCATCGCGGCCCTATCTGTAAGCTTTCTCTCTCCGGGCTAGATTTATACCTCGGTCCCTGGCTCCGCACGAGAAAGAATTCACGCCAAAGCCTGGCTCATGATCCAAGTGAATTTAATGAGAGTTAAAAGAAGCTTCAGGTTTTACGCAGCACCCATAGGATTCCTTTGACCATACGGCCTGGCAGAGACTGCTCAGGGTCACGTAAAGATCTCTCTCCCAAGTTTCCTCCAAAATGAGACAAGACAAGCCCCTCTCCCTCTTGATTCCTGCCTTTTCAAGGATTCCCGGGAGAGGCGTGGTGAACGACCACAGATCGGTCCCATTGGCTGAATTGCAATCACCTGGCCCAGGTAGGCTGCTCCAGGTTAATGCCCATCCGCGCCCACCGGTGGGAAAATCCAGCTTTGTCCTATGCTGGCTCTCCTGGGCATGCGTCAATGGACATCCAGTCCCTAATGCTAGCTACCTAACATATCTACATACAACAGCACAAAACACCGCCCATCCCAATGCCTCCCTACTGTGCTTGGGCCCGTGGCGGCAGCTCTGTGTCCACTCACCTCCCTGAAGGGCTGTCCCTGTTTCCCTGATCCTCTCCTTTACCAGGTGTGATGTCCTTCTCTGGGACTGTTCCCTCTTGAGAACGTGTCCAGAGGACAAAGCACAGGACAGAGAGGAGCTCTCGCTGTCCATACTTCAAAAGGACGGGGCTCAGGGGACTTCTCCCACGGCAGATGGGTGCAGCCTTCTGGCCGTCAGTCAGTCCATCCGTCCACAGGGTAGTTAATATTCTTCACCAACAACCTAGTGCGAAGGCAGTCGTCCTTCTGCCTTTGGACACGAGGGGTTTCTGTGCAGCAGATTGGACGAATGCAAAACGCCGTCCTTGTTGTTTTTTATGCCAGATCCCACGAGGGTTTTGGATCCTAGGCAAATCCTAGAAAAATGTAGTATTTTCTGTGTTTGTCATGATGCTGCCCAGAGTTCCCGTTGTGAGGATTTCTGTTCCTTTAAGCTGAGGTGTCCTCCATCCCGAAGGCTGTATCTTTCATCTCATCAGGGGCAGGCGCTTCGGGCCTTCTTGGCTTTGAGTAGCCTGGTGGGGCACTTGCAGGCTGCGGGTTTGTCCCACTCCTGATGCTATTTTCTTCATCTAGTCTAATTTCTCTGAGCCTTTACTCAACGCCTTGTCCTTAGGGGAGGTGAGGGTAGGGGTGGGTGGGCGGTGCGGTCCAACTCGTAGCCACCCTGTGCACAACAGAATGAAACGCTGCCCAGTTCTGGACCATCCTCACCATGATTAATTAAGATATTTAAGCTCAGGGCCCAGAATAGAGATTGAATAGGTATGGGGAACCCGAATGCCATCCTCACACACACTTTTCTTACTTTTAAGCCACAAAATGAAAAAAAAAACAACCACATAATGATCACACACACACACACACACCACACACACACACACACACACACACACACACACACCCTGCCCCAGTTGACAATCCATGGTTAGTCAGGCCTTCTCCCTTGAGATTAGGAAACTGCATCTAGGGCAGGACCTAGGGGCACAGGCCACACATGGCCACTAGGCGGTGTTGGTAACCCTGACAGCCAGTGGCATGTGGGGGGAGCTGATATGGTGGCTGCTTCTCTTTTCTGGCCCTCAGCCTCTTTCTTGTCTACAGCATTCGATCCACATCACCTTTCCCCTGCTCCCTGTGCCTCTGACCCATCCCCTTGGGTTGCTGTGGATCTGATTAACTTGGTGATGTTGGTAGACATCCTGAGCAATGGTTTCTGGTGGTCTCAAGGCAGAGAGATGTGTATGGATCCACCCTCCCACGGGGTGGCTGCAGCTGGTCACCTGAAGTGTGCACACCTCTGTGGATGATGGAGCCCAAGTGCAAGTTAGTGTGATGTGAGAGCAGGGCAGGGATGGAGACTGCAGGACTATGCTGGCAGTGCAGAGAGAGGGAACACTCTTCCAAGAGGCTGAAAAGAATTGAAAAGGCAGGAAATCAAAGCATGCAGAGGTTGTTCAAACAGTTCATCTGTATGCATACAGCCCCCCTGTCCCCTCTCCCCCGCTAGACAAGGAGATTTTCAGACGGAAAGGAGGGACTAGAGTAACATGTAACACATTAGTCAAGGTTGGGCTGCCAACCGCAGGATTCTCCAGAGACACATCATCCCTATGGGGCATATGGTAATTCGGTTGATGTCTAAATTCTTACTTTAGCAAATGTGCTGGTATGCCAAGTACTGTTTAGAAGAAGAAAGAGTACATGCATAGGATGGTTTTTTTAGATCAAAGTACATGGGTTGTTGACCTACACAGGTAAAAATCTCAAGTGACTGAATACTACCTATGAAAACAACCAGGTTTGGAGACAGGGCAAACCTCTCACTCATGCTCATTCACACAGGCAGAATCATACTTGTGAGATTAAGGCATGCCCTCAGAAAGCAGAGAGCATGGACATAGCAAACATATGGTAATCCAAAGCTGCCGTTCATTGGGCAGCCCCAAAGCAACATTTCTGAACCAAGTCCAACCACCTCCAACTCCATAACCTTGGCGTAGCCCTCATCTGCTTCTTCTCGCCTTACGGCATGTCAGCCTTAAGTCCAAGGACGATTTCAGTTCCTTACATCTGTTCAAGGTGACTTCAGGATACAAACCGGTTTGCTTCGTGGGGTTTCCAAATCACAGTCTTCTGGTAGAGCTGATGATGGATATGGCACATCTCAAAAGGACAGGGTCTAAAGTCCTGGGTGTCTATAGCACTTGGGCTGGGCCACCAGGGGCTGGTTCGAAACTAGGTCAAAAGTGCCCAATTAGGAACATCGTACTGGGTTCATTCCCCCCTTGGGGCTCTATCTATATAAGCAATGTTAGCAGCCCAGCCTGTGTAGTGCCAGCTTTCTTCTGCTCAGCCATCCTGTGTGGGAAGGAGAAGCAGCCCTTCTCCTACCTTCTTCACCCCGAGCTCGCTCACTGGCCCTCGTGCAGAGGGGTGGGACTGTGAGCTATGGCAGGAAGATCAGAGCACTGAGCAGTCTAGATAGGGCAGACAGGACGAGTTAGAGCTACCTCCTCATTTCCAGGGTCAAGGCCCTGGGCACGCCCTGCACCTGAGTTGGGGCCTGGGATAGAGAGACCTCTGTTTGTGTAAACAAAGAGCCTCGCGGGCTTCGTAGACTCTACAGCAGCCCCCTGACCTGAGGCAGCAGGCAGGATTGCCCTGTACGGTGGAACAGGTCAGTCATTGTACCAGGACGTCTGACCCGGGCACAAGTGAGGGCTGACTTTCAACTTGAACAATACTGGCTGAGCTGTACGTCAACACGAGTTTGTGCCCCACCAGGGATGATGGCTTTTCTCATTCATTCAAAAGCCTCATGGAGATCGAAGGACTGATTGGACTTGGTAGCGGGTAGAGACTCCAGGGTCCCGGCCATAGTCTCTGGCTCAACTTTGGGGTTCTGGTCTTGAGGTCTGATGCATGGCATGGGTCCATGCTGGCTCAGGCAGATGCAGCCTGAGAACCAGAGCCCCAGCACGGAGAGACTGTGGGCGGCCATGAAGGGAAGCACTGATTGGACATTGGATGGGGACAAAGTCAAAGAAGGCTTAGCGGTCTTGACAAAACAGAAACTTTATTTTGTATAGAGCCAGACACAGGCGACAACAATAGTTTGGGCAGAGTGTGCAAGCTCTGGCAGGTACTGGGGCAGGTATTTTGTGGGATCCTGTGGAGACTGCTGGAGAGTCCTTAGGGAGAACTCCAAACCCTCTCCAGGGTCATCCCAGCGAGAGATAGAAGATTGGAATACTAGGAGAGAGAGGTCAAAGTGGCCCTTAGAATGTTGGAACTTTGTTTCTTGTGCAATTGCCCATTTTGTCTGCACTGCCCTGGTCAGCAGCCACCCCCAGAGCTGGGCCCGCAGCCGGAGCCCCCGGCCTGCACAGCGCTGCCATCATCACTGCAGCTGGAGCTCTGCCGCCTGCACCTGTGGGACCTGCGGCGCCTGTGGTGGCTCAGGCAGCAGCCGGGTGTCGAGCTCAGGCAGACATCAGGCATGGAGATGGGCCCATGGCAGCCCCCGGAGGTCAAAGCACAGCCAGAGAAGACAGGGGGCGAGCACTGTGCGGGGCTCTTCGGGAGGCACTTGGGTGATGAAGGACACTTGGGGGTGCACTTGGGCGGAGCTGGGGGCTGGCACTGCTGCTGGTTCTGCTGGCAGGACATCTCGGCAGGAGGGCAGTGAGCCTGGTTGAATTCTAGGAAAAAGTCAGTGTAAAAATTGATGTATGTATATGTATGAACTGTGATAAGGGTTGTATGAGCCCCTAATAAATTGTTAAAACAAAACTTTAGTCCAACCTCTCCAGTTTTAATAAACCTCTCCTTTAAGCAGCGGCTTCCCTGGCTGTGATCCTCAGAAGGAAAAGGTTTAACCGGCTTAGAGTTAACTGTATCTCTTTCCCTCCACTTGGCTGTCAATCACAACAAAAATGGCGACTTCTTCTAACTGGTCCCCCAAACTTTCTTGTCATCACAGAAGTGTGAAAACCACGACACCATTTGGGCAACAACTCCTGACGATTGTTTCCAGACACGTGCACATCTCTCAGGATTCAGCATGGAGGGACTGCTGAGAGCCGGGCTCCAGCATGCCATAGACCCTGCTGCGCCCCATCCAGGGTCCCTCCTCACTGTCCACTTCCTTTGTGCCCGCCACCCATCACAGGCATGAAAGTGGCTTCCCTCCTCCCGTGAAAGCCTGGTCTTATTTGCCCAACACTCTAAGCCAAAGTTCTCTCCCCTGTGAGACTCACCAGACACAGAGGCAGGAGAAGGCTGTTCCTGGGGAGGCTGTGGATGAGGAGCTCAGGGCAGGAGCCCTTTTATCCTGTGCTGGGTCCTGATGCACAGCCTGGGAATGTTGCTGCTTTCCCAACCAGGGGAGGTGACAGAACCAATCTATTCCCATTCAGGCCTCTAGCCTATTGGCTGATGTTGGCCTAATGAGAACCAGGAAATCTTGGTGACACCGGTCTTTGGTATTGACCAGTGTGTTGGGGATCTGTCATTCATCTCAGATACTTTTAAAAAAATCAAATCATTTTATTGGGGGCTTGTATAACTCTTATCACAACCCATAAATATATCCGTTGTATCAAGTACTTTTGTGCATTTGTTTCCCTCACCATTCTCAAAACATTTGCTTTCTACTTGAGCCCTTGGTATCAGCTCCTCATTTCTCCCCCCACCCCGTTCTTCCTTCCCCTATGAACCCTTGATAATTTATAAATTGTTATTATTTTGTTATGTCTTACACCATCCGACATCTCCCTTTACCCACTTCTCTGCTGTCTGCTCCCCAGGGAGGAGGTTATATGTAGATCCTTGTAATCTGCTCCCCCTTTCTTTCTTTTTCTTTTTTTTTTTGCTCCCCCTTTCTCCCTTCACCCTCCTAATATCACGACTCTCACCACTGCTCTTGAAGGGATTATTCTGTCCTGGAGTCCCTGTGTTTCCAGTTCCTATCTGTACCAGTGTACATCCTCTGGTCTAGCTAGATTTGTAAGGTAGAATTGGGATCATGATAGTGGGGGAGGAAGCATTCAAGAACTGGAAGAAAATTGTATGTTTTATCATTGCTACACTGCACCCTGACTGGCTCAATTCCTCCCCGCGATCATCTTAGATACTTTGACTTCAGCTCCATCTCTTGCTTTGGAAAGGTTGGGGGTGGGGTGAGGTGGGAGAGGGCAGTGAGGATGTAGAGATGCATATGATTCATTTCCCAACCTCCAATCTGGACAGACAACAGAGAAGTAAGCATATAGGCTTCGCATCATGGGATTTGTTCTGTGAAACAAAGTCAGTTCTCGATAGCTTTGCATGTCCCCAAGGCAAAAGGACATGCAGATGGCATGTATTCCTGAGTCCTGGGGATGTTGAATGAGCTGAGGCCACAAGGCCCTGGCCCACCGATATATGGGGAAATGGGTGGAAGGCGAAACCTGCCTGGGGCAGGTGGAACCCTTGATAGAACTTTGAAACACTAGAAGGCAAGTTGAGGTCTCTAAGTCAATAAAACAAGTAACTATAGGTCTACATGGATGAGCAGATACATAGGGAAAGAACCCACAACACAGAGATCACATGCATGAGAGATAATATGAAAAAAGTTAATTTGTCTATGTTTAGCTTCCTGCATATATGTGACCTGATTATAAGAAAACAAATTGATCCACTAGTAAGAAACTTCAACTTCAGATAATTGATGGGAAACATGAAGGTGATTGTATTCCATGTTGTTTGAATGATGAGTTGTTGATAGTGATGGTATTATGCATATTTTATTCGATGGAACAGATCTGATCATTTCTAGGTTTTGAATATGGTGCTTTTAAGAAAATATAAGACATATTTTCCCATTATGTTTTATTGTATTAGAGATGAAAGTTTCTCATCCACGGTGTTGCCATGGATTACAAGTATCACCCTTAAGATATTGTGAGCTTAAAGTTGTAGAGACTACAATGAGAAGAATTAACTCTATCAGTGATGAATTTATTCCAGAAAAAGTAATTATATCAGTGATAAGTGTTCCCCAGATGGAATTCTAAATGCCACACGACACGTCAAAATATTGGCATTAAGCAGAGCTTCCAAAGTACTTGTTTCTTTCTATAGCTTGTCTTGTCAGAAGCAAGTATTGTCCTTAGGACAGAGGCAGGTGTGGAGGCCACCGTTGCCTCGATGGAGTGGAACTGAGTCATTGGGGTAGCAGACAGGGAGTAAACATTCTTAAGGTAATAACATAAATCATACACTTTGGGCACATGTCAGAGGCCTAACCACGTCTGTCAGTGAGCAGTTTGCCTGTCTTTCAGTACACGTGGACACTTGTCAGGCTTCCTGACTTTGACGGCTGCTTGTAAGTCTGCATTTGGGGCTCATGGACCTCACCTCCACTTGGATGAGTGATTTGAATCGCTCCCCTTCCTATTTCTCCTGAGGTCAGTCAGTAATTCCACGGGCTCCCCATGAAGTCGGAAGTGACCAGGAAGTGACTATTCTCTGTCATCCAACTTCTCTCCGAACAAAAAGGCAACTCCCTGCGAGCCACCACTCCCAGGAATCCCACCCCGGGCTGAAGCATGAAGGAAATACAGAAACTTGTCTGGCTGGCTTTGGGGAGAATATCGTTGACTTAGTCATTCCAATTATATTATAGGAACAGGCAGTGCAGGATCTTTAGTTTAGTTCCCTGGAGTGCATTTTGGACATTCCATATCAGTAATAAAGAATGAATCCACATACACAAAATTCCTTCTTCCATTGCTAGAAGTTTTCCCCCAGTTCTATTCCCTCTTCCTCATCATAATCTACATTCCATGGTGAGAAGCTGAGTGATTCTTAAGGAAAATAGAACAAAGTTGTCAGAAAATGCCACATATCCTTAATCGCAGTTTGAAGGTGTGCATCCCTCAGGTTCTCATAAAGATCCTAGTTTCTCCCTCAGATAAAGTTGTAGTATTTTGAGATAAAGTCACCTCCTCACATTCTCCAAGAAGACTCCAGATAAACCCAGAAGGTAGGAAGAGGTTAGACTAGGCTTTTGTTTTTGCTTTAGGATGATGACCAAAGTCCCAAAGTTAGCAGTAATATGTGTGACTTACCCTATTTTTACACATGATCTTAGAAGAAACTGCTGAAGATTGTAGCAGGACCTGCAAAAGACAGAATTCTGTCCATCTCTTCTATTGATATATAGTGAAAGGCTGCCTTTAGATGAGAATTTTTTTTCGGTAGGAGAGCTATTGTCCTAGGAGAGAATATCATGCTTTTCCCACTATTCTGTGCATAAAAATATGAAGGAGCTGATCAACTGCAATAAGGGACAGTGTAAGAGAGTGTCCAGGAGGAAAACCTGTAGATATTAGAGTACACACACACACACACACACACAAACCAGAGGCTAGATTCCTTAGCTGGATGCCTGAGTCAGCAGTAGATTTGCTGCTCTCATAAGTTCTCTAAACTTTTGACTGAAGTGAGAAGAAATTGAGAGAAAGCAGAGAACTGACAGGATAGTTTCAGGCATCTGGAACGTAGAGAACAGTAGAGGGCACCTGGAAAAGCAAGCTTAAATTATTTGTTAGTCAGTGGATCAGATGCATGTCTGCTGGACAGAGAAACCTCAGCACCAAGAGATGTGAATGCAATTGTCGAGAATGCGTGGTACTGGTATAACGATAGACATGTAGACTAACGGACCAGGGTGAAAACTGGGAAGCAAATGCGTCCACCTACAGGCAACTGATTTTTGACAAAGAACTGAAAAATATAAAATGGGATAGACATCCTCTTCAGAAAATGGTGTTGGAAAATTTGGATCTCCATATTCAGAAGAATGAAACAGGACCCATACCTCTCTCCAGGCACCAAAATGAACTCAAGATGGATTAGAGGCCTGTGTATAAACCCGAGAGCTATCAGGATCATTAACGGGAAAGCTGAGACTGAAGAGAGCCCTATTCAGGGTAAACACAGGCTACCAAGGATAACAAAGAGAACGCTTGCAGAGGAAGACTAAATAGATGACTGGGACCTACTAAACATAAAATACTTACGCACATCAAAAGACTTCTTCAAAAGAGTAAAATGAGAGCCCAGAGATTGGGGGAAAAATCTTTGTCAATGACACACCTGACAAGGGTAATTAAACCAAAATCTATAGAATTCTGCAACACTTCAATAAGAAAATAACAAGGGACCCAATGAAAAAGACAGCAAAAGACCCAAACAGACAGTTAATGATACTAATGAAAGAGACAAGTGATATTAATATGGCTAAAAAACACTTTGAAAAATGCCACAGCCACTAAGCCATTCAGGAGATGCAAATCACAGCTATGATGCGATATCACCTTCCACCTACAATGATAACCCAATTTTAAAATAAACCAAACAGTATGTGCTGGAGAGGATGCAGAGAGATCAAGACTCATACACTGCTGGCCGATTTTTAAATAATGTACAACCATTGGGCAGAACAAAAAGGTGCTACCTAAAACAACTGGGAATAGAAATGTCTGATGACCCAGCAATACCACCTCTGGTATATGCCCCCAAAAGAAATAGACAGGAGAGGAACACAAATATATTTTCTCATGTTTATTGCAACACAGTTCCCAAGAGCAAGAAGCTGGAAGCAGCCCACATGCCCTTCAGTAGGAGAATAGATAAAGAAACCCTGGTCCAGCCACACAGTGATACTATGCATCCCCCCAAGACAGTGATGAAACCATGAAACACCTCACCACATGGATAAGCCTGGAATACATTAGACTGCATGAAATTAGTCAATCACAAAATGACAAATATTGTATGAGATGACAATTATAAAAATCAACACCCAGACAAAGGCGGGCTTTTGTTCTCAAGCAATGAACGAGTGTACCTGCCTAGTGCTCAAGAACCATGCACATCTTCAAAACCACATAGACAGGGAGGCCTCACCTCAAGCAGGCCAGTTCCCCATGAAGTGATGTTGGCAGAGGGAAAAAACTAACCCAATCCTGCCATATAACATTACTTTATGGGCACCCAAAATTAATGGCCACTCCTACAAGAGTGAGTAGTGAAACCCAAGTCAAGAGGTGGCAGGGCGGAGGGCATACCTGTCTTGGAGACAGCAATTAGACTTTGGTCGGTGGGCTAACTGGGTGGGGAAGCTTGCCATTGGGAAAAACTGCTCAGCATTAAGAATCTAGACCATCAATGGGAGTATAAGCTTGGTATCTTGTTCCTAATTTGGCACTTTTGACCTAGTTTTATTCAACTCTTGGGTTTCATTCCACCCAGGCTATGCACTATGGACAATTAGGACTTGAACCCCTGTTCTTGAAATGCCACATCAGAAGGATCCACAAAAAGAACTGCACTGGACTGAAAACATACTGGTAGCAGAGTAAAGGAACTGCAATACTCCCATGGGTCTCAAACTGAAATGCCTTACTGTGAGAAGGGGATGACTATATCTCAAGGCCTACCAGACTAATCCACGTTATAACAAGGAGAACTTTAAAAGTGTAAAGTTATAGTAGTCCCAGGCCATCATTCATTAGGCACCCTTAAGGCAAGGGACTCGAACCAAAGTGGATCGCCAATTCCTTAACCTTGGGATAGGAATCATCTGCCTCTTCTCGTGCTGATATAGTTAGTTTATTGTGCCAACCTGGCTGATAAACACACGTGGGGTTAACTGAAGGGCAGAGGGATAAATGGCTCAGTGAGCCTCGCCTTTTGGATTCTCGGTCTCTTGCTTTCTGATGGTCAGACCAGTTCCCTGCTTCAGCTGGCAAGACTCACTTCTTGCAAGACATCCCCAAGGGGAAGCTTCATGGATCTACCCTGATGCAGCCCTGAGTGCTGGAGCAGCTGTGTGGAGATCCCTGCCAGGACTGAGAAGCTTACCCGTTCTCGGCTTTCCTCCTGCAGTCCGCATCATTACGTGGGTTTTGTGAGATGGAGGAGGACTTTGTGGATTGGTGTCGGACCTATGGGTTAATGTTGGACTTGTGGGCTTGGGCAGCACTGGGTTGGGATGTTTTCTTGATGTGCACTTAACCTTTATATAAAACTCTCTCTTATGCATGAGTTTCTGTGGATTTGTTTCTCTAAGGTACCCAGACTTACACACATTCTAAGGTGCTTCAGCCTGAAGTCCAAGGGAGTAAGTCAGTTCCTTACCTCTGACATACAGAGATTTGAGGGACAGCCCATCATTTAGTGGGGTTTCCACATCGAACCCCTCTCGTGTGGCCTATGAAGGATATTGTGTGCCTCAAAGGACAGAGTCTAAAGTCCCAGTTGTCTATAGGACAAGGCCTGGGTCACCATGGGTTGGAAAGAATCCACATCAAAAATTTCCTATTAGGAACATAGGACTATGCCAGGTATATTCTCCCTCTGGGCACTATATAAATAAAGTTAAGCGTTGTTTTTCTTTCTTCTCCTAACTGGAGGTTGCTCCACCCGGCTTACCCATGAACAGAAATGTAATCACCTCTGAGACAGACAAGGCTTGATCTTTTTTAAAAAAACACACAAGCACCTTATAAGAAAGGCCTCATGTGGAGCCTGCCACGCAGAAGAAACAAGCAACCAACAGATGAGACCCATAGTGGGGCCAAGTGTGCAACGATTAACGATTATCCCCTTTCATTTCCCAGATCCCAACACAGTGGAGGAGGAGGGAGGATCGAGTTGGAGAGGGGAGGAGGTGGTAAGTGGAAAGTGCTGACCATGTCCTTGTCCAGTTTCAGTCCCGTGCGGAGGGCTAGATCATGGCTGGGGAAACGGGAAGTTTGGAATTTGAAATAAGGCTTGAAGTTTAAATTTGGCTTAATGACTACTGTTGCTGTTGTTAGGCGCCCTTAAGGCACATCTGACTCGTAGTGACTCTGTGCACAACATAACGAAACAGTGCTCGGCCCTGCGCCATTTTTACAATTCGTTATATTTGAACCTCATTGAAGATCTTCCGCTTTATCGAGCATCATGTCCTTTTCCAAGGACTGCTCTCTCTTGAAAACATGTACAAAATACCTGAGACAGCACTCTTGCCCTCTTTGCTTCCAAGGCCGGTCACACTTCTTCCAAGATATATTTGTTCTTCTGGAAGTCCACAGTACTTTTGATATTCTTTGGCAACACTAGTTTTGCTTGAAAGACAAGGGGTGTTTGTTGTGGTTGTTGTTAGGCGCCATGAAGTCTGTTCCGACATATGGTGATGCTGTGTACAACAGAACAAAATATCACCAAGTCCCGTGCTGATAGAGTTAAAGTTTATTGTGCCAACCTGGCCAACAAACACATGTGGGATTAATTGAAGGGCAGAGAGAGAGAAATGGCTCGGTGAACCTCGCCTTTCTAGTTCTCGGGTCTCTTGCTTTCTGATGGTTGGACCAGGGTGCAGCTGCCTTAGCCAGTTCCCTGCTTCAGCTGGCAAGGCTCACTTCCTGCAAGACATCCCTGGGGAGAAACCACATGGACCTACCCCTATGCAGCCCTGGGTGCTGGAGCCGCCGTGTAGAGACCCCTGACAGCGTGGGGATGCTTACATGCTCACTTATTCAGCTCTCCTTCTGCAGTTGGCATTATAGTGAGTGTTTTGTGAGATGGAGGAGGACTTTGTGGATTGGTGTCGGACACATGGGTTAATGTTGGACTCGGAGGCTTGGGTAGCACTGTGTTGGGATGTTTTGTGCACTTACCTTTATATAAAACTCTGTCTTATACATATGAGTTTCTGTGGATTTGTTTCTCTAATGTACCCAGACTAACACACATGGCATCCTCACAATTGTTGCTATGTTTGAGCCCATTGTGGTAATCACGGTGCCAAGCCTTCTTCTTGACTGATCCTCTGCTTTACCCAGAATGATGTCCTTCTCCAGACGGCTTGCTCCTGACAACATGCCCAAAGCATTTAAGATGAGGTCTTCATAATTTAGTCATAAACATTTAACAACCTGTGCAATGTTCCAGCCCATTGCTATAACTTTTGTGCCAACCCATTTCGTTGAAGGTCTCCCTTTTCGGTTTAGTTTTTGTGGTTCTAGGGACTAGTTCCTCTTAATGACATGCCCAGAGTCTGTGAGATGAATTCTCAGAATTCTAAGAATCAGCCTGGCTGTGTGTCTCTAAAGCAGATTTGGACATTCTCTTGGCAGCATGTGGGGTACTCAATATTATCCAACAGCACCCTAATGCAAATGCATCCCTTCTTCTTTGTCTCCCGTGTTTAGTGTCTAACTTTTGCATACATAGGAGGTGATTGAAAATGCTGGGACTTAGAGCAAGCATACTTTGTCCTCTTTGCTTGTGACAATTGGAAGGGCGGAGTTTAGTGGCCATCAAATAATAACCAAAGCAAACCCCTTGTTGTCAAATGATGGCAACCCCGTGGGTAGAAGTGCACTTCCTGGCACTTTTTAAGTGATGTGATCTTTTAGAAACATCACTAGGCCTTTCTTCCATGGCACCTCTTTGTGCTTTCGAACTGCGGGCCTTTCAGATCATAGCCCGATGCTTAATGGTTTGCACCATCCAGTTACTCTTTCAATGAACTGAACCAGAAAATCCGCTGCCATCATGCTGATTCCGACCCAAAACCACTTTATGTAGGGGTTTCAGAGGCTTTCAGTCTTTTTATTTTTAGTGTAATTATTTTTTAAATCATTTTATTAGGGGCTCATACAATTCTTAACACAATCCATACATACATCAATTGTGTAAAGTACATTTGTACATTCATTGCCCTCATCATTCTCAAAACATTTGCTCTCCACCTAAGGCCCTGGCATCAGCTCCTCATTACCCCCCCTCCTCATGAACCCTTGATAATTTGTAAATTATTATTTTGTCATATCTTACACTGTCCGACATCTCCCTTCACGCACTTTTCTGTTTTCCATTACCCAGGGAGGAGGTTATATGTTGATATTTGTAATCAGTTCCCCCTTTCCACCCTACCCTCCCTGAACCCTTGCGGTATCACCACTCTCACCACTGGTCCTGAAGGGATCATCTGCCCTGGATTCCCTGTGTTTCCAGTTCCTATCTGCACCAGTGTACATCCTCTGGTCTAGCCAGTTTTGTAAGGTAGAATTGGAATCATGATAGTGTGGGGTGGTGGTGGAAGCATTTAAGAACTAGAGAAAAGTTATAGGTTTCATTATTGCTACACTGCACCCTGACTGGCTCGTCGCTTCCCCGCAGCCCTTCTGTAAGGGGATGTACAGTTGTCTACAGATGGGATTTGGGTCTCCACTCTGCACTCCCCCTCATTCACAATGATATGACTTTTTGTTCTGATAATGCCTGATACCTGATCCCTTTGACACCTCGTGGTCACACAGGCTGGTGTGCTTCTTCCATGTGGTCTTTGTTGCTTCTTAGCTAGATGGCCTCTTGTTTACCTTCAAGCCTTTAAGATCCCAGATGCTCTATCTTTTGATATCCGGGCACCATCAGCTTTCTTCACCACATTTGCTTATGTACCCACTTTGTCTTCAGCGATTGTGTTGGGAAGGTGAGCATCATGGAATGCCAGTTTAATAGAACAGAGTGTTCTTGCATTGAGGGAGTACTTGAGTGGAGGCCCAATGTCCATCTGCTATTAAATTTATACTAAATACTTAATAAGAAAGATGTAAGTATATGCACATAGATCTATTTCCACCTCATCATATATAAATATATTTACACATGTACATGCCTATATTTAGACCTCTATAAATTCCCTTTACCTCCTAGCTCTTTCCAGTTGCTCATTTACTTTCCTCTGTCCCAGTATCAAGCTCAGCCTTCATTTGGATTACAGTAATTCCTCTCGGTTACATTCCCCTTAATCATGCCCTACCAGGCCTCCTACACCCTCCTCACCACCGATTTGGATCACTTGTTGTTCCCTTGTCCCTGGATTTGTTACAGCCAGTACATTTCCTCCCACCTCCCGCTCTCCCATGTCCCCTGGTAACTGTTGGTCTCAATGTTTTTTCCTCCAGATTGTTCATCTATCTTATTTAGACAGACCTGCGGAGATAATAACATGCACAAAAACAAGACAGAGCAAAACCAAGTAACAAAATAAAACAATAACAACAACAAGCCAATGACAAAAAAAACAAAACAAAACACAACACCAAGAAAGAAAAGCTTGTAGTTAGTTCAAGGACTGTTTGTTGGCCTTTAGGAGTGTCTTCCAGTTGAGTCTGATGGGGCACCAAGCCCTGCCCCCAAAGTCTGTTTGTTATTCCCTGGGGACTTCGTTGCTTTGTTCCCCTTGCTGTTCTGTTCCACATCCTTGGTTTTTTGCCTTGGTGTGGTGGGGTCAGATTGGGCACAATTCCCACACTGTGTCTCCAGTGTTGTCCCCTGTAGGGCTATATTGAGGGATGTCGTGTCTCATAGTGGGGCTGGCCATATGGTCTTCTCTTTGGATTGGCTGCTCTGAGTGGGAATATCATCCTCAAGGCTTGGTGGGCCAGGATGTGTTCCACTATCTCTTCCTCCCCCTTCCTTTGCTCTGATCAGACACGTCCCTCTTCCGGAGCTGCAGATTCAGTGCTGTCCTCTGAAATAAATTCTTCTGGGGGAAGGGGCAGGTGTCCATGTAGTTGGGATCAGGCCCATCCCCTCAGACCTCTCCACTGGTTCCATACTCCATGGCGGCATACTACATTCACACCTTGGAGCACTGGGTGGAAGACTGGTCCCTCTTTCCCTGTGGAGATATAAACAATACCCTCCTCTTGGGGGGGGGGCAGTTGCCCTGTGCCCCTGCTACCAATCTTTACCAGAGTGGACAGCCTCTTTTTTCTCCAACAGAGGCGGATGGGTTTGACCTTGTGGTCAACAGTCTCATGTTTACCCAACAATGCCTCCAGGAATGCAAAGTAGTTCAGGTGGTCATACCCAGTTACAAAAAGGACTGTTTCCCTACTTCTTTCTGAGCTTATGCTCTGAATGTACAGTTTCAGAAAACCTCCTGAGCCAAGAGGAGCTGGGAAGTAGAAAGTGACTTGGATTGAGGGCGCCTGACTCCAGTGAAGGACGTCCCTTCTTGTTTGGTGTGCTGACACAAACTGCAGGGCCGGGTGGGTAAGCGGGTACGGGGAGTCAGGCTTTTGTAGGGGACAGCTTCTGGCACTCTCCAGTCCCAGTCCCTTTGTAGCTGCCTGGCATATGCCAAAAGTTTTGGAGAAAGAAGGCATCCAAGAACCCACATAGCTTATCAGCTGTGTGGATCTAAGCTTTCCTATATGTTTGCTACCTTAGGTTTCCATATTCAATTTTTCATTTGTGTTAGGCTGACTTGTGTAAGTCTGGGTGCTTTGAAAAAACAAATCCACACAAATTCATGTATAAGAGAGAGTTTTATATGAAAGTTAAAATGTATCAAGAAAACATCCAAACCCAGAGCTGCCAAGCTCCAAGTCCAACATTAACCCATATGTCCGACACCAATCCACAAAGTCCTCTTCAACCTCACAAAACAGACTCAATAATGCTGACTGCAGGAGGAAAGCCGAATCAGCAAATGTGTAAGCATCTCAGCGCTGGCAGGGGTCTCCACATAGGTGCTCCAGCACCCAGGGCTGCATCGGGGTAGGTCCATGTGGCTTCTCCTCTGGGATGTCTTGCAGGAAGTGAGCCTTGCCAGCTGAAGCAGGGAACTGGCTAAGGCAGTGGCACCCTGATCCGACCATCATAAAGCAAGAGACTCGAGAACTAGAAAGGCAAGGTTCACCGAGCCATTTATCTCTCCGCCTTTCAATTAACCCCACATGTGTTTATTGGCCCGGTTGGCAAAATAAACTAACTACCTCAGACTCATGCATCCAAACTGCCTGTACGGAGGTGCTGCCCAGGCACTGTGTTGGTCAAAGGGGATTCAGAAATGAAGAAGACACTCTCCTTTCCCTTACGTAGCTGGCTATGGAGTGGGGCCAAGAGTGGTCAAAGAAGGGCGAGCCATCTGAGCCTTGCTGTACTACGCATGTCTGTGGAATCTTCAGGCCTGAGGTCAGAGTTTTGGGGCATCCGATCACTGTTGTTCTACAGTGACTCAGAGTGCATGATGTGTCTGGTGTCCCCTACTGTCATTTGGATGGCTGGTAGGATGAGTAGAAGTGTGGAGCCTGGAATCTGTCCAAGGCTGCAAAGTCCAAATGGAGACTTGAAGAGGAGACCCAAGTCAGCTAACTGAGCCGTCCATGGTTTGAACCCACCAGGCGGTCCATGGGAGGAAGTCCCGGAAAGACGAAAGCCTTGGAAATGGGCAGGAGGTTTTTGTTTTTGAGACAATTATTCCCTGGTTGAACCCCTCCTGCTTCTCCCTTTAGTATCACCGTCAAGGTAGAGTTGTCTAAAGAAAGAAACAGTTTATATAGCAGTGTAATGGTAACCAGAGATGTCACAGATAAAACCAAAGAAATCAACACAGGCTGGGGTACCCGCGTCTCAGGACGATTGTGTCAGTCTTCCAGTGACTGTAGTATTGAAACTAGGAGAACCATGAGTAATAATAGCTCCCAGAAGAGAGTGATTCAAATAGGCTGGGATGGCTTAAAGAGATGAGCTCATCGATGAATGGTAATTGATGGGCGTGATGATAATAAGGTTGATGATGGGGATAATTGTGAACATTTGACTCAGGTTGTGGAAAGTGCATCTACTAAAGCTGTGCTGTGTTGTTATATGCCATCGAGACTGTTCCTGCTCCTAACAACCCTGGTACAACAGAATGAAGCGCCGCTCACTCTCCTGCGCCACGGCCACAATTGTTCTTACGTCGGAGTCCCTTGTTGCAGCCACCGTGTCAGTCCCTCTCGTTGAGGGCCTTCCTCGATTTTGTTGTCACTCAACCTTACCAAGTGCAGGATGATGTCCTTCTCCAGGGACTGGTCCCCTTTGATAACAAAGAAGTTGAAAGGAAGTCGCCCCATCCTTGCCTCTCAGGAGCATACAGATTAATTTGCTCTTTGGAGAGTCCACTTCCAATGCTCTTTGCTAGCACCATCGTTCAAATGCATTGATTTTTCTTTGGTCTTCTTTATTCAGTGCCTACGTTTTACATACATATCAGGCAAGTGAAAATAAGACGGTCTGGGCCAGGTGCACCTAAGTCCTCAAAGTAACAGCTCCACCTTTCAACACTTTAGAGAGGTCTTGTGCAGCATATTTACACAATGCAACAAATCTTTTGATCTCTTGACTGCTGCTTCCAGGAGTATTGATGTGGATCCAAGCAAAAGAAAATCCTTGACAACTTCAACCTTTCCCTCCATTTATCATGATGTTACCTATTGGTTCAGTTGTGAGGATTTTGGTCTTCTTTACATTGAGTCGTAATTCATACTGAAGGCTGCAGTCCTTGATCTTCATCAGCAAGTGCTTCACGTCCTTTTCACTGTTAGCAAGCAAGGTCGTGTCATTTGCATATCACAGACTGTGAACAAGCCTTCCTCCAATCCTGATACCACACTCTTCTTCATATAATCCAGTTTCTCTGATGATTTGCTCAACATACATATTGAACAAGTGTGGTGAGGGGCTACAAGCCTGATGCACACCTTCCCTGATTTGAAACCATACAGTATTCCTATGTTCTGTTTGCACAACTGCCTCTCGACGCGTGCACAGATTGTGCAGGAGCACAATGAAGGATTCTGGAATTCCCATTCTTCTCAAGGTTATCCATAGTTTGTTATGACTCACACAATCAAATGCCCCGTCACAGTCAATAACATACAACTAGACATCTTTTTGGTATTCTCTGTTTTCAGCCAAGGTCCATCTAATCTCAGCAATGGTATTTCTTGTTCCACATCTTCTTCTGAAACCTGCCTGCACCTCTGGCAGCTCCCTGTCAATATGTCATTGCAACCATTGTTGGATGATCTGCAGCAAAATTTTACTGACATCTCCTATCAGTGATAGTGTGCTATAATTTGAGCATTCCGTTGGGTCACCATTCTTGGGAATGGGCACAAATATGGATCTCTTCCAGTCAGTTGGCCAAGCAGCTATCTCACAAATTTCTTGGCATAGATCAGCAAGTACTTCCAGTGCTTCATCCACTTGCCGAAACATTTCTGTGGGTATTCCATCAATTCCTAGAGCTTTTTCTTTTGGCCAATGATTTCAGGGCAGCTTGAATTTCTTGCTTCTGTACCATTGGCTCTTGCTCATATGCTCCCTCTTGAAATGGTTGACTGCCGACTGATTCTTTTTGTACAGTGACTTTGGGTGTTCTTTTTTTAAAATTAAATTAATATAAACATTGCTATTAAGTTTATTCCAACCCTTAGTGGTATTGTAGGACAAGGAATAGAACTGCCCTTCTTGGTTTCTGCAACTGTTGCATTTTTTTAAACAATTTATTAGGGGCTCATACAACTCTTATCACAATCCATACATATACATACATCAATTGTATAAAGCACATCCATACATTCCCTGCCCCAATCATTCTCAAGGCATTTGCTCTCCGACTTTGGGTGTTCTTTCCGCATTCTTTGGATACTTCCTGCACCATTCAATATTGTGTCTATAAAATACTTTAATATTACAAATCAAGGCTTGAAATTATCGTGTTTTCAATTAAAGTTAAAGGGAGCATTCTTCCCTTTAAGTTTTCTAACTCTAGGTCCTTATATATTTAGTTATAATGTTTTACTTTGCCTTCTCAAGCTACCCTTTGAAGTTTTCTGTTCAGCTCTTTGACTTCATCATTTCTTCTATTTGCCTCAGCTACTCTTTGATTAAGAGCAAGCAAGTTTCAGAGTCTCTTTTGTCATTCACTTTGGTCTTTTTTCTCTTTCCTGTCTTTTAAATGACCTTTCACTTTCATCATATATGATGTTCTTGATGTCCTCCCATAGCTTACCAGGTCATCTGTCATTAGTTTAATACATCAAATTCGTTCTTAAGATGTTCTCAAAATTCGGGTGAGATCAACTGAAGGATGTATTTTGACTCCCTTGGACTTGTTTTAATTTTCTTCTACTTCAATCTGGACTTACATATGAGCAATTGATGATCTGCTGCACAACTGGCTCCTGGCCTGGTTTGCTTGCTGGTGGTGGAGTTGCGCTGGTTCTGACTCACAGAGACCCTGTGCACAGCAGAAGGAAACCCTGCCCAGTTCTGTGCCATCCTAACAATTGGCCTTACACTTGCACTCATGGATGCAGTCATGTGTCAATCCATCTTTTGAAGACTTTCTGATTTTTGCTGCCTCTATACTTTACCAAGCATGATGTCCTTCTCCAGGAACTGATCTCTCCTGACAACGTGTCCAAGGAATGTGAGACGGAAGTCTCACCTCCTTGCCTCTAAGGAGCATTCTTGTACTTCTTCTAAGGCAGATCTATTTGTTCTTTAGGCAGGTGACCCAGCTAGTATTTGAAATGCCAATGACATAGCTTCCAGTACCAGAGCAACACATAAGTCACCACAGTATGATAAACTAACCCAGTTTTAGCTCCATTGTCTCTTTCTACAGATGTAGACAATATGATTTCTGAGCATTTCGTCTGGAGTAGTCCACGTGTATTATTGTCCTTTGTGCTGTTGGCAAAGGGTATTTGCTATAAACAAGTTGTTGGTCTAGCAAAATTCTATCATGCAATCTCCTGCTTCATTCCTGTCACTAAGACTATATTTTTCAACTACTGTGTCTTCCTCTTTGTTTCCAACTTTTGTCTTCCAATTGCTGACGAGTAACAAAGCATCTTGATAACATGTTTGATCAGTTTCTGACTGAAGAGGTTGGTACAGTTCTTCAATTTCTTCATCAGTAGCTTTAGTAGATGGAGAATACATTTGAATAAGAGTTGTATTGATTGGATTTGCTTGTGTTTAGATATTATACTATCACAGACAGCATTTGTATATCAAAATAGATCTCGAAATGTCCCCTTGAGCCACGAATACACCATTTCTCTTGATGGTGTCATCTCTTGATGGTGGCAGAGTAAACCATGTGATGTTTCTTCGAATTTTGGATCATGTCCCTTAACCAATGGAGGTCCTGAAGGCTTTACTTTCAAAGGTTTTCCTCCCTCCAGATCATTATGGTTGACTCGATTTTGAGAAGGCAGCTCCTCCTCAGTCATATTTTGAGTGCCTCCCGACCTGAAGGGGTCATCTTCTGGCACTATTTGTGACAATATTCCACTTCTGTTCATTAGGTTTCAGTAACTGGCAATGTTTCACTGCTAACCTTAGGGGGTTGTGTGGCTAATCCCTCTGAGATGGACAGCCTTTTCCTTCTTCATGGTCTGTTCTTAGTTTGGAAGCTCTGCTGAAACCTGTTCATTTTGAGCGACTCTACTGGCTTTGGAATTTCAGTGACACAGCTCCCAGCATCACGGCAACACACAAGCCACCACAGCACAACACACTGACCGACAAGTGGTGGGAGGCTGGGGAGTATTTCCCCTATTGAATGTATTCCAACAATGGAGATATATTTACCCCTTGGATCATATGTTAATAATTTCTAAGAATGGAACTAATTACTTACACTTGAAATGATAAGACATCATTAATACATTAAATACATCTGATTATCTTAATATAGAGGGCTGTGGCTGTGTCCATCCTTTCAAAGATGTTCACACATGTTACAACTTGTACACACAGGTTTTGGCTACATTTTCTGTGGATTAACTGAGGGAGAGTACAAAGAGGGTAAATAGTGACGTCACAGGGACTGGTGTCACTCAGTGCAGTGTAACTCACGCTGTCACGCCTGTTCCCCCAAGGACCTCCTCCTGTGCCAGACCATATGCACTCCTTAGTAGTGCTGATCATAAATCTGAATCATTGGAGCACATTCAATATAACTATAAATTGCTCAAATGCAATATTTATTAGAGTATGTGACAACTGACCACAAAATATTCTGTAAAATCTACATTGAGCTACAGTATGGTTAGTACCTCAGCAGGAGGCTTATTTTTTATCTCTCTTTTAAATTCATTCTCTAAAACTGTTATTGATATAGGTTTGCAAATATATCTTACCTCTGTATTGTAGTTAAGACACCAAAAAGATCTAACCAAACCAGCGACTATGAAAACACTGATGGCAAATTAACAATAATGTGTGTTTGTGGTGTGTTCCAAGCAAACCATGTGCTTGGAGGCATTGTTGTGTGTGGTAGGGACAGCTCTGACCCGAGCACATTGGAGAGTTCTATAAGTAAATTAGCAGTGAGTTTTAGCCTTGTATGTATACTGACACATGTAAGCTTGGGTTATGAAAAATGGTTTTGTTGTTATAACTACAGGTATGCTATTATTAAAAAACAAAAAAAAACAAACAAAAAAGATTTTCTCCTGAAACACCTCACAAAACTTTTATGCGCAGACATTGTGGTGTTGCCCTCTGACGATGTCGCCTGGTGCTGTCCTCACCTGCAGTCAGGGCACTGGGGTATAGCGCTGCAGGTAAGGGCAGGTGAGTACTCAGAGTCTAGCCTGGGAAACCAGATGGGGCAGTTCTCCCTTGTTCTGTAAGGTCACTCTGCATCAGAATGGACCTGAAAACACACCAGAAGAACAATGCTACTGTGGCAGCTTTCCAGAGAAACCTTTTCTTAGCCACTGTAGTCCAGAATTCCTGGCACTGGATTCTTCTTCACACCTCTTTTTGGTACCTTTTTGATCCCACAGCCTTAAAAAACAAAAAACCCAATATCTATGTCCTCGGTGGAAGAAACCAATTTCCATTTTACAACTTCGCAAGCCCTTTCACAAAACATTTTAAAATCGATGCTTTGCTAGGTGGCTTTATTCTCTCTATCTTGTCCCATCCTAAAATAGCCGCTCTTTGTATTTCTTTCTTCCCCATCTTTCTGGGTTAATAGCTTCACACTGGTATCATCTCCTTCCTACAGCTCCTCACTCAGGAGAAGAGAAAGGGGTCTAGGAGACCCAGCAGAGAAGAGCCACTGGCAAGAGACTTGTGCGCCGCTATGCTTGTTTTCTGAGCAGCTGTTTAAGGTTCATTTCACCGGGACAGATGTGATGTGCGTTCCGCCTGCCTAGAGGAGTGCCCGTTTTGTTTTCTCACTGGGCTCCTAAGACTTCTGGTTTCCTTTTAACGAGAGAGGAGAACAAACCCACTTGGGAAAGCTTCTGAGAGGGCAGTTGGTGAGCTGCGTTTGCTCTGTCTTCAGACCTCTGACTTTTGCAGGGCACAGAGCCTCCAGCATGGGCATTACCTCCCCTGCCCGCACTGCTCTTCTGTTCCTCGCTCCTTTGGTGGAGGCCTGGGCTTGGCTTCCCTGCCCTCCACGTGCATTCTTTACAGTCACCTGACCTCATGGAGACCAAAGGACTAAGGTGTGCCTGACCCAAACCGTGACATTGTCACTGGCCTCATATGCATGTGAGCGTTGGACAGTGAATAAGGAAGATGGAAATTGAATCGATGCATTTGGATTGTACTGAAGAAGAATATTACAAGTACCACAGGCTGCTAAAAGGACCAATGAATTTGTCTCTGCAGAAGTATGCCCACCGTGCTCCTGGGAGACAAGGATGGCCAGACTTTGTCTTACAGACTTGGGACATATTATCAGGAGAGACCAGACCCTGGAGAAGAACAGCATGCTTGGTAAAGTCCAGGGGTCGTGAGAGAGAGGAAGGCCTTGACAAGATGGACGGGTGCAGCGGCCGCCGTGGTGGGCTCAGGCACGGGAAC
Organism: Tenrec ecaudatus; assembly: GCF_050624435.1. NCBI lineage: Eukaryota > Metazoa > Chordata > Mammalia > Afrosoricida > Tenrecidae > Tenrec > Tenrec ecaudatus. The sequence goes on from NC_134530.1 coordinate 161,792,783, forward strand.
AGCAGTGAGGATGCGCAGGGCTGGGCAGTGGTTCCTCCGCTGTGCGTGGGGCCTCTGTGAGCTGGGACAGACACAATGGAAACTGACAACAACGACAACAGAGGAAGATGGTTCTGAATAGAGTGTGGCCTGAGGAACCTGGGACACGAGCTCCTTGCTGGTGAAGCACAGCATAGGGATGCTGTACTTTCACAGCCAGGAGGAGGGGGGCAACACCAATGCCCCCCAAAGCCGGGCCCCTGCATCACCTAGGGCACATGGCAATATGCTTGACTAGTGATCCAGGAAGACCTGGCAATTGCTCAGATACCTTCCCCTTAGGGGCCCGTAATTTGTCGTGGGGACTCAGAGTTGAAGAGGACACCTGAGTTGGTCAAGAATGGTTAATTAACTGGACAGAGAGACAAGTAAATAATGAATCTATTCCTATGGGATAAGTGCTGTCATAAAGCGATGATCCTTCACTTCTGTGGACCTATCAAGAGCTCAAGTGTTTGCCCTTCATTCAACAAACAAACAAACAAACAAACACATTGCCACCCAGTCAGTTCCAACTCTGCAGCAACCCTGTAGGGCAGAGTAGGACTGTCCAATCGGGTTTCCAGGACTAACCTTTCCAGCCACATCTTTCTCCCGGGAAGTGGCTGGTGGACTGGAAGACCAGCAAAGCAAGTAAGCACATAATCATGACATCACCTTGTCGATGTTGTTGTTGTTGCTGTTGCTGTTAGGCGCTGTCAGGCCAGCTCTGACTCACAGTGATCCTATGTCCAATATTCAGTCTTATGGCCATTGAGTCTATTTCAGCTCACAGCGACTCTATAGAATAGGGCAGAACTTCCCTGTGGGTTCCCCAGGCTGTCAATCTGTATGGGAGTAAAAATCCTCCTCTTTCTCCTGAGGAGCAACTGGTGGGTTTGAAATGCTGACCTTGATGTCAGCTCTCCAACTCGTAACCACTATGCTATTAAGGCTCCTTTATAGGTCTCAATTAAAACACAGAAGCAAGACTGCTTGCACTCATTAACGAAGGTCTGCAAACCTGAATAGTCATTTATGAGTTTGATGGAGATGCTTTTGTTGAACACATGAGATGGATGCTCTTACCTGATGGAATGGGCTCAGTATTGTTTATGTTTTGTTCATAATGAATTGTTATAAATGGAATGCTATTTTCTCTGTGAATTTCACTTTTATTTTTGAAATTCATCTCTAATATTAAAATATATGCCTTTTACCATGTTTCCATGTTGTTAGTTTTTTTAAGACAAATCAATCAGGAATATAATCAAACTCTATCTACATTTAAATAAAATTGAAAATTTCAATGACAAATGTACTAATTATAAGGAAGTGTGATTTTCTATGTAGCTACTCACCCACTGAAGAACATCGTGATGTCCTGACTTGTTTCCAGTTGCCTCTGGGAGCCTGATAGCACAGGGCCAGAGGAAAGTGGCGTGGCTCTGGGCGTGGAAAGGGCTGAGTGTTGCACAGGCATTTACCCACTCCCCGTCCTTTCCTGCTTCTAGCATGTGCTCTTTGTCTCTTGCTTCAGGAGTATTTCCAGAGTTATTCCTAGAACCCTCAAATGACCATTGTCTTAGGGTTATCCAAAGAAGCAGAACCAGTGAGACATAGAGATTTACATGAAGGAACTGGCCCAGGGGATTGTGGGAAATGGCAAGTCCCAAATATGCAGGTAAGGTTGCAGGCTGGAGACCTCTGCCGGCCCATAAGATTGTGGGGCCTGATGGGGCAGCAGGGATGCTGGCATTGGAAACCCCAAAATTTTCAAATCAAGAGCAGGCTGGAGAGTTCTGTAGGCTTATGCCCAAAGACACGAGGGTCAGGTGATGGAAAGAGTGCAGAAGTGACAGAAAAAGAGAGCACTCTGTCAGGCCATCCATGAGTTTGATACAGATCACACCCCCAAGGAAACTGCTTTTTCAACTGATTGGTTGATCACTAAATCACATCATGGAAGATGATCACAGAACAACCGCAAGTACAGTGTCTGGCCTAAACATTGAGCCTAGCCAAGTAGAGACATCCAATTAACTAGAAGATCCATTCTACTCACGTTGTCCTTTCAAAAGAGCTTGGGCTGGAAAGAGATGTAGGAAAGATGGAATGAGCACCTCCCCCACCCCCAGCAGTGAACTCGGTAAGTCATTGAGAGGCAATAAATGGGGAGTCGGTGTTAGACCATGTTGGTCTCAACTCCCATCAGCTGCCTCCTTCATAGCATGACCACAGTTTCTCACCTGTATCATATTTGCTCACCATGATTCCATATCCTGGCTATTGGTAGGAGAAGGGTTAATCCAGGGTCTGAAGCGGGATGGGCACAGTAAGGACGCCCTGGTGCTTAGGAGAGCAAAGGGAAACACTTTTGAAGGAAGGGACCCATAAAGCCCTCAGAGGACATGAAACAAGATCATTGCAAATGCCAGGTTGGTCTTAGCTCAAAGAATAGAATACCAGAAAATGTTAACTTGCATTTTATTGACTATTCTAAGGCATTTGGCTGTGTGGATCTTAATAAACTATGGATAACCTTGAGTAGAATGGAATTCTAGGACACTTCATCGTGCTCATGCAGAACTTGTATCTGGATCAAGAGGCAGCTGTGCCAACAGAAAAGGTCATGCTGCATGGTTTTAACAGGAAAGGGGTGTGTCAGGGTTGTATCCTCTCATCGTACTTATTCAGTCTGTGTGCTGAGCAGATGCTCAGAGAAGCTGGAGTCCTGCATCAGGAACGGAAAAAGGCTTATTAACAACCTTCATTATGCAGATGATACAACCTTGCTTGCTGAATGTGAGAGGATGTAAAACACTTGCTGATGAAGATTAAGGTTTTGTAAAGAAGACTAATACCCCCACAACTGGTCCAATAGGTCACATCGTGATCAATAGAGGAAAGATTGAATTTGTCAAGGATTTTGTCTTGCTTGGATCCACAATCAATGTTCATGGAAGCAGCAGTCAAGAGATCAAAAGACCAGTTTCATTGGATGAATCTGCCACACTAAACCTTTTTAGAGTTTGCAAAGCAAAAATGCTACCTTGAGGACTTTGGTGGGCCTGACTCAATCAGGCCATGGTATTTTCCATGATCTCAAATGCATGTGAAATTTGGACATTGAATAAGGAAGATTCAAGATGCATTTGAATTGTGGTGCTGGAGGAGAATATGGTCACTATCATGGACTGATAAATGGACAAACAAACCTATGTTGTGAGAAGTAAGGCCAGAGTGCTCCTTAAAGGCAAAACTTTGTCTTATACATTTCGGACATGTATAAGACAAAACTTATACATGTCTTATACATTTCAGACATGTTACCCTAAAGAGAGCACATCATGCTTGGTAAAGTGGAGGGACTATGGAAGTGAGGAAGGCCCACCCTGAGACAGATAGACACTGCAGCTGAAGCAATAGACTCAAGTACAGGAACAACTGTGAGAAGGGCACCGGACTGGGCCTGGAGTTCTGTTGTGCATGGGGTCTCTGTGGGGCACCTAACAACAACATCAGGAAACCCTAAAACACAAGCTTTTCTTTCTTGATGTGTTTTGTTTTCTTCTTTGTCAATAGTTTGTTGTTGTTATTTCATTTTATACTGTTGCTTTGTTTTCCTCTGTCTTGTTTTTGTGTATGTTATTATCTCCACAGGTCTGTCTATATAGGACAGGCTGGATGAACTATCTGAAGGAAAAACAACAGGACCGACAGTTCCGGGGGGACTTGAGGGGTAAGGAAGTGGTGTTAACAAACCCAGGGACAAGGAAACAACATGGGACCCAAATTGGTGGTGAGGTGGAAGTGGCAGGCCTGGTAGGGCATGATCAAGGGTAAGGTAACGAAGAGGTATAGCTGTAACCCAGGTGGGGGCGGAACATGATAGTGGGGCAGGAGGAAAGGCAAGGGAAATAGAAGAAAGAGCTAGGAAGCAAAGGGCATTTATAGAGGTCTAGACAAAGACATGTACATATGAAAATATATATATGAGATGGGGAAATAGGTCTATGTGCCTATATTTATAGGTTTAGAATTAAGGTGGCAGAAGGACCTTGGGCCTCTACTCAAGCACTCCCTCAATGCATGAATAATTTCTTCTATTAAATTGGCATTCTATGATGCTCACCCTCCTGACACAACCGCTGAAACCAAAGCGAGTGAACAAGCAAATGTGAAGAAAGCTGATGGTGCCAGGCTATCAAAAGAGATAGTGACTGGGGTCTTAAAGGCTTGAAGATAAATAAGCGGCCATCTAGCTCAGAAGCAACAAAGCCCACATGGAACACACCAGCCTGTGTGATCATGTGGTTCCAAAGGGATCAGTTATCAGGCATCAAAGAACAAAAAATCATATCATTGGGTTCACACTTTCATGATACGATCGCCGAAGACAAATGGGTGCATAAGCAAATGTGGTGAAGAAAGTTGATGGTGCCCGGCTATCAAAAGAGATAGTGTCTGGAGTCTTATAGGCTTGAAGGTAAATTAGTGGCCATCTAGCTCAGAAGCAACAAAGCCCACATGGAAGAAGCACACCAGCCTGTGCGATTACGAGGTGTCGAAGGGATAAGGTATCAGGAATCACCAGGAAAAAGAGAAATCTTACCATCGTGAATGAAGGGGGAAGTGAAGAGTGGAGACCCAAAGCCCATTTGGTGGCCACTGGAGATCCCCTCGCAGAGGGGTCCAGGGGAGGAGATGAGTCAGTCAGGGTGTGATGTAGCACCGATAAAGAATACAGCTTTCCCCCAGATCCTAAATGCTTCCCCCCCGCCCAACTACCATGATCCGAATTCTACCTTGCAAGTCTGGATAGAGCAGAGGATGTACACTGATGTAGATAGGAGCTGGAGGCACAGGGAATCCTGGGCTGATGATACCTTCAGGACCAGGGGTGTGAGGGGCGATACTGGGAGGGTAGAGGGTGAGTGGGTTGAAAAGAGTGAACTGATTAGAAGGCTCTACATGTGACCTCCTCCCTGGGGGACAGACAACAGAGCAGGAAGTGAAGGGAGATGCCAGATAGGGCAAGATATGACAAAATAATAATTTATAAATTATCAAGGGCTTATGAAGGGGGGGGAGCGGGGAGGGAGGGGAAAAAGAGGACTTGATATAAAGGGCTTTGGTGGAGAGTAAATGCTTTGAAAATGATGAGGGAAAAGAATGTACAGATGTGCTTTACACAATTGATGTATGTATGGATTGTGATAAGAATTGTATGAGTCCCTAATAAATTGTTTTAAAAAATATGCAGCCTTTGAACTTCCTGTAACCCTGTTATTCTCTCCCTTGACTTTTATTGTCCCTGCACTCTTTAACAGGTGTTCAGGTGATGTAACAGCTGCCATCGAGTTGACTTGAACTCACGGAGAGCCGTGTGTCAGTTTGGAACTGTTCCTGAGGGTTTGCAGGCCTGTGACCTCTCAGAAGTAGTGAGTTTGGCTTTTCTTCTGAGACGCCTCTGTGTGGGTTTGAACTGTCAATCTTTGTGTTAATAGTTGAAGCTTAATTGTTTGCACCACCCAGGCACTCCAAAGCTGCTGTAAACCTTATAGTTATCATTTGTAAATGCCCGTTCCCCGCCCCCACAGCTCGCCCCCCCCCAATCTTCCTGGAAAGATGTCAAGAGTTTTATGGTAAGAAAGCATCCAGGTAGTCAAAAGAATCTTCAAAGGTCTTCCTTTTGTCTTGTCATTTAAATGTTTCATCCATTCATTCTGTCATCCACTAGTCCATTCACTCTACTCAAACAGTACATGTTACTCAGATAAGCTTCATCTTGCATCCTGCTACAAATAGGAGACTTCAAAATGAACAAGGTTTAGTCTCTGTTCTTGAGTAGCTCCCAGTGTAGCGGGGCAGACATACACGTAGCCAAAGAACCATGGGCTAAGGTAGGCAGTGGTGTGTGTGTGTGTGTGTGTGTGTGTGTGTGTGTGTGTGTGTGAGAGAGAGAGAGAGAGAGAGAGAGAGAGAGAGAGAGAGAGAGAGAGAGAGAGAGAGATACTCTGGTCTGAAGTCAGAGCTTTCGGGGGTCAGTTTCCCTTTGCCTGTAGTGACTCTGAGAGGGTAGAGTGTGCCCCGATGTTGTCACCTGGTATCACTTGGGGATGACAGGTGAGATGAGATAACTGATGTGTGGGAATGCTATTAGAACAAGTGGCAGGAGCCAACATGTAGAGCCTTCTTCTGCCCATGGGAAGCCAGCCCCACTGGCAACACAAAGATACGGTCATAGAACCCAGACAGCAGGGGGTCAACAAGAGGGAGAGAATGAAGTTTTCAGGGTAGAACGAGGGTAGGGGTACCGGTAGGTTCTAATACAAAGAAGGAGAATGTGCTTGGTAAAAGCATCCATCTTTGGGGGCAGAGCTTCCTGAGCTTGAATCCCTCCTCCTCCAGTTAAGAGCTGGAGCGGGGAGATAGTGAAAAAGCAATAGAGTGATAGAGGCACACTAGACCAATGCTGTGAGATGGGAGTGAAGTCAGACATGGGGCAAGACAGTTGTAGAAGCTGGTTGACATGATTGGTAACACGCCGCTCTGGACCACGTGCCTGTATCATCGTGGCTGGAATATTTGTTCTAAGATCTCCAGAAATAGTTTAAGGGAAGCAGTGGGCTGCTGGCCAGGATGGCTAAATGGGGAGATTAGCTGAATTATGACTCTTAGCTAATGGGTGTGTAATGAGGAGGTTGGTAATGATGCTACTTGTGAACACCCGTGCGGGCAGCGATTGGCCAGGGGATTTAGAAATTGCAATTACGTAAGGCGGGCAGTATTTTCCATTGCATTGTACTGTGACACTGAGGTGCACTGTCCTCTGGACTATGGCATTTACTATTGCGCCACGTACTTTAGATAATAAGTACTCGCCCAAATGATGACAGATGGCTCCTTCCTGTAATGGAAACTTTGATGAACGGTGTGTGTCTGGTTATCCTTGTGCAGGAAGGCCTATTAGGTGATCATGTGCATGAGAATAAGAGAGCAATGTTACCGGCGACCAATGTCAAGGTCAGAGACTCACGCCCACTAATCACTCTGTGGAGAAATGTGAGGCTGTCTGCTCTCATCAAGATTAACAGTCTCACATACTTTATATAGAGTGACCATGAGTGGGAATTGACTCAGTGATAGTGCATTTTTGGTTATCATACATGTGTATATCATATGTGTGTGTATATGTGTGTGTGTTTACTTACTTATTTATTTAAAGTCAAGAAGGAACCCTGGTGGGGTATTGAGTTACAAATTAGACTTTAGGTCCGCAGTTTGAACCCACCTAGCCTTAAAGTCAGCAGTTCAAACCCACCAGCTGCTCCTCTGAAGAAATATGAGGCTGTCTCCCGTAAAGATTCAATGCTTCAGAAACCCCTTGCTTGAGGTCGTTCTGAGTCAGAACTGACTCCTAAGAGTTGGTGGTGCGGAGTTCTGGAGGGAGGGAGAGGGCAGGGGGACCCAGGGCTGCTTGTGCGCCAGCTGCTATTAGTACATTTTGCAGAGTTCCTACAGTGGAGACTTCCAAAATAAAGATGGTGGTAACTCAATAACAAAACGATGCATGTAACCCACTCACGCGCACGATTCCACGACATTATTCGTCGTCGTCAGAGTGCTTTGCCACCCTCACCACGGTCTATTTCCAAAACCCTTTCATCGCCGCAGTGGAAATGCTGTATTTGCTACGTAGTAAATCCCCACAACCATCTGTTATTATTCACAAGCTCTCCCCTCTCCTTGTCCTGTAGTGTGGACACCGGAGAACCCTGCCAAGCTCGTTCCTATCCAGTTAATTCCGACTCACAGTGCCAACAGGACAGTGCACAGCTGCCCCACAGCATGTCCAAGAGACTGTCCACAGTGGCTGGTGGATTTGAACCACTGAACTTTCAGTTAGCAGCTTCAAACTGAACTGATAAATCGCCAGGGCTCCGGTAGTACATACAAGAGGCTTGTCTCACCCCCTTTGTACGCCCCAGCACCACCAAAACTACTATTTCAAAGCCTTACTATTTTCCCAAACTGAATATCTTCTCTGAGTTTATCGAATTGGCACACATCCACTCAATGCCAGAGGGAGAGGAGCCAATTGTACGGGGGCCCACTGCGTTTCCATCTCCGTGTGGTACGCGGTCTCCCAGGGAACCAGTTGAATCTACGTTCTCTAGAGAAGAAACTTGGTCTCACTGGTTAAGTACAGCATCCCCAATGCCTCCAGTTGGGCCTGAGAGCTGCTGGTGTCACCTGAAGAGGCTCAGGGAAGCTACTGATTTCTACTGTCGGGAACTGCCCTTGGGGATAGTTTTTTTTTAAGTAGTTTTATTAGCATATATTCACATATCATACAAGTTAATTGTTTGATCATATTAACAAGCTTAGGCAATCATCGTCACAATTTCAGAACATTTTCTTCTCATTCTTGTTGGCTTCCCATTTGCCCTCAGCCTCCCCTTCCACGCCCCTGGGTAATTATTCATCCAGGCATGGTCTCTAGATTGACCTATCCTGGATTCCACAAACAGAAACGTGAACAAAACAAAAACAGCAACGACAAAACAAAACAGAGAAAAACGTCAATCTAAAAGGAAGCAGAAAGTATTAAGAACCGAAATAACTTTAAAATCAGTCAAAAGGGAGATTAAGTGATAAGGTGTTGCATTTTAACCCAACTTCGTCTGCCATGATGTAGTTGCAGTGGGTACATGTTGGACTGTGATCTGAAAGTTCAGCCATCTGAAACCTCCAGCCACTCCTCGGGAGAAGACGAGGCTTTCTAGTCCCATAACACTTACAGTCTCTGAAACTCCCAAGAGCAGTTCTGCCCTGGCCTAGAGGGTCACTATGAGATGGCATTGATTTGAAGGCAGAGAGTTTGGCTTCTACTTGGACAATTGCCACAGTCAACTTCACAAAGCTCTCCATTTGAGATACCGGGGCACTCAGACGCCTCCACTGTGGTCAGAGGGGGTGTACCAGCAGCTTAACCCATGTGCGCACCGTGTTCACTATTGAAGCTCTGATACCATTTCCTCCTTTGCATCTGAATTTTGTTATTTCCAGTTTGGGGATCACATGGCTGGTGTGCTTCTTCCATATGGACTTCGTTGATTCCTCATTACTGCTAACATTCCAGAATGTCTTTGGTGTACCTTCTGTGGGCTTTATTGATTGAGCCTCTTCCAGTTTCTTTTCATTCGTATTATCTTCAACCATGCCGGGAAAGCTGTAGTTTCTTCAGAGTGCTTTGAGGTGTCTCTGAGCCTCTGAGCCTGGATCTATAGCACCTGTGGGACTGCACACTCTAATTCTCCCAATGTACCCAACCTCGGATCCTCTGTCCACAGGTCTGCACAGGTAGTTGCTCCTGCGTATTGGTGTTCACATGCTCTGCTTTACAGCTAGATCCTGAGAGGAACGACTCTGCCTTCGGAGCCAGGCCTACTGATCCAGCTTCACGGCGACGCAGGTCGGTTTTCTACAAGCTGAACTGAAATATGCTAACAGCCTGCCTTTGAGTCCTCCTCACTTTCAGCAAGCAAGGTTGTGCCATCTGCATACAGCTTGTTAATAAGCCTTGTTCACTTGTTGCTGAAGATCAAGGATTGTTGCCTTCAGTGTGCATTAGACACAATGTAAGGAAGACCAAATATAGCTGACCCAATAGGAAGCATGATAAATGCAGAAAGCTCGGAGTTCTCAAGGATTGTGCCTTGCTTGGATTCGCAATCAATACTCATGGATCAGAAGTAAAAACACACAAAGACACACTGCATTAGGTAAATCTGCTACCAAGACCTCTTTAGAGTAGAGAAGAGCTGTTGCTTTGAGGACTAAGGTGTGCCTGACTCAAGCCACCAGATGCATCTGAGAGTTGAACACTGGACAAGGAAGACTGCAGAAGGATCGATGCGCTTGACTTGGGGTGCAGGAGAAGCATATTGAAAGTACCACGGACTGCTGAAAGGACAAACCAACCTCTATTGGAAGACGTCAGGCCAGAGTGCTCCTTAGAGGCAAGACTGGCATGACTTTGTCTTACATACCTTAGCTATATTGCCAGGAGAGACCAGTCCCAGCAGAAGGGCTCCGTGTTTGGTCAAGGGGAGGCGGGGTGAAAAAGGGGAAGGCCCTTGACATGCGTCTTGGATTGACACAGTGGCTGCCTCAGTGGGCTCGGGCCTGGGAACTCTTACGTGACTGGTGCGGGATGGGGCTCTGTTCTGTTGTGCATGGGGCCGCTATGGGTCGGAGTAGGCTCCGTGGCACCTCACTACAGCAAGAGCAGCCTGGTTAGTAGATGTCTGCGACTAAGCTCCTCTCAGCCATTTTTTTTAAGGTGGGGGTGGGTGGGCGGCAGGGGATATCTTTTAAGTCTCCAACTTTTAGAATTAATTCCCTGTTGATATTTTTCACAGGTTTTAAACACGTATTTTTTTTAATTCAGTGAATCTCGTATGTTCTCAACCCTTCCGCATCTCGTCATCTTTTATTTGTTCTTTTCTGCTCTGCCGCTAGTTTCAGTCCCCTCGACATTTGCGACTTGATTGTAGATTGAGTTCTGTGATACTTCCCTGATTTCTGAAGCGGGATGTCATTGTTGGTGTACATCTAATTGAGGAATATTATTCAACCTTAATAATATCTCATTTCCCAGTTTAGAACAAAGCAAGAGACTGTTTTGTAGTTGTGACTATTATTTGTGTTAATGGCATGGTCAATTCCAAACTATCAGGTCAGTGCCAACTCACAGCAACTCTATAGCACAGGGTAGAACTGCTCCGTTAGTTTCAGAGACTAATTCTTTATGGGAATAGATAGCCCCATTTTCCTCACTCTGAGAGGCTCGTGGTTTTGAACTACTGACCTTTTGTTTCCCAGCTCAATGCATAACCACTATGCCACCAGGGCTCCTGCTTTCATGGTAGCATAGTATAAAAAGTTTATGTGGGGTAGAAGGTGGGGTAGAAAAGGGGGATGAGGGGAGATATTGGACAGAATAAGACATGACAAAATAATAATAATTTATAAATTATCAAAGGTTCATGAGTGAGGAGGGGTGGGGAAAGAGGGTAAAAATGAGGAGCTGATACCAAGGGCTCAAGTAGGTAGCAAATGTTTTGAGAATGATGATGGCCACAAATGTGCAAATGTGCTCGACACAATGAATATATGTATGGATTGTGCTAAGAATTGTATGATCCCCCAATAAAATGATTTTTTAAAAAGTTAATGTGTTTGTTCCCTTTATGATATGACTTTATAATTATAGTAACTTCTTCCCATTTTCTTACCTTCTCCCAATTTCATTTTACACACTCCCCTCAGCTCATTGACCAAACTTCCAGTCACGTCTTTTCCCAATATCTCTCATTTACATACTGTCTCTCACCTGTCACCTCACTCTGAGTTTTCAGGATAGATTGCATTAACCTTCCTCTGGGAGGGTTCCACCTCCTTCCTCCATTTTTCGTTCTGCTCTGTCTTTGTATCCTGGTTCTCTTGCTGCTGATTCATGACCATAGAAATGGCGCATGCACACAAAACTCAATTCTCGACGTGCTGCCGTCGCATCCCCGCCGTCTCCCAGTGAGCCCCTTGTGCGTTTCTGAGACTGACTTTTGACGAGAGTGGAAAACCCAGTCCTTCTCCCAAGGAGCTGCTGGTGGTTTTGAAGCCCCGACCATTAGGATCACAGCCCAGTGAGAAACCACTCCACCTCCAGCGCTCCCCATACGAAACAGCAGCACAGAGTGGAGATTATCAGGTTAGATCAATGCCTCCCAGGGCTTCACCGCAAAGCCAGTGCCTTGACTGATTACTGCAGGACCCCAAACCAATCCGACTGACTGTTTGTTCCTCTCACCCTGACAACAGCCAACTCCCTCCAGCCCCGCTTTCAGTGGAAGGGAACCTGAGCGGCTAGCTTTTTCCAGGTTCTGCTCCCAAGGTGAGCCAGCGCTGGCCCAAGGGAGCAACGGGAGGAGCCAAGCAGACAGACAAATGATACCAGGATAGTAATGAGGAGAAGTTTTATTTATCTCAGGGGTCGACACAGGCCTTGAGGGGAGCCACAGGTGCAGGGGGTGGAGGAAACGGAGACCCTGGACATCATTCTAGAGGAGCCTTCGGGGATGGACGATGCCCCAGGATACACGGGTATTTCCTTGGAACTTTGGGGCTTTGTTTCCTGTGCAATTGCCCATTTTGCCTGCACTGCCCTGGTCAGCAGCCTCCCCCAGAGCTGTGCCCGCAGCCGGAGCCCCCGGCCTGCACAGCGCTGCCATCATCACTGCAGTGGGAGCTTTGCCGCCTGCACCCGTGGGACCTGCGGCGCCTGTGGGGGCTCAGGCAGCAGCCGGGTGTGGAGCTCAGGCAGGAGCCTGACATGGAGATGGGCCCATGGCAGCCCCCGGAGGGTGAAGCACAGCCAGACAAGCCTGAGGGGGAGCAGTGTGCAGGGCTCTTTGGGGGGCACTTGGGTGATGAAGGGCACTTGGGGGTGCACTTGGGCGGGGCCGGGGGCTGGCACTGCTGCTGCTTCTGCTGGCAGGACATCTCCGCAGGAGTTTCACCCTGAGAAGGGAAGAGAGACATGAGCTTGGAGCCTTCAGGCCTGTGGGTTGGGTCAAATCCTTGCCCCCAGGATCAAGCTGCTCCAGGCTGACCTCTGTGGGCGAGAAGTGGGCCCTCTGTGAAGGGACACCTGCGTGTGGGGGCAGCTCTTCCTCAAGGATGTCAGGCGGGCACCTGGGTGTCCCTGACAATATGCGCACCCCAAACCAGGAAGAGTCCTGAGACCTGTGGCTTGGTACCTGAGCCCAGAGCTGCCCCTGAGCTGCCCTTCCTCCCAGCACCTGGCCCACCGCTGCCCCTTAGGGGCCTCCTACTGCTGCTTCCAGTTCCTGCCTGGCCCTGTCTTCCCCAAGCACCACCAGCTGAAGTCCGGCCCCCTCCAGACACTCACCAGAGGCAGAGGAGGCAGGAGAAGGCTGTTCCTGGGGAGGCTGTGGATGAGGAGCTCAGGGCAGGAGCCCTTTTATCCTGTGCTGGGTTCTGATGCACAGCCTGAGAATGCTGCTGCTTTCCCAACCAGGGGAGGGTGCTGACGTCACACACTTCCTAGCTACCTACCTCTGGTATCCTCTTAGGCATGTGCCTAAATAAAGTGAAACCAGGATAGCCTTCGGCCAGCAAGCACCCCCCAATTCAGGGCTGCTCCCCACGTGCTGCTGCCCTTCATCCAGCTGTCACCCAGCTGCCACGCCCTCACTCAGGCTCTGCCTCTTGGATATTGTTCCACAGCCGTAACACAGAGATGAATGTGACATTCCTCTCTCCCCTGGAGGAGCTCAGAGCTTCCCTGGACCATCATTTATGAGAATGGATATGCAAGCATTTGATCTGATGAGCTAAGTGGTATCACCGAAGTATTTGGAAAGCCTCAAGCCTAAGACTCCAGCGTAGACCGCCCTTGATCAGCCTGCAGGTCGTCAACGAATGACGGGGTCTCCAGGTGTTCTCTGAAGATGATGGCTGGACAAGGTCCCTGGTTTGTCAACATCGATATACTGAATAAGAGACGGCGATTTGGAGACGTTCTTCAGCAGAACAGAAAGACTCCTAAGGCTTGAAGCACGAGAACCAAGAGCAGAAGTCGTGTGAAGAAGGGATTTGCAATGCTAAAGGTCATGAGACCGATCATTATTATGATGTTTTAAAATAATAAGATGTATTCCCGTCCAGCTGCCTGAAGGATCTGTGCTATGGCTTCTATGCTTGTGGAAGGTAATGATAGAAGGCACTGCTGCACGTCCGTCAAACGTTGAAGGATGAATTATGCAAGGAGTAAGAGTAACTGATTGATAGGCCTCATTTGGTAGTCCTCTAAGGATAAGGCGCAGATAGGTAGAGCATCCATCTAGTGAACTCATGACCTTCTATACAACAGAACCGAGCGTTGGCCAGCCCTATGTCGTTCTCACCATCACCAGCACGTTCGAGTCAACTGTGCCTCTTGGGACCATCGATCCAGTGAGGGTCTCCCTCACTTTCGCTGGCTTTCTGCTTCACCAAAAATGATGGCTCCTCCAGCAGTTGACTGCTGCTGATGGCATGCCCCTCACAAGCAAGCTGGCCAATGTTCTGTGGTGACCCGTGAGGTTGCCATTGCCTCCTTTCTGGAAGTAGATCACCAGGCCTCTTTTTTGAGTTTGTTTTAGAGTCTGAAAGTGCCCCTGAAGCCTATTTTCCATGGGGAACCCTGTTAGTGTTTGAAATATCAATGTCATACCTTCCAGCACCATAGTGACATGCAAGACAAACAGAGTGACAAACTGACAAGACAGGTGGTAGAAGATAATGCCTAGGTAAACTAAAATTCTGTACATTAATAGTGTTTTTCCAGAGGATCTACATGTAATATTACAGATGGACTTATCAGTGAGCTTTATCTTTAATATGACAATAAAATAGTATATTATATGGTGATAAATAAAATTTAAAAGATTGCTACTATAGTTTCAGCTCATTAACAGACAAGTTTATTTCAAACAAGATTTATTTAAACATGTCTCTGATCAGTAGATGGCCGCAGACAAGTTCTCTCAGTAATATTCTTACCCTAGTCGCCTGTGGATGCCTTCCAAAAATTTTTAAAAGGATATTTTTTGAGTCATGGAAAAAATGATGCTGAGTTCTGGGCAAATATAAAATTTTAAACAAAACTCTAGTGGACATCTTCCCAAATCACTGAAGATTTGCAACAGATTTACAGGCATGCTGCCCCACTTCAAAGAAATGGAGGAAGCATTTTGAGGACGTTTGGGAGGGTCTCACAGAGGAGCTCAATGCAGAGAGGGGGTTCAGGTTATCAGGACTGTTTTAACGTTCGAAAGGAATAAAATTTGCGTGCCTGACAGAGACTAAACGTGCTGTTTTGATGTGGTGTAAGTCAAAGAGCACAGAACTACTCAGAGAAGGGTTGCAGAGAACAAATGTCTCCTTCAGAAGTACATAGACCCAGGTAAAGGATATGCCCAGAAAGATTTCTATAACAATACAGCAATTGTTTTAGACTTACCTTTGTATTACAAAACAAGGAACGTGTATAATGATCTACATTTGCATACTTAAATTTAATTAAATGAAATTAAAGGATTATTGTAGTGAATGTTTCTGATTTCCTGTACACCTATGAGTGACTACTTGTTTTTAGTAAATCATTATTGATTTAAGCTTCTAATTATGATCAGAGTGAAAATTTACAGAACAAACTAGCGTCCCATTCAGTGACGCATGCGCACTGTGTGGTGTGGTGCTGATGGCGGTCCCGTGTGTGACAGCACTCTGCCTTCCTGCTCCCATTTGGCTTCTATTCCTACCCCTTCCCATGCCTTCGGAGCTTTCGACCTGGGCAAATGCTGCCCCTCTGAGCGCATATTGTTGCTAGTTTTAAGGACTGCCTGCCTTCCTGGTGTTATTTGCCCGATAGTCCTGTGGGAAGCTTATAAGGGTAAGCTTAGTTCCAGGACTAACGAGTGATCAAGACTATAGTCGTCGGGGTCTCATCAGTCTAACACACAGTAAGTCTGAATTAAAAAAAATTATTGTGTGTTTTGTACACATTTTCCCTCTGCCCTCACTCAGTTTAGGACCCTCAACTGAGCTCCTTTTGAGAGGATAGACACTAAAGTAAACCAGGGCTACAATCTACCATTGGCTCCGTAAAATGTTCAATCAGTGATTCCAAGAGCATGAAGGGTCATGTGCCTCAGGGAACGGGGTACCCGAGGTTGGACAGGGGGATGCCAAGGCAGACTTCCAAGTCCTCTCTTTGTCTTCCAGTGAAGCCGGTTCCTCTCTGGTTATCCTTTCAGTTCCAGCTGCCCTGCTTCACCGGGAGAGTGCTTGCCTCACTCAAGTGACGTCCCTCCCTCCTCCCCTGAGCTGGATGGCAAGGCTGGAGAAGAGACAGAGGGAAGCACAGCTTTGCCAGCAGGGTTGGGCCTTAGAGAATGACATGTGGGGAGCGGTCACCTACAGGAAAGGGCTGATTTTGTTCCCCGTGACTACTATCACGAGTTACCACAAACCTGGGGCCTTAAAACAACACATTTATTCTCTTACGTCCTGGAGGACAGAGTCCAAATGGGCTTCCCTGAGCCTCACTGAGGTCCAGAGGCAGGGCCACGCTCCTGCTGGAAGCCCTGGAAGGGCAGATAATTGCTCGCTTTCTCCACCTCCTAGTACTCTATTCGTGCAGTCTTAGGCTCATGGCCCCTCCTCCATTCTCAAGTACCACACCATAGGGTCTGCAGACCTCCCTTGGCTAGGTTTCCAAATCTTTTTCTCCTCTGTTTCCAGTCACCCCTGCTGCCCTCTCATGATTGCATGTAGAGTCCACCTGGATCATCCAGGACAATCCGCTCATTGTGATATTCTGCATTGGATACATCACGTACACCTGTGAAGCTCCTTTCTGGTATCAGGTAACACAGGCTCTAGTGAGTAGGTCTTGGGTATTTTTTTTGGGGGGGTGCCATTCTTCAGTCAACCACAGATGCTCTCAAGGAAGTCTGAGCACCCCGCTGGCACTGTCCTCGCCCCTGATCCATAATCCACATGGAAGGATGGCTCCATGACTTCTCTCCCCTGGCCCAAGACTTGACGGAAGGCCTTCTTCCCACCTGCCAGAGACAAAGGAAGGGAGAAGACAGCCTAGTCCCTGGAATGTATTCCCACTTGTGTTCTTCATTCCCACAACCTTCATTGAGGACCAGGTTGAGTAGCCATGAGAGTATTAAGTAATTTTCTCACCTTGGTTTGCAGCAGTGAACAAGAGGCACAAACTAGGGGACTCCTGCAACTTCGCAGTGAAGATAAACATGAGGCACATTGACACCTGGGGTCTATGATGACAGCCCTCAGGTGAGATGTGGTGTCATGGGGAGGGGGACTAGCTTTAGCTGAGGATTCCAGCCTACCTGCAGGGTGAGTGACTTTCCCCCTGTGCTCAAGTCTTCCAGAAATAAGTATAGATGCCATTTGTACTCTTGATGGTAACTCTAAGCTGCTGCGGGGCAACCCTTTGGGTGTAAAGTGTATCCACAGTCAGGATTGTTCAGAACATTTCGGAACCTCTTAGCAGAAGTGATTCCGGCTCCTCCCGAATTGAAAGCAGACTTCCAGCTGGCTTCTTCCCACCCTTCCCTTGTTGATTACATCAAGTCGATATGGACTCAGGGGGACCGGATCAGGCTGGGAGAACTGTCCCGCGGGGTTCCTGTATCTCTTTACAGCAGGAGAAAGACTTGTCTGCCTCTTTTGGAAGAGCCAGTAGCTTTGCGCTGCTGATCTTCCTGTCAGCAGCCAATGTGGAACCACTGTGCCAGCAGGGCTGCTAAGAGCGAGTAAAGATTTGTCTTTAGCTTTTAGAGATTTTTTTTTGGCTGGTTTTGTTTTGGATAAGAATACCCAATTGCCAGGGTTCCGTTTTAACCCCCACTTTTTCATTTCTCCATTCATTGTCTTTGTATTTTGGTTGAAAATGAATTGATTCTGTATGTGTGTGTCTATTTTTGGACTTGCTCTTCTATTTCATAGACTTACTCTTGTCTTGTTCTAAATCTTAGGGGAAAACAATTCAATCTGTTACTACTAAGCATGGTGTTGGCTTTAAGTTTTCATTATTTTCTTATGCTTTTTTTTTTAAAAAAAGATGTCCTCTATCAAGATGAAGAAGTCCCCTTCAATTCCTTGTTTGCTTGCAGAGAATTTCTATCATGAATGAATGTTGAAATTTCCCAAATGCTTTTATTTCTTCTGCATCATATCACGGTGATTAAAAAAAATAATCCTTACAGTATATACGAATGTAGGTGAGTTTCAGTTACTCCAAGGCTTTTCTTAGAACCACTAAGAAGCACTTCTTAAACAAATGTTGTGTGTCTCTTGCGATGTGTAATCTAAAGACAAGCTGATCTTTCCAGCTTGTGAGTAGATAATGAGTTCATAATAAATGGACTGGCCCAATTCACAACAGCTGGAAATGATCAAGGGCCCAAGAAGTCAGAACACACCTCCCAGTGACTTCTGGAAATATCAAGGGAATGTGCCACATGGTCATAGAGCCAGTCTGACAGCTGTCATCCCTTCCCAGGCCACCCGATGTTCTCCTGCTCCAACTCACATCCTCAATGTCCACCCTGCGCAGCGGAGTTAGGCACCTCCCATCGTGACTGACACGTTCCCATTGGAAGTTGGCCAATACCCCTGCCAGAAGCCCTCAGAGCCACGGTTCAGGTGGGTCACTACAAAATGAAACTGGTTACAAGTCAGGGCAGTGAGAACAGCCTCTCCCCATTCAGTATCACACTTTGTCCCTGGGGCCCGAGGAGTTCTGTTTGTGAGAAGCGAGCCTTGTGTAGTCCTGTTGGTCTCTGGCTTTAATTCTTTACCAGGCTTTCAGAGCTCTCCCATGAAACGAGTCTCTCTGTTCTAGGCCCCGAATGTTCTCATTGCAGCGCACGGGTCTAACCCAGAATACATCTGATCGTCTTCCTCCTTCCCTTCCTCCTTCCAGTTCTCTCTACGAGAAGGACAATTGTCCCAAGGACTGTCGATCCACTCAGCAAGGAAGTAGACTCAGCTTTGGGCTTCATCAGAAAGCATGCAACTTCAACTCCAGAAACTTAAAGTAGAAAAGGTTTCTGTACCAACCTTTAGCAAAAATTCCTCATTGCCCTTTTAGAGACCAAGAACTCCATAATGCCACACTCCTATCCCCTGCTTCCTCCCCTCCCTCTGTTGCCACTCTTCCCCACATTATGCACGTCCACAGCCAGGCCCTGAGGGCATTCCCTCCTCTCCTTTGTGCCTTCAATCCTGCAATGTCATGTCTCTCTTCCCTGCCTTTCATTGGCTCTCAGACAGAGTCCTAAAGCACTTGTTTTCACAGTTGATACAATGCATCCAATTGCGTCAGCCTCAAACCATCCCCGCGGTCCCTCAGTGCCAGCAGGGCTCCTCCTGGGGACCTCAGGGGGCAGAAACCTAGTGAAATCTCTTGCTTCCCTCATCTCCTCCATCTCCTTTTGCTGGCGATTGTGCCCTCTGGTGGAGAAAGACGAGGCTTTCTACTCCTGTAAAGAACTAGAGTGGCTGGGGGCGCGGAGGGGGTGGGGAACTCCCGGGGCAGTTCTTCCCTCCTCTGCAGGGTTGCTTTGAATCCGAATGGACACCATGGCAGTGAGTCTGGCTTGGTTCATTTTTGCTCTCTTCTGGGATCTTAAGTCCTGGGGAGAAGGCCGAGGGAATGGAGAACACTTTATACAGTCAATTGCTGCAACTTCAATGGTCTTCTAGGGGTCTCTGAGGGAGAGACCCCAAGTGAGATACATGCGTGGGCCCTTCCCCCCTCGGAGGGCATCCTCATGGCAGAGCTTCCTGACCCAGCCGTGGCTTCCCTCTTTCAACACCTGCGAAGGCTCACCTCCATGGGGGGATCCCTTACGTCACCCAGTCACGTCTTCCCTGAGCCGGGCTCTCCTGGCAGAACAACTCAAACCTGAAACCTCTGATGTAGTCTCTGCGGTGGGAACCACCCATGCAACGTGGGGGCGTTAGTGCGAAAGCCACGGCCCTGTTTCCTGGAAAGCCATCCAGGACTGACACCGTCTCCTACAATCCCCGGCCTTCTACTTCCACGCGGTGGGAATAGCTCGTTCGACCTTGGCAAGTTTCGCTCTACAAACCTTGCACGAGAGACGCAAGGGCTTGGGCAGGGAGAGCCCACACGGAGCTCTTGTCTGTGATAGCATGGGAAGGTAGTGGGTTCGGTCTCCAGGACTAATGCAAGGCCCCCTAAGACAAGGAGACAGGATCAGGAGCAAGGCAGACGGAAAATCCACCTGTGGTTTAAGGAGGGCAGGGAAAACATTCCATTGGGAGTCTCCCTCAAACTCTGGAACGGGCCCAACCCCTTTGGTTGGCTTTATTCTTCCATTGTGGTTGCCTGAGGACTCACTTGTTTAAACCCAGAAGATCGTTTGCACTTGCTTCAGTTGAGCCACACATGCCAAGCAGAGGAGGGAAAAAAGACCACTTCTGCAGTGAGAACGGAACCCACAAGCTATATTAGACCTTACGGTGTAGTCGTCTCACACGACTGCTTTGTACACGTACACCAGCACCGTTGATGCTCACTGTTTGGTGTTTTCCACTGAGAGACCGCCCTTGCTGGTCAGGCTAAGGCTAAGGCTGGATCCCCAGTGCTGAGCATGGCGCGTGGACCGCAATTGATGGTTTACTAAATGTCGGCACGAGGAACTGATGACCGAGGGAGGAGGAATTCAGGAAGAAGGGTTGGCCGTGCCGTTAGGAAGGAGGAGGGCCAGGGAGTCCCTGAGTAACAAGAATGGTGTTTCCATCCTGGTCACATACCAAGATCAGGCTGGACCTTCTGGGGACCCCAAACTGTAGGTCAGCACCACTTCTTTTAGGTTGAGCCCCTCTCTAATCCCAACCACAGCCCAATGAGTCATTACACGGTGACTACAGTTAACTTAGGATTCCCATATAAACCAGGAGGCGCAGTATCTCTAGCCAGGCGATGTTGTCGGTGGTTTACCATGTCCAGTAAAGCTAACCAAAATAGAAGAGTGTTCTCCACTAGTCTCTCCCTCCTCATCCTAACTCACCACCCAATCTAGTATGATAAGAAATGCCTATTTTCTCCTACCGCCCCCCAAGCCATTTTGTTGGGAGCTAATACAGATATCATATTTCTGTATAGTTCAATCACATCAAGCAGTGTTACACAATTACTACCACAATCAGTTTCAAAACATCATTTTCCTTCTTGAACTCCTTCAGATCAGCTCCCTTTTGGGACCCCCTGCCCCACGACCACAGTGTTCTTCAGGAATCCTCATTCTCCTTGCTGTCCCTATAGGTTCAGCAGTCCTGGGCTTCATATACTGAGAAACATAACAAAATGCAGCCAGGGTCACCCCAATGACAAAACTCATCTGAGATAAACCCCAATATGAGCAAACAAAAAATACAGAAAATATCAAAAACCAGATGCAGCCCAAAGTGCATGTGAGGCAGGCTGAGGGGGGTTGGCGATGTGACAAAATTTTAACCCTTCAAGGCAGGTTTTATCATTTTCATCTTCTCTAAATAACCATCTCTCCGATGCACTCTGCTTGGTAACCCGTTTCTTCCCATCCCTCCACCATGGCTAGAGGGCAATCACCAGAGGCTTTTTTCCTCTGTGGATCCCACGAATGTATCTTGGGCCCCCACCGTCATCGCCATGTCTGTTTTCATCATTTATAGTTCTGCCTTTTCAGCCCAGCATCGGCTGTGGTGCTCTCCGCAGTGTGAGGAAATTGGCCATCCAAATGGACATGAGGCTGAGATGGACAGTATCACCTCTGTGGGTCCAAAACTTCATTCTTAAAACAGGAGAGTGTAGTGAATTCCAGCCCCACCTGTCTTCACTTCCCTCTTAAACGAATCCTCCTACGGCTCAGGACAAGTCCTTCCTGCCATAGTTACACCTTCCTTAACCCAGGGAAATGCCTAGCGTCCATATGGATGAGTTTTGAAGGGAAATGAAATTGTCTAAGGATAAGAAACCCATCCCATAATTTTCATCTTCAGAAGAGAATAAGACATAATCACTGCTAAGTGTTTCTTTCACAATATCACATAATTAGCTGTGAGTATGGCTTTATCAGTCTTTGGGTGGCTCATAAGGTTTGTGCTCGACTGCCAAACTAAAGCAGGTCCTGGGTAGAGCAGACAGGTGAGTACTGGGTTCCTAACCCAAAAGCTGGCAGTCCTAGTCACCTCCTCAGAAGAAAAGTCTGCTCCCAACTACTGAAAAATCAGCAGTTGAAAACTCTGAGACCAAATCAAAAAACACACTCACTGCCATCAGGTCTATCCTGGCTCACAGTGACCCTGTAAGACAGAACAGAACTTCCCCTGTGGGTGTCTGAGACTGCAGCCCTTTAAGGAAGCAGAAAGCCCATCTTTCTCCACCAGAGTGGCTGGTGGTTTTGAACTGCTGACGTTGTGGTTAGCAGCGCAACATAATACCATTATGTAACAGTTCTGCTCTATACAATACTCTAGAAAAAATGTCCTCGTGGCTAACAGGTGTGGTTCTGATTGTTGGTACTGCTTTATCTTGCAATTAGCCAATTAGTCATAAGTTATGAACATTTTTAGAAATATAAAAATGCATAAGATTTGATAAGAACATCTCATATAAATTAGATTATATAGATTATATACTGATTATTAGCACACGTTTATAGTCCTAATCATGCTTTCATTGGAACCTAGCATACAATTATAATAACTGCAAATAGGCAAATCAGTCTTGTTGCTGACTTTCTTTCCCAATGAGCCACAGACATTTCAAGCTCTGTCCACACTATGTGTCCAGCGATAAAGTGAACTCTGCCTGCTACAAGCTGAGGAGCTCCACGCTGCACCCAGAACCGCGAGGTTATCCAAGGGGGCTCACTTCCGGCAGTTGAGTTCACGAGCCACTCACCACCCCTCAACCGCACATCTCATGCCTGGAGCTAGGAAGGCAGCAGTGAATTGTATCTGCATGCCAGGGTGTTTGGGGTCGCCTGGGGTCTGTGTGCCCACATCATTGCCATGGTCTCTTGGGATCTGTTTCATGATGTTCTTATTTGTCTGTTTGTATCGCTGTCCTGTTCGGCCATGAGCTCAAGAGTGTCCTTCTGGTAGAGTCATCTCTGCTTTCCAGGCAGTGTGAGAAAGAGTCCACGTCAAGGCACGTGTGCTGAAGGAAGGCTCTCTGTCCGTCCCAGCGGGATGCATGCGGATGGTCATCAGCGTCCTAACCTTGGGCAGGTGTCCAGGAAGAGGCTATATGTCTTGCTGGAACTGTTTCCACTCTGTCTGCTCCCTGGTTGCGAAAGCAGCAGCATACCTGGGCTGTGCCTCACCAGCGGGCACAGGATAAAAGGTCTGCTACCCTGGGCACCTCATCCGAAGCCTCCTTAGGAGCAGCCTTCTCCTGCCTCTGCTGTGTCTGGTGAGTGCCTCAGGGAGGACGAGACTGCAGCTGAGAACGTGCAGGGCACAGCAGAGGGTGGGCACGAGAGGGGCCTGGAGGAGAAGCAGCAGGAACAGGGCCACAGAGGCCAGCGATGGTGGAAGTGAGGGGAAGGGGCTCTTCGAGGATGAGACAGGGGTTCATCAGGGTCCTCTTTATTCATACTTTCATGAGTGCATGTGTGTTCTTGAACAGTCCCTGGAATTTGTCCAGTGAGTGTATGTCGTGTGCATGGTCCACTAACACACCACGACATGGATGCCCTTTATTGAAATATTCTCTTTCCTGGTGGGGAGCAAAGTGGGCAGTACCTTGCATGCTATGACTCAACTCAACACCAATCTGCCTGCCCTCCTTCAATTCTTGGCTCTCAAAGCAACTGGTCTTAGAATTAAAGGGTCTCAAAGAGCCTCCAAGAGGGAACATTGGACTGTAGATTCTGAACGGACAGCTTCATTTCTCTTGTCCAGAGTGACTCAACTCCTGCCGAGATGTCTTGCCAGAAGAACCAGCAGCAGTGTCAGCCCCCAGCTCCGCCCAAGTGCACCCCCAAGTGCCCTTCATCACCCAAGTGCCCCCCGAAGAGCCCCGCACAGTGCTTGCCCCCTGTCTTCTCTGGCTGTGCTTCGACCTCTGGGGGCTGCCATGGGCCCATCTCCATGCCCAGCTGCTGCCTGAGCTCAGCTCCTGGCTGCTGCCTGAGCCCCCACAGGCGCCGCAGGTCCCACAGGTGCAGGCGGCAGAGCTCCCGCTGCAGTGATGATGGCAGCGCTGTGCAGGCCGGGGGCTCCGGCTGCGGGCACAGCTCTGGGGGAGGCTGCTGACCAGGGCAGTGCAGATGCGGGAAGCAATTATAAAGGAACAAAGACCTAAAGTTCCAAGAAGCACCCCAGCCTGATGCATCCTCTCCCAGGCCTGCTTTCCCCGAGCTCAGCTGGGAGGATGGAGGTTCAAAGCTCTCCCCAAGAGCCTCCTCCAGGATTTCAATTTTCCTCCACTCCCTGCACTTGCGTGTGTGGGTCAGGGATTGTGTCTGACCTTGTTTAAATAAAGCTCCTCCTTCCCACCACTTTTGTGTCCCTTGTCTCTACACTTCTTCCCTCCCCAATTGGGTGCATGTGTGCCCCTCACTCAGCCCCGCAAAACCAGCAGTGTCATGGGGGCAGGACACACAACTATCACTCAACACTTAATACATTGGGGTTCGATGGATATGTCTAAGGGCATTAAGCAAAGGGAAAAGAAGAGTTTGGGTCTGAGGTCTGTCAGCACCAGCCGAAGGGCTGGCCTTTCCGAAGAAGCACAGAATTGCTGCCACCTCCCATTGCCATGCTCAGGGGCTGTGAGGATCTGCTTGCTTTTTCTGGGCAGCCCCCTAAAAACAGTAGATATGCAGTAGACAATGATGAGAACATATGCAGGGTTGATGCGGCTCTCCACAGGAGACATTAGGCAAGAATATATGTAGAGACATTTTTGATCATCACAACTTAGAGGAAGTCCTACTACATCCAGTGGGCAGATGCCAGGGATGCCAAGAAATGTCCCCCAAAGCATTGGATAAGCCCCAACACACACACACACACACACTGAGAGAGACAGAGACAGAGGCAGTTAGAGATACAGATAGAGAAATTTGCCCCAGAATGTCTATAGGGTCTAGAGTCAGAAAATTTAGACAAGAAGAAAGAGGCAGGGGAAGGACAGGATGGCATCAGGGAAGACAAAGAACTTCATCTCAAGACAAATCCTTGGGAGCGATGGGAGGGGCTGAGACCAGTTAAAACCAAAGAACTCGTGGACAAAGGAAGAGAAGGAGTTGAGAGGCCAGGGAATATGGTAACGCCAAGAGTGTGGTACGAGGTGATACAGGAAAGGGAGGAAGAGGAAACGTTGCGAAGATTGTAAATCAATATGAGACCAAAAGTGTTTTAGGCCTACCACGAATATTTATTTTATTCTCAAAACGATTGCCCAGACATATGCTCTTAATAACCACATTTTATGAACAGGGGAACTGAAGACCCAAGTGGCTTTAAACCAGGGTGAGGCCAAACAGCTCGTGAGGAGTGCGTGTGCTGTTCCCATTAGAGATCCGTAGATATGATGAGTTTTATTTCATAGCACTGATCAGACTGTTGAGTTAAAAACTAAACAAAAACCGAAGTAGTTCAGAACCAACCATGTGAATCACAAGGTCTACAAATTTTACTTTTGAAAGTTATGTCCCATGAGTGGGATCTAAAATGTGGAACCCAGCTCTCCATTAAGTGGACTTATCACCCCAGAATTGAATCTCACACTGTGTGCCAGGTTGCCCAAGTCACAGTGTGCAGGACATCTCATCTAGATGTTCTCCACAACAAACCTAAGGAACACCAGGGATCCCAAACTAAATGCAAATTACACAGGAGGGAAATCAGTCTCGAGGCTGAGTACATCAAATAATGAGATAAACCTATGTATTACTTTGCAGGTTCATTGAATCAAACAAACAAAACAAATCCCAAAATGATTTCAGTCCTTGGAAGATATCAAGATGGTGATTTGCTTTACAGCAACCACCAAGAACTCAGAGTTGCTAAAACCTTCGGTATTGATAAAGCGAACTTGAAAGTAGTTTGATGTGAGGTGTGCTCTGGCCAATATGACCCATTCTCTCTCAAGATGAACACACTTCCCTCAGGAGGAACCGCACCTGCCATGCTTGGGCCTCACATGCGTCTTGTTGCTCACACCCTGCCAGATGGGTGAACTCCATTGTGGAGCAGAAGTTGTCTTGAGTCATGGTGAAAATATGCATGACCAACATGTTTAGGATGGGTACACTTGGCAATGAAGACGGAATTGCTTCACCTATGTGAGACTTTGCTCATGAAGGGAGACAGGGATCCAGGATCTCCAGATCTCAGCAGAGCGATGCCATGAGTACAGAAACAGGACCGCAGGGTGGAGGGTAACTGCTGTAACTGGAGTTTTTGGTCCCCCTCCATAACTGAGTATCATCGACCAGAGAAGCAGAATTCAACATTTAATTAATTAAAGCTTGGCATCTAACAAGGCCTATAGAATGAGACTTGAGGCCTCAGAAGCCTCTATCAAGATCAAGTTCTCAACACAAAAGTATCCGGCAATTCATACAGATAGTAGTAGTCCAGTCAGGCGGGGGGTGGGGGGGGTGGGGGTGGGGGGGGAGAGAAACAGAAATTGAACCAAGCAAAGAGTCTGGACCTAAGACCCCAGGAGAATTGTAGAAAGAGTAACATTATGCAATATGATGCTGATCCTAAAAGCAGATGTCCAAAGATGAGACCTCAATCGGGGAAGAAAGTTCCAGTTCTCATCAAGAGACTACCCAACTCAGCTCAACCCCCAAATGTGAGCAAGTCACTGAATGGAAACGTTTATTGAGTAAAGGCCCTGAAGACACAATGGTGAGAGAGCAAAAGATGGACAGTGTTCTCCAGGAGCTCCCACTCAAAGACCCTCCTCTACTGCGCTTGCAAAGCAAGGAGCAAGCCCAAGACCCTCTCTAGAGTGGACGCCCACACTCCTGAATTGGGTCGGCAGCAGTATCAGTTTGATAAGCACAGTGAGGGACCCCATCTGGGAAAAAAGTTGGCAGAAAGCACACGCATTGACATCTTACTTTTGTACCATCAGAAATAGTCAGGAAGAACAAGGGGTGCATTGCTCACAGTGATGAAGAGAATGCTTATGCAAAAGTAGATTTCTGCTGCCACACCCTTCCCAACTTCCTTCTTCCATTCTCCCCATTTCTGTTCCAGTGTGAGGGCTCAGGAAGTACAAACAACCATTTGCCAGGAACTCAGGAGCTTGCTCATGTGCGCCCCCTGGCTGCACCATAGTTAAACATTTCACAGTGGACTGCCTTGATTATAAGACTTCCTGTAGCCCATTACATAACCATGTTCTACCTAAAGTGATCACGTTAAGTTCTAGTGATGTACAATATTTGTCCTCTCCCGCTCCCCCCTTTTCTTCTAGCTTTTATTGTGAATTGGGTGAAGGTTTACTGAGGAGATCTTTTATTCGCTCACCAATTCACATTTCCATCGATCTCATTGAATATAGTCCCTACAACCTAATATCACTCAGCCCACTTCCTCCCTGTGTTTCCTCTTTCATCCCTCCTCTCCCCACCAAAATCAACCGTTCTAAACATAGCCCTTGAGTAAATGTGGTCTTTTACTTTTCAAATGGTTGATTATTCTAAGGTGTGCAGACTTTCCTACTGTTATTAATGTTGTTAAGACCAATTGTGTTAAGACCAATTGTGTTATTGATGTTGTTAAGACCAAATGTTAAGAGCATGTAAACAGGTGAATGATCATTTCCAGGCCTGTAGGGTGACTCCGGGCGCTACTTCCAAGGGTCCCACCAGCCTCGAGTTGGTAACTTGTACGATTTTGAAATTTGTTCTACATTTTGGTTCCCTCTATCCAAGACCTCCTAAAGTGGTCCCTTTCAGAGAAGTTGGATGGATCCTTCTGGTCTCAGGGTCATGGAGACTGATGTCCACATGGTCCTCCTCTCCGTGGACCTAATTGTTTCTGTATGTCATTCGGTCTGCTTCACTCCTTACCCCTGAGGGGACAGACAAATAGTTGTGTCTCAGAGGATCTCTGTGAACTCTGTTCTACCAACTGCATTCAGTGTTCTCCAGACAACGATCCTCAGCCCCCAGCCCAGTGGCTCATCCCTTCTGGAAATCTGTTCTTGTGGTGTCTAGGCACTGCCGAGCCCTTGCTTACTTCTCACACCCTGTGTAAGACGGAACTACGCACTATCTGATCCTCTACCGCCCTAGGTGTTTGATTCTGTTTAAGAAATTTTCATTACTTTGCTCCCTGTATACCACATGTCACTCATGGATTTACAGATGAAGCAAAGGTAAGTGGTGTTGTTCGGTATCATTGACTTGGTTCCAGCCCATAGTGACATTAGGTATGACAAAAGGAAACGCTGCTCGGTCCTGGACCCTCCTGACCATGGTTCCTGTGCTTGAGCCTTGTATCATCCATGGTGTATGTTCAGCGCCTTGAAGGTCTTCGTCTATTCCAGTGCCCCTCGACTTTAGCAAACATGATGTGTTTCTCCAGGGACTGGTCTCTCCTGACAACATGTCCAATGGGTAAGACAAAGTCTCACCATCCTTGTCTTTTAAGAGCACTGTGACCATACTTCTTTCAGGACAGATAGGTCTGCCTTTTTAGCAGCCCAGGGCACATTCTTCTCCAGCATCACCATTCAGATGCGTCCATTCCCCTGTGGTCTTCCTTATTCAGTGTCCAACTTTCACATGCATATCAGACAATGGAGAATACCATGACTTGGGTCAGGCACTCCCGTGTCATCAAGGTAACATCCTTGATTTTCAGTATTATAAAGAGTTCTTTTGAATAAGATTTACTCGATGGAACACATCTTTTGATCTCTTGGCACTGCCTTCAAGAGCAGTGACTGTGGATCCAAGTAAGACAAACTCCTTGACAATTTTAATCTTTCTCCACTCTTCATGATGTCACCTAGGGGTCCATTTGTGAGGACTTTGATCTTCTTTACATTGAGTCGTCATCCATACTAAATGCTGGAATCCTTGATTTTCATCAGCAAGGGTCTCAAGTCCTCCTCACTCTCAGCAAGCAAGTTTGTGTCATCTACATATTGCATGTTGTTACTGAGCCTTCCTCCAATCCTGATGCAGAATTCATCTCCACATAGTCCAGCTTCTGTCCCTGTTTTCTCAGCATAAGAGTTGAACAAGAATGTTGAGAGGTAGAACCCTGGTGCTCACTTTTCCTGATGTTAAACACGCAGTATTCCCTTGTTCCATTCTCACACCCGCCTCTAGATTCATGCCCAAGTTCTTCATGAGCACAATTAAGTGCCCTGGAATCCCCTTTGTTCACAAGATATCCAAAGTTCATTAAGATGCACACAGTGGGATGCCTTGGCATAGTTAAGAGAACACAAGGAAACATCTGTCTGGAATTCTCTGCTTGCAGCGCCAGTCCATCAGATATTAGCCAATGATGTTGTTCCATCCCTTCTAAACCTGGCCTGAATCTCTGATAGCTCCCTGTTGATGCACTGCTACAACCGTTGTTGGTTCATCTGCAGCAAAATAGTACTTGCAGGTGATATTGATGATATGATTGTATAATTTGAGCAATCTGTTGGGTCATTTGTCTTTGGAATGGGCACAGATATGTATTTGGCCAAGTAGCTGTCAGTTGGCCAAGTAGCTGTCTTCCAAATTTCCTGGCATACACAAACATTTCCTGGTCTTCATCAGCTGTGGAAACATTCCAATTGGTATCCCATCAATTCCCAAGCCTTGCTTTTGGCTAATACAAGGTAAGTGCACATGCATACATATCCTCTCTCAAACCCACATGTTCTCATGTGTATATTTCCACTGTCCCTCCCACACCTGTCTGTCTACATGCTCAACCATGCATCTTTGCATAGACCATTTTTATCACATTATTGGGTATATAACAGTTTTTGCCTGTGTTGCCTTTAATACTTGCATTCCTAATATTGTCTTCCCGTACCTCCATCCTTTCTGAGTCATCTTCATCTCATTATATATTTATTTCTCTTTCACTCATGTTAATGTAGCCTCTAGCTCAGTGGTTCTGAAAGAGGGTGCTTTCCTACCCAGAGGTAGTGCTGGAACATTAAGGGGAAGAAGGGAGCTGACAAAGCAAGTATCTGCATGTTATCCTGAATTATGGGCTGTGGCACAAGACTCAATAATTGCCCGGGGAACACTGAGTAATTCTATTTTTTTTCATAAAAAGGAGAAATAGAAAAAAAGGAGAAATAGATTGGATTAGACAGGGTTCTCTAGAGAGATAAAACCAGATTGCTATAATTATATATATATTTATAAAAAGAGATATATAGCACAAGAAATGAACTGTGAAAGTATATACATACATATATATATACATATATATATATATATATAATAGAGGAAATGAACAGTTAAACTATAAAGTAATACAAATGGCTCAGTGCAACTCACTCCCGTGAGAGAGCTATGAGACACTAGCAGTCTTTAAGTGTTGAGGGCTGCCAGTTAGTCTTCTGTAGAGAGAGCTAGGCTATCACAGCTCAGGCAGCAAACAGCAGGGCAGGTCACCAACTGTCAGCCAGGTCACCAACAGTCAGTACCCAGCTCAAGAGATGTAAATTTCAATCACGTAGTCTAAAAGGGAACTCAGCTTACAGGGACACAGTCCACAGGCTAGGTGTCCCACAGGCCATGTAGCCTGTAAACGGAGGCACCGAAAAAGCAAGACAGCTGCACACTGGTCCCATGATCAAGGAGCAAGAGACAAGAAAGGCGAGGCTCACCGAGCCATTTATAGCTCCATCCTTCAATTAATCCCACTTGTGTTTATCGGCCAGGCTGGCACAATACACTAACTATATCATAGATCAAGTAAGTTTAGGAACCTATGCTCCAGTCACTAATGTGCTCTGTCTTTCTTTCCTGCCCCTGCTAGGGTTCAAAGAGTGGGTGTTCTAGGGTGAAGCCATGTTCCTGATTCTGCACAGTAGTGTCTCAAACAATATGTACCTTTTGCGATGGACTGATTTCACTCCTCATTATGCTCTCCAGCTTCATGCAGGTGATGAGGGGCTTCGCAGCTTCACTGTTCCTCTTTGACGTTGTTGTGCTTCCACTCGGTATGCATCACAGTTTGTTTTTCCATCCCTCCGTCATGCGCCTTTACTTTGCTTCCATCTTTTTGTCATCATGTATAGTTCTGCGATGAACATGGGTGTGCACACCACTCTCTGTGTCCAGGCCTTCCCCCCACTTGGCACCCACATAACCCCCATAGGATCTATATCAACGAATGGAAATACTGGATCAGCTTTTGAAGGGAGCACGGTATCATTTTCCGTAGTGAGTACACCATTTTACAGTCCCACCCACAGTGCATGGAAGTTCCTGGATCTCTACAGCACTGAGAGCATTTGTTGCTTTCCGGTTTTATTTTTGTTTTTAACTTTGCTCCTAATTCTGGAGGGAAATGGAAATGTTGGTGTGATTTTGATTTGCATCTCTCTAGTGGTCTATAAACAGGAGGCACTGTCTGCTAGGCATCAGACATTCAAACCCACCAGCTGCTCTGTGAGGAAGAGATGATGCTATTTGCTCCCTGAAAGAGTCACAGCCGTGGAAGCCCTCTACAGGTCACTATGGGCTGCAATCAATTACTGGCAATGATCACTCACATTTCTTTATGTGCTTGTTGGCCATCGCGATATCTTATTCGGTTGTCGGTTCATGTTCTCTGCCCATCTTTTATTTGCATTTTTCTAACTGGTGGAGTTTTCTGTTAAGTTTAGAGATGAATGTGTGTCTGACATGTCATCGTCCAAAGAGTGTTCCTGGTACGTGGGCCCTCTTTGAGCTCTTCTGGTGAAATCTGTTCTCGTGCCTAAGTGTCAACTGTTGAGAACGTGCCAGTCATCAGGTTTATCCCGTGTATTTTCGGTTATGTTTGATAGCAATACTCAAGCCATGTATTAGGACTCCTGTAGTTTTGGGGTTTATATTTAGGTCTTTAATATCACTTGAGTTTATTTCTGTATATGGTTGTCATATATAGGTTCTGTTTAATTTTTCTACTAATGGTTATCCAATTTTACCAGCTTCTTTTGCTCTAGGGACGATCTTTTCCCTATTACATCCTTAAAAGGATAGTATTTCAAATGGAAACACAGTTACAGTGGTGTATTAGAATGCAGGAAGGAACTATATCGCTGGCACAATGCAATTACTGAAACATTAGTCACATCAATTACATTATGTCATGAGCATACAGTCTACACGGTGACACTTATCAATTGTTAGTCATCTACAATCACGTGATAGACGTTTGTTTCTCAGTTCCATCTTTGACTACTAGGGAAGGAAGGAAGCAAAGCCAGGAATATTTGACTTCACAGCCAGTACTCTTAATGAATACAAGACTGTGACTCCGTCTACCAGTCACATGCAGCCCTTAGTTTGACCCCCTCTCTCCCTATGGGGCCCCTTCTACCCCTGTCTTCATGAGTTCCTCCCAGTGGCAGCACCCGGGCCTGCTGGTCCTCATCCTTTGCTCCAGCTCCAGTTCTTACAGGTTGCTGACCTCAACTCAGCCTCTCCCCCATGATGCAGAAGGAGGGCATGTGAACACACCAGGGCAACAGGAGACTGACACCTAACAGCTCTTGCCTCAGTCCTGGGACTCCCCACATGGATTTCCTATAGCCCTTCTCACCTAGGTTTTACCTATTTGACAACCTGTCTGTCTACCCCACCAGGCCATGAACTACACAGTGTACGCTACTCATTTATGGTTTCCACTCCCATTGAAGTGCCTGGTGTGTAGTATGATTATTTAAGGGGGAAAAAAGAAAGAAGAAAAGACAGTGGAGAGAAGAAAAGGATAGATGGAGGGAGAGAAGAAGGGCAGGAAACAGACACACAAAAGACTGAGGAAAAACAGGCATATGAGCAGCTTGGGGCTACCCAGACATGTTGCCATAGTAATACGTGCCCTCTCTTCTCCCCTTTATCTTCTTACCACCACAACACTGTGTCCCATGAATGAGCGACAGAGCACTTGTGAGCAGCACCCCTTCCAAATCCTCTCGGGACCAGGGACACAGAAGTAGTCAGAATGAGAGCCTATGCCCAGGTAAAGCTCCTTTAGGTCCAGGTACATGGAAGACAGGTAAGGAACTGAAGGTGGGATTTGGAGGACAGAGTGGCCAAAGTTTAGGACAAAGAAGTAGTCAACCAGCGCCCAATAGGCAGAAACGTGGGTTGCCTGCCGATGAGTTTTCCTTATATTCTATGAAGAACAGGTAGGGCAGTCCACAGGTGATCCCATTCTGCAACCTCACAGTCTTCCTCCTCTGCCTCATATGGCCTGTTTCTCAAGCTTGTCTGTGTGTGAGAATTACTGTGAAGTCATGAAAGGTCCCAATGCTCGGAAGCCCTTCAGCCCAAGTCAACTCATCTTTTGGGGTGAACCTCAGATATCAGTATTAAAGTCTTCACAGTTACCTCCACTCTGCAACCCTCATTCAAAGTCAGGTTCACTGTCATCAGGTCGATGCTGACTCAGAGCAACCCTCTGTGGGTTTCTGAGACTGTCACTGGTTATGGGAGTAGAAAGCCCAGCCTTTCACCTGAGGCGCTGATGGTGCTTTTGAACTGCCTACTGTGTGGATTGCCACTCCGTGTGTAACCACTGCACCACCAAGGCTCCTAGACAGCCATTCTTAGAAATAGCTCATTTAGGAGGTTCTAGTTATTGTGAAAAATCTCACTCTCTTTCAAAATCCCAACTTTCCTCCACCTCCACTTCTGGATTCCTTTTGGTACCCATGGTAGGTTGTGAAATAACAAACCTTTCGTCCACTCTCGGCCTACCCTGGTCCTGTCTTGGCAACCCAAACCCAAACCCCACAGTTCCTGGTCTACCACTCACCCACACGGCCTCCTGGGAGCCCAGTTCCAGGGTTAATAATCATAGTAAAATAAGATTCAGATGAGAGATGCCCTTGTTGGTGCATAGGAGCTCAGAGACATGAGCGGTCCAGGAGCAGAAACATCCTCATGTTGCTGTTTTTACACTATTTCACATTTTTGACCACAAAGCCTTGGTTTCAGAAAGTGGTGATTATTAACCCCAAGATGAAGGTTTTCCTAGTGATGTTTTGGATGTATGGCAACTTATGACCAAGTATTTATTTATTGACTACCAGTGGGGAGGAATCATTTCATAAAATAATGAGCCTAACATGCCCAATCAGATGTAAAACACAAATGTACACATTAAAGAATCATGAGGAAGTCTGATTGAGATATGTCCATATAGATCTTCATCCAGACAAACCATGATGAAACTTTCAAAGGATAAAGAGGGACTCTTGGAAGCCACAAGAGGCATTACGTTCAAGGGAGCTTCTCTCAGTTTCATAAGGGATTTCTACCAGAAATCATGGAAGTAAGAAGGTTGTGGGATGATATATTCGATGTACTCAAGCAACACATCAACCGTGAATTCTCTCTCTATGGATGGATATATAAAACTGTCTGAAAAAATTAAGGAAGATTTAAAACATTCCCAAATAAACAAAGTTAGACAATCCATCACTACCAAACATATATAGACAAAGCAAAAAGTGAATTATGCTGATGACAGTATACATCGAATGGTTTTGTCTTCATAACATTTCCTATTTTTATATAGTTTAAAAGATAACTGGATAAAGTAACAATCACAAAACTGGGCTTAAGATAAGTAGAATTTTAAGTGAATACTATTATATGGTACATGCTGTGTCGTACATACAAGGGGACACTACTTATGCTACCAGGGTCACAAAGAGAGGGAGTGGATGGAGTTTTGTAGGAGCAGATATTCTGTTATATAGAAGAAGCTCATATTGATCATTACTGGCCTGTTGCCATGGAGACAGTTTGAGTCATGTGACCCTCTGTCTGTCCAATGAAAGCTGAGCTCAATAAGAATGAGAAATGATGCATTAAAGTGAGCAAAGCCTCCAGGTTCCACAAATGGACCATATACCACTTTCCATCCTGCCTGAAGCACAAAGACAGGGGTTTCCTCCTGTCCAGAGTTACAGTCTGGGAAATCCACATGGGGCAGTTCTAACCCTGTCCTATTTAGGTTGCATGAGTCAAAATCAAGTCTTTGGCAGTGAGTTTGGGTTTTTGGAAGGTTTATTATCAAAAAATAAAAGTTTACTACCCTGCTTGTCCCAAAATCGCAGGCCTGGATTCGTGGGAGCCACGAGAGCACTGTTGGTGCCCAAGTAAACCGGGACAGGGCCCCAGTTGCATGGCTCCAATTTGCTCATCCATCATGTTTCCTGGAGCTCACAGGGGAAACAGATGGCATGAAGACACGGGAGTGCTTTCAGTTATTTTCCGGGGCAGGAAGGCAGATGGGAAATCCAAGGTCTGCAGCTTGGGCGTCTCTGCACAGTTTTATAGCAGTAATTATACTCAGGTTTAGAAAGAGATGTATGGGCATTGGCATTGGTATCTGTGAGTGTGTGTGTGTGTGTGTGTGTGTGTGTGTGTGTGTGTAATTTCCCATCATACTTTCCAAACAGATTGCGATTTACTCAAGGTTGGAATCATCCTACATTCAACTAAACACACTTCTCCAACAGACGCAGTTATCAAGTTCATTCTGATTCTCAATGATCCTATAGGACAGGCGGCGGCTGCCCTTGTGGGTTTCCAAAGTTGCAACTCTTCACAGCCCCAGAAAGCATCTTATTTCTCACCCACAGTAGCAAGAACCTTTACCCACTGACTTTGCACTTGGCAGCCTGCCTCATAGCCCATTATGTGATCAGGACTCCAAACATGCTCAGTTCCAGCAAGAGTCATGGACAGACTTGTTCTGGGGACTCTGAGGTGGATGGATGGCACATGAATGGTGAGCTGGTCCACAGAGGTGTGCGAGGCAGATAGTCACTCATCACCACTTCCTTGTTCCCTTTGATCAGGCAACTTGGAGAGCAGCTAGGAAGATAGTGATCTCAGGAGAGTGACTTCAGCATCCTCCCACTGGTTGGGAAAGCAGCAGCATTCTCAGGCTGTGCATCAGGACCCAGCACAGGATAAAAGGGCTCCTGCCCTGAGCTTCTCATCCACAGCCTCCCCAGGAACAGACTTCTCCTGCCTCCTCTGCCTCTGGTGAGTGACTGGAGGGGGCCGGACAGCTGGTGGTGCTTGGGGAAGACAGGGCCAGGCAGGAACTGGAAGCAGCAGTAGGAGGCCCCTAGGGGGCAGCGGTGGGCCAGGTGATGGGGAGGAAGAGCAGCTCAGGGGCAGCTCTGGGCTCAGGTACCAAGCCACAGGTCTCAGGGCTCTTCCTTGTTTGGGGTGCGCATATTGCCAGGGACACCCAGGTGCTCTGCTGACAACCTTGAGGAAGAGCTGCCCCCAAACGCAGGTGTCCCTTCACAGAGGGCCCACTTCTCGCCCACAGAGGTCAGCTTGGAGCAGCTTGATCCTGGGGGCAAGGATTTGACTCAACCCACAGGCCTGAAGGCTCCAAGCTCATGTCTCTCTTCCCTTCACAGGGTGAAACTCCTGCCGAGATGTCCTGCCAGCAGAAGCAGCAGCAGTGCCAGCCCCCGGCCCCGCCCAAGTGCACCCCCAAGTGCCCTTCATCACCCAAGTGCCCCCCAAAGAGCCCTGCACAGTGCTCCCCCTCAGGCTTGTCTGGCTGTGCTTCGACCTCCGGGGGCTGCCATGGGCCTAGCTCAGCACCAGGCTGCTGCCTGAGTCCCCACAGGCGCCGCAGGTCCCACGGGTGCAGGCGGCAGAGCTCCAGCTGCAGTGATGATGGCAGCGCTGTGCAGGCCGGGGGCTCCGGCTGCGGGCACAGATCTGGGGGTGGCTGCTGACCAGGACAGTGCAGATGCGGGAAGCAAGTATAAAGGAACAAAGACCTAAAGTTCCAAGAAGCACCCCAGTCTGCTGCATCCTCTCCCAGGCCTGCTTTCCCCGGGCTCAGCTGGGAGGATGTTACTGAGGATGGAGGTTCAACGCTGTCCCCAGGAGCCTCTTCCAGGGTTTCACTTTCCCCCCTTCCCCTGCACCTGCGCGTGCGTGTCAGGGCTTTTGTCTGACCTTTTAGAAATAAACCTCCTCTTTCCCATCACCTGTGTGTTCCGTGTCATTGCCCTTTGCCCGTCCCCATGGGTGCATGTGTGCTGCTCACCTCAGCCCAGCAAAACCAGTCGTGCCGGGCCATCAGGGTAGAGAACCGAACAAGCATTCTAGGCTGATGAAATGGGACTTCCGTGGATATTTCTCAGGGTAGACTTCAGGAAAAAAGGGAAAAGGGGTGTGGGTGTGAGGTCTGTAGCCCTCAACAGAGTGGCTGACCTTTCCTAGGAAGCACAGAATGGGTGTCCAAATCACATTGCCATGTCCAGAGGCTGGGAGGACCATTTGCTCTTTCTGGGCAGCCTCCTAACACACTTCAGATATGGAGTAGACAATGATCAGAACCTTCACAGATCGATGTGGCTCTCAACAGGAGACATTAGGCAAGAATTTATCTAGAGCCATTTTTCATCATCACAACTTAGAGGAAGTACTACTACATGCAGCGAGGAGATGTCAGGGATGCCAAGAAACCTCTCCCAAAGCATAGCATAAGCACCAACATACACACACACACGCACACACACACACACACACACACACACACACAGAGAGAGAGAGAGAGAGAGAGAGAGAGAGAGACAGAGAGAGAGAGAGAGAGAGAGAGAGAGAGAGAGAGAGAAAGAGAGAGAGAGACAGAGAGAGAGAGAGACAGAGAGAGAGAGAGACAGAGAGAGACAAAGACAGAGTTACAGATATAGATAGAGAAATCTGTCCCAAATGTCAAGAGGGCCTAGAGCCAGGGAACTTTGGCTAGAAGAGAGAGCAAAGGGAAGGGCAGGATGGCACCTGGGATGGCAAAGAATTTCATCTCTACACAAATCCTTGAGAGCGCTGGGAGGTGGTGAGATCAATTAAAGCAAAGGACTCATGGACAAAGGAAAGAAGGAGTTGAGAGGCCAGGAAATATGGTAACGCCAAGAATGTGGCTATGAGGTGATACAGGAAAGGGAGGAAGACGAAACATTGCGAAGATGGGAAATCAATATGAGACCAAGAATGTTTTAGTATTTATCATGCATTGGGGTCCTCTAAATCACGAATATTTGTTTTATTCTCCAAATGATTGGCTACAGGGAATCCAGGACAGATGAACCCCTCAGGACCAGTGGTGAGGGTGGTGATACCTGGAGGGTAGAGGGAGGGTGGAATGGAAAGGGGGAACCTATTACAAGGATCTACATATAACCTCCTCCCTGGGGGATGGATGACAGAAAAGTGGCTGTAGGGAGACATCAGGCAACCTAAGATATGATAAAATAATAATTTATGAATTATCAAGGGTTCATGAGGGAAGGCGCATGTGGAGGGAGGGTGAAAATGTGGAGCTGATTCCAAGAGTTCAAGCAGAAAGCAAATATTTTGAGAATGATGAGGGCAATGAAAGCATAAGTGTGTTTCACAATTAACGTTGTATAGATTTTGATCAGAGTTGTATGAGCCCCCAATTAAATGATCCAAAAAAACCCAATTGGCTGAGGGAGGGGGGAGCGGGGAGGGAGGGGAAGAAAAAAAGAGGACCTGATGCAAAGGGCTTAAGTGGAGAGCAAATGCTTTGAGAATGATTGGGGCAGGGAATGTGCAGATGTGCTTTATACAATTGATGTATGTATATGTGTGGATTGTGATAAGAGTTGTATGAGCCCCTAATAAAATGTTTAAAAAAAAAAAGAAGAAAAGATTCTGAAAAAAAAAAAACCCAAACAAAACCCAATTAGCTAGATACATGCCCTTAATAACCATATTTTACTAATGATTTGGGAAACTGAGGACCCAAATGACTTTATACCAGGACTGAGGCCAAACAGCTCATGAGGAGTGAGTCTACAGTTCCCATTAGGTGCCTCACCACATGACCTTTCTTTGAGACTTTTACATGAGACCCGTAGATATGATGAGTTTTATTTCATAGCACTGATAGGACTGTTGAACTTAAAAAAAAATTCAAGTAGTTCAGAATCAGTCATGTGAATCACAAGTTCAACAAATTTTACTGTTTAATTTTTTTCTCCCGTGACTGGGATCTAAAATGTGGAACCCAAATCTCCATTAAGTGAATTATCTCCCTAGAAATGAATCTCACGCTGTGTGCCAGGTTGCCCAAATGA
Source organism: Tenrec ecaudatus (assembly GCF_050624435.1). Taxonomy (NCBI): domain Eukaryota; kingdom Metazoa; phylum Chordata; class Mammalia; order Afrosoricida; family Tenrecidae; genus Tenrec; species Tenrec ecaudatus. The sequence continues at coordinate 161,831,787 of NC_134530.1, forward strand.
CAGTGTATGGGAGCATCTCATCTAGCTGCTCTCCACAACAAGCCTAAGGAACACCAGGAATCCTAAACTAAACTCAAATTACACAGGAGGGAAATCAGTCTCAAGGTTGAGTACATGACATAATGAGATAAACCTATGTGATACTTTGCAGGTTCATTGAATCAAACAAACAAACAAAAACGTTTTCAGTCATTAGAAGATATCAAAATGTTAATTTGTTTTACTGCAACCCCCAAGACATCAGAGTTGCTAAAACCTTCGGTATTGATAAAGCGAACTTGAAAGTAGTTTGATGTGAGGTGTGCTCTGCCAATATGACCCACTCCCTCAAGATGAACACACTTCTCTCAGGAGGAACCTGCCATGCTTGCACCTCACTCATTTCTTGTTGATCAAACTCTGCGGGATCGTTGGGTTGAACTCCACTGTGGGTCAGAAATTGTCTTGAGTCATGAAAATATGCATGACCAACAGGTGAAGAATGGATACACTTGGCTATGAAGACCATGTTGCTTCAGTTATGTGAGACTTTGCTCATGAAGGGAGACAGGGGTCCAGGATCTCCAGATCTCAGCAGAGCGATGCCATGTGTCCAGAAACAGGACCTCAGGGTGGAGAGTAACTGGAGTTCTTCCTAACTGTGTATCATCTACCAGCGAAGCTGAATTCAATATTTGATGAAATAAAGCATTACATCTACCAAGGGCTATAAAATGAGACTTGGGGCCTCAGAAGCCTCTATCAAGATCAAGTTCTCAACACAAAAATATCCAACAATTCATACAGATAGTAGTAGTTCAGTGGCCGGGGGTTTGGGGAGGTGGGGGGTTGGGGGGAGAAACAGGACTTGAACCAAGCAATCGAGTCTGGACTTAAGACCCCAGGACGATTGAAGAAAGGGAAACATTATGCAATATGATGCTGATCCTAAAAGCAGATGTCCAAAGATGAAAGCTTAACGGGGGAAGAAAGTTCCACAACCCAGCCCAACCCCCAAAGTGAGCAAGTCACTGAATGGAAACATTTATTGAGTAAAGGCCCTGAAAACACAATGGTGAGAGAGCAAAAGATGGACAGTGTTCTCCAGGAGCTCCCACTCAAAGACCCTCCTCTACTGCGCTTGCAAAGCAAGGAGCAAGACACAAGAGACCCTCTCCAGAGTGGACGCCCACGCTCGTGAATTGGGGTGGCAGCAGTGTCAGTTGTATAAGCACAAACTGGGACCCCATCTAGGAAAAAACATGGAGGCCAAAACATATTGGCTTGACTGTTGGCAAAAAGCACATGTATTGACGACTTCTTACTTTCATACCAAAGGCAACAGGCATGTACGAATGAGGGATGCATTGCTAAAGGTGATGAAGAGAATGCTGATATAAAAGTAGACTTCTGCTGTCGTGTCCTTCCCAATTTCCTTCCTCCACTCCCCATTTCTGTTCCAGTGTGTGGGCTCAGCAGGTACAAACAAGCATGTCCCTGGAACTCAGGAGCTTGCTCTGGTCTCCCCCTGGCTGCATCATAGCTAAGCATGTCAAGGTGGACAGCCTCCATTATAAGGCTTCCTGTAGCAGGCTCCATAACCGTGTTCTACCTGAAGTGATCATTTTATGTTCTGTAATTATGTAAAATATTTGTCCTTTCCCTCTCTCCCTTTTTCTTCTTCTAGCTCTTTATTATGAATTGTGTGAAGTTTTACTGAGGAGATGGATTTCTGACTCAACAATTCTCATACATTTCATTTGATCTCATTGATTATAATCCCTACAATGCAATATCACTCAACCCACTTCCTCCCCATGTTTCCTCTTTCATCCCTCATTTTCCCCCTAAACCTAACCCTTCTGAAATTTGCCCTAGATTAAATAAGATCTTTTAAATCTCAAATGGTTCATTATTCTAAGGTGTGCAGACTTTTCTACTATTATTGATGCTGTTAAGACCTATTGTGTGGCTGAACATGGAGACAGGTGAATGATCATTTCCAGGCCTGCAGAGTGACTCGGGGTTATACTCCCAAGGGTCCCAGCAGCCTTGAGCTGGTAACTTGCACAATTTTGAGATTTGTTCTACATTTTGGTTCCCTCTATCCAAGACCTCCTAAAGTGATCCCTTTCAGAGAAGTTGGATGGGTCCTTCTGGTCTCAGGGTCATGTAGACTGATGTCCACATGGTCCTCCTCTCCGTGGACCTAATTGTTACTGTATGTCATTCGGTCTGCTTCACTCCTTACCCCCTGAGGGGACAGACAAATAGTTGTGTCTCAGAGGATCTCTGTGAACTCTGTTCTACCAACTGCACTCAGTGTTCTCCAGACAACGATCCTCAGCCCCCAGCCAGTGGCTCATCCCTTCTGGAAATCTGTTCTTGTGGTGTCTAGGCACTGCCGAACCCTTGCTTACCTCTCACACCCTGTGTAAGACAGAACTACATACTATATGATTCTCTACCACCCTAGGTGTTTGATTCTGTTTAAGAAATTTTCATTACTTTGATCCCTGTATACCACATGTCACTCATGGATTTATAGATGAAGCAAAGGTAAGTGGTGTTGTTCAGTACCTTTGACTTGGTTCCAGCCCATAGTGACATTAGGCACGACAGAAGGAAACCCTGCTCGGGCCTGGACCCTCCTGACCATGGTTCCTGTGCTTGAGCCTTGTATCATCCATGGTGTCAGTTCACCGCCTTGAAGGTCTTCGTCTTTTCCAGTGCCCCTCGACGTTAGCAAACATGATGTGTTTCTCCAGGGATTGGTCTCTCCTGACAACATGTCCAATGGGTAAGACAAAGTCTCGCCATCCTTGGCTTTCAGGAGCACTATGACCATACTTCTTTCAGGACAGATAGGATTGTCTTAGCAGCCCATGGCACATTCTTCTCCAGCATCACCATTCAGATGCGTCCATTCTCCTGTGGTCTTCCTTATTCAGTGTCCATCTTTCACATGCATATCAGACAATGGAGAATACCATGACTTGGGTCAGGCACTCCCGTGTCATCAAGGTAACATCCTTGCTTTTCAGTATTATAAAGGGTTCTTTTGCATAAGATTTACTGGATGCAACACGTCTTTTGATCTCTTTACCACTGCCTCCAAGAACAGAGTAATCCAAAGAAAAGGAACTCACTTCAGAATTCTGGGAAGGGAAATAGACATGTTCCATGCATCCCAAACTATTATTTTTATTTTTTTCCCCTCTGTAGTCCTAATCAATAACATTTACTCCCTGAGCGCCAGGACATAATTTTCTATTGAGACCCTGGTTCTGCACATTTGCACACCAGCCAGAGGCCTATGGAATGATCACGGCACGTAGTGTTGTTGTGTGTTTTCTTGTTTTGGATCAAACAAACGGACAGATGAACCGGAGTTCGCAGGCAGAGAGGAGTGTATTGTCTGATTACAGCGAGTCCAGGGTTTGTCAACTGGAGCTGCCCCAGGGAGGTCTTCTACAGGTGCTTATGCTCAGGGGATTCAGACCCCTGAGACACATTCAAAGACCACATTACTTGGCAGTCAGATCTGTTATGGGCCAGAAGGGATCCGCTTAGAATATTGAGTCCCAAAATATGTCACTAGGTCTTTCTCCTCATCAGTTGAGTGAGCTAATTTTTGTGACGACCTGGCTCCAAAGAAGCCGTCGATTATTTTAACCGTAGTGAAAGCATAGCCAGGCGGGTGAGATACGGGTTAAGGTGTAAAGAGCATCCTAGCTTTGCATGGTTTCATTGGCTTTTAAAACTCCAGTAGCCAGGACTTCATGAACCATTTCCTAAATGTGAGACAGGCTTCTTTTCAGTGATGTGTTGTGGGAGATCATTGCTTTAATCCCCTGCTCATGGGGAGTCAGAGGTTCTCTTTGAACGATATACGAAGCTAGAAAGTCAGGAGACTCACAACGCAAATGGTTCATAAAACTCAGAATGCAAGGACAGATAATTGTGGTAGAGAACGGCTTCGTGACCCTTTGCTCATGATTTGTAATGTGCCGCGGTCAGTATCTTTGCCTGTGTCACTGGGAGCTCATTGTCTGTAAATTTTGCAGACTAACGGAGCCTTGCCATGTTAGTGCTTGCCAAAGCTTGACATTTTTATACATTAATAATATGTCTGTAATGTAATGGAAAACTATTAATCACAACTGGTTATGTGCCAGAAATTTAAGCTACAATTGGCTGCTTCTTGTCAGGAATGTCTGTCACACAATCTTGCCTGTGCCTAATATTCAAATACCTTGCACTCCTCTGCATTTTTCCTTGTCAGTTCTCTAAATTCGATCAATATCGCAGTCCATAATTCTGTGTAATGACCATCATTATCATCCTGGAATACCTTAGTGAGAATCCGTTATGTTGGAATTGCTGTGGTGTCAGGAGGCACTCACAGGCGCCCGGACTTTGCCTCAGTGTCCAGCTTGTTCGTGTCGAATCATGTGGTCTCTTTTTCTTTTATGGTTGTGCTGAGGCCCAAGCGCACAAGGACAAAGTAAACAAGAATAAATGGACAAGGGAGATGCTCTCTGTTATATGAAAAGCAAACAAGCCAACAACAAAAATAGACACCTTTATAGACTGATGTCAGGGAGCATGCAAATATACTTCAATTGATATTGTGGTTCCTTGACAACTTTAGTCTTTTCTCCACTTCTCATGATGTCACCTATGGGTCCAATTGTGAGGATTTTGATCTTCTTTACATTGAGTTGTCATCCATAATGAACACTGCAGTCCTCAATTTTCATCAACAAGGGTCTCAAGTCCTCCTCACTTTCAGCAAACAAGATTGTGTCATATACATATTACATTTTGTTAATAAGTCTTCCTGTAATCCTGATGCAGAATTTGTCTCCATATTATCCAGTTTCTCCCACTATTTTCTCAGCATACAAATTGAACAAGAATGTTGCTAGATGCAACCCTGATGCACAACTTTCCTGATTTTAAGCCATGCAATATTCCCTGCCCTATTTTCACACCTGCCTCTTGATTCGTGCACAAGTTCTTCACGAGCAAAATGAAGTGTTCTGGAATTCCCTTTGTTTCAAGGGTATCTTAAGTTTGTTACGATCCACACAGTGGAATGCCTTGGCACAGTCAACAGAGCACAAGGAAACTTATTTCTGGTATTCTCTGCTTTCAGCGACAGTCCATCAGACATCAGCAATGATATCCCTTGTTCCATCTCTTCTAAATCTTGCCTGAATATCAGACAGTTCCCTGTGGATGCACTGCTTCAGAAAAATTTTACTTCCATGTGATGTCAATGATATGATTCTATAATTTGAGCAATCTCCTGGGTCTCTTGTCTTTGGAATGGGCTCAGATATGGATCTTTCTAGTCAATTAGCCGAGTAGCTGTCTTCCAAATTTCATGGCACAGACAAGTGTTTCCTGTGTGTCATCAGTTTGTTGAAACATTCCAAGTGGTATTCCATCAACTGCCCAACCTTGCTTTTGGCTAATGCGAGGTAAGTGCACATGCGTACACATCCTCTGTCATACCCACATTTTTCACGTTTATATTTCCACTGTCCCTCCCAGACCTGTCATCCTGCATGCCTATCCATGCATCTTTCCGTAGGAGACCTTTAGCACACTCTTGGATATATACGAGTTTTTGCCTGTGTTGCCTTTCATACTAGCATTCCCAGAATTGTCTTCCCTTGCCTCCATCCTTATTGGGTGATCTTCATCTCACTGTATATTTATTTCTCCTTCACTCAAGTTAATGCGCCTCTACCCTCTAGCCCAGTGTTTCCCAAAGTGGATGCTTTCCCACCCAGAGGTGATGCTGGAACAATAAGGGGCAGAAGGGAACTGACAAAGCACATATCTACATGTTATCCTGAATTATGGGCTATGGAACAAGAGATGATAATTCCCGGAAACGCACTGAGTAATTTTATTTTTTTTCTCAAAAAGGAGCAATAGGTCAAGTAAGTTTGGGAATCTATGCCCCAGCCACTAATATGCTCTGTCTTTCTTTCCTGCCCCTCGAGGGGTCAAAGAGTGGGTGTTCTAGGGTGAAGCCATGTTCCTGATTCTGCACAGTAGTGTCTCAAACAATATTTACCTTTTGCGATGGGTCTAATTTCACTCCTCATAATGCTATCCAGGTTCACGCAGGTGATGCGGGGCTTCGCAGCTTCACTGTTCCTCTTTGACGTTGCTGTGGTTCCACACGATATGGATCACAGTTTGCTTATCTATCCCTCCATCACGGGCCTTTCCTTTGCTTCATCTTTCTGTTACTGTGAATAGTTCTGGGATGAACATGGGTGTGCACACGACCCTTCCTCCCCCTCCCCATAGGATCTACATCAATGAATGGGATTCCTGGATGAGCTTTTGAAGGGAGCACGGTATCGTTTTCCTTAGTGCGTACACCATTTTACAGTCCCACCCACAGTGCATGGAAGTTCCAGGAACTCTACAGCACTGACGGCATTTGTTGCTTTCTCGTTTTATTTTTTTTTTAACTTTGCTCCTAATTCTGGAGGGAAATGAAAATGTCGGTGTGGTTTTGATTTGCATCTCTCTAGTGGTCCATAAAGAGGAGGCACTGTCTGCCAGGCATTAGACCTTCAAACCCACCAGCTGCTCTGTGAGGAAGAGATGATGCTATTTGCTCCCTGAAAGAGTCACAGCTGTGGAAGCCCTCTACAGGTCACTGTGGGATGCAATCAATTAGCTGGCAATGATCACTCACATTTCTCTATGTGCTTGTTGGCCATCAGAATGTCTTCTTGGGTTGTCTGTTCATGTCCTCCGCCCATTTTTTATTTGTATTTTTCTTACTGGTGAAGTTTTCTGTCAAGTTTAGAGATGAATGCCTGTCTGACATGCCATCATCCAAAGAGTGTTGCTGCTCCATGAGCCCTCTTTGAATTCTTCTGGTGAAATCTGTCCATGTGCCTAAGTGTCGGCTGTTGAGAACGTGCCAGTCATCAGGTTTATGCCGTGTGTTTTCAGTTATGTTTGAGAGCAATACTCAAGTCACGTATTAGGTGTCCTGTAGATTTAGAGGTTTTCCTGTAGGCCTTTCATATCACATGAGTTCATTTCTGCTTATGGTTGTCAGATTTCGGGGCTGTTTAATTTTTCTGCCAATGGTTATCCAATTTTACCAGTTCCATTTGCTCTAGGGACTATCTCTTCCCTATTATATCATTAAGAAGGATATTATTTCAAATGAATACACAGTTACAGTGGTGTATTAGAATGCAAGAAGGAACTATGTCGCTGGCACAAAGCAATTACTGAAGACATTAGTCACATTAATTACATTATCTCATGAGCACACAGTCTACACGGTGGCTCCAATTGTCTATTATTCATCTTCAATCAGTTATCATTCACCTTTTGAATAGAATCCCCTGGCTATCCCAGCCAAAATGAGTCACCACTTTCTCTTAACTAACCCTGGGACTCCTAGGAACTATGCAGGGTGAGTTACTTACTGACAGAATCTCACGTGATAGACCTTTCTTTCTCAGTTCCATCTTTGGCTCCTAGGGAAGTAAGGAGACCAATCCAGGAGTATCTGACTCCACAACCAGTACTCTTATAGAATACAAGACTGTGACTCTATCTACCAGTCACATGCAGCTCTTAGTCTGACCCCCTCTCTCCCCGGCTTCTGTCCCTGGCTTCTCTCCCTCTTCTTCTGCCCCTGGCTTCATGAGTTCCTCCCAGTGACAGCATTCAGGCCTGCTGCTCCTCATCCTTTGTTCCTGCCCCAGTTCTTACAGGCTGCTGACCTCATCTCAGCCTCTCCCCAGTGATGCAGAAGGAGGGCATGTGACCACATCAGGGCAACAGGAGACTAACACTTAAAAGTTCTTGTATAAGTTCCAGGACTCCCCATGTGGGTTTCCTATAGCACTTTTCACCTAGGTTTTACCTATTTGACAACCTGTCTGTCTACCCCACCAGGCCATGAACTACACAGTGTACGCTACTCTTTTATGATTTCCACTCCCATTGAAGTGCCTGGTGTGTAGTATGCTTATTTAAGGGGGAAACAATAAAGAAGAAAAAACAAGTGGAGTGAAGAAAAGGATAGATGGAGGGAGGTAAGAAGGGAAGGAATCAAGCCAACAAAAGACTGAGAAAAATAGGTATTTGAACAGCGTGGGGACTTCCTAGACACGTTGCCATAGTAATACGTGCCCTCTCTTCTCCCCTTTATCTCCTTACCACCACAATGGTGTGTCCCATGAATGAGTGACAGAGGACTTGCTTGTAGCACCCTTTAGAAATCCTCTCTGGACCAGGGACTCTGAAGTAGTCAGAATGACAGCCTATGCCCAGGTAAAGCTCTTTTAGGTCCAGGTGCATCTAAGACAGGTAAGGAACTGAAGGTGGGATTTGGAGGACAGAGTGGCCAGAGTTTAGAACAGAAAGGTAGTCAACCAGTGCCCAATAGGCAGAAACGTGGGTTGTCTGCCAATGAATTTTCATTTTATCCTATGAAAACCAAGTAGGCAAATCCACAGGTAATCCCATTCTCCAACCTCTCAGTCATCCTCCTCTGCCTCGCTGGCCTTCTTTTCTCAAACCTGTCTGTGCAGGAGAATTACTCTGAAGTAATGAAAGATCTCAGTGCCTCAGATGTCCTTCAGCCCAAGTCAACTCATCTTTAGGGGTGAAGCTCAGAGATCAGTATTAAAGTCTTCACAGTTGCTTCCACTCTACAACCATCTTTCAAACTCAAGTTAACTGTAATCAAGTCGATGCTGACTCAGAGCGACCCTCTGTGGGTGTCTGAGACTGTCACTGTTTATGGAAGTAGACAGTCTAATCTTTCACCTAAGGCGCTGATGGTGGTTTTGAACTCCCTACTGTGCGGATTGTTGCTCCATTTTTAACAACTGCACCACCAAGGCTCCTAGACAACCATCCTTAGAAATATCTAATTTAGGAGTTTTTAGTTATTTTGAGAAACCTCATGCTCTTTCAAAATCACAGCTTTTCTCCACCTCTACTTCTGGATTCCTTTTGGTACCCATGGTAGGATGTGAAATAATAAACCTTTCTTCCACTCGAGGCCTACCCTATCCCTGTCTTGGCAACCCAAATCCAAACCCAAACCCCACAGTTCCTGGTCTACCACTCACCTACACGGCCTCCTGGGAGCCCAACTCCAGGGTTAATAATCATAATAAAATAAGGTTCAGATGAGAGATGCCCCTTGGTGGTGCATAGGAGCTCAGACACATGAGCGGTTCTGGAGCAAAACTTCCTCACTTTGCTATTTTTACACTATTTAACATTCTTGACCATAAAGCCCTGGTTTCTGAAAGTGATGATTATTAACCCCAAGATGAAGGTTTTCCTAGTGACGTTTTGGAAATGTAAGGCTGCTTATGACCAAGAATTTATTGACTGACTAGCAGGGGGCAGGAAATATTTCATGAAATAATGACCCTAACATGCCCAAGCTGATGTAAAGCACAAATCTACACATTAAAGAATCACGGGAAGTCTGATTGAGATAACTCCATAACGATCTTGACCCAGACAAACCATAATTACATTTCAAAAAACAAAGAGGACTCTTGAAAGCAACAAGAGAAAGGGATTCATTACGTTCAAGGGAGCTTCTGTCAGTTTCATAAGTGATTTCTACCAGAAATCATAGATTAGGAAGGTTATGGGCCGATATATTCCATGTACTCAAGCGACACTGTCAACCGTGAATTCTCTCTCTATGGAGGGATATATAAAACTGTTCTCAAAAATGAAGAATTTAAAACATTCCCAAATAAGCAAAGTTAGACAATCCATCACTACCATCAAGAAATAGTAAATGCAGTCACTTCATAAGAAAGAGACAAATCAAAAAGTGAATTATGCTGATGACAGTATACATCAAAAGTTTTTTCTTCATAACATTTCCTATTTCTATATAGCTTAAAAGATAACTGGATAAAGGAACAATGATAAAACTGGGCTGATGATAAGGAGAATTTTAAATTAATAATATTACATATGATAAATAGTGTGTATTACATACAAGGGTATACTACTTTTGTTAATGGGATCACAAAGAGAGGGAGTGGTCGGAGCTTTGTGGTCGGAGTGGTCGGAGCAGACATTCTGTTATTTAGAAGAAGTTGGTGTTGATCCTACTGACGCGTTGCCATGGAGACCGTTTGAGTCATGTTACCCTCTGTCTGTCCAATGAAAACTGAGCTCCATAAGAAAGGGGAATGATGCATTAAAGTGAGCAAAGTCTTCAGATTCCACAAATCAACCATGTGCCAGATTCCATTTTGGCCATTTGCACAAGGACAGGGGTCTCCTCCTGTCCGGAGTTATGCTTTGGGCAATCCACAGGCGCAGTTCTAACCTTGTCCTATTTAGGTTGCATGAGTCAAAATCCACTCATTAACAGTGAGTTTGGTCTTTTGGAGGGTTTATTTCTCTAAACTAAAAGTTTACTACCCTGCTTGTCCCAAAATCCCAGGTCTGGATTCCTGGGAGCCATGAAGGCACCCTTGGTGCCCAAATAAACCGAGACACGGCTCCAGCTGCATGTCTCCAGTTTGCTCATCCATCCTGTTCCCTGGAGCTCACAGGGGCGACAGATGACATGAGGACACCAGAGCACTTTCATTTATTTTCTGGGGCTGAAGGCTGATGGGAAAGCCTAGGAATGCAGCCTGAGTGTCTGCACAGTTGTATTGTAGCAATTATACTCAGGATTAGAAAGAGATTTATGGGCATTGGCATGATTGTGAGTGTTGTGTGTGTGTATAATTTCTCATCTTTCTTTCTAAACAGATTGCGATTTACTCAAGGAAAGAAAAGTCCCACATTTATCTAAATATCCTTCTCCCACAAGCCTTGTTATAAAAAATTGACTCTGATTCTGAGTGACCCTATAGGACAGGTGGGAGCTGCACTTGTGCGTTTCCAAAGTTGCAACTCTTCACAGGCCCAGAAAGTCTCTTATTTCTCACCCAGAGCAGCGAGCACCTTTACCCTACTGACCTTGCACTTGGCAGCCTGCTTCATAGCCCACTATGCCACCGGGGCTCCAAAGATGCTCAGTTCCAGCAAGAGTCATGGACAGACTTGTTCTGGGGACTCTAAGGTGTATGAATGGCACATGAATGGTGAGCTGGTCCACAGAGGTGTGCGAGGCAGGTAGTCACCCATCACTGATTCCTTCTTCCCTTTGATCAGGCACCTTGGAGAGCAGCTAGGAAGACAGTGATCTCAGGAGAGTGAAGTCAGCACCCTCCCCCAGGTTGGGAAAGGAGCAGCATTCCCAGGCTGTGCATCAGGACCCAGCACAGGATAAAAGGGCTCCTACCCTGAGCTCCTCATCCACAGCCTCCCCTGGAACAGCCTTCTCCTGCCTCCTCTGCCTCTGGTGAGTGTCTGGAGGGGCCGGACTTCAGCTGGTGGTGCTTGGGGAAGACAGGGCCAGGCAGGAACTGGAAGCAGCAGTAGGAGGCCCCTAGGGGGCAGCGGTGGGCCAGGTGATGGGGAGGAAGGGCAGCTCAGGGGCAGCTCTGGGCTCAGGTACCAAGCCACAGGTCCCAGGGCTCTTCCTGTTTTGGGGTGCGCATATTGTCAGGGACACCCAGGTGCCAGCCTGACATCCTTGAGGAAGAGCTGCCCCCCCCCACAGGTGTCTTTTTGCACAGAGAGCCCACTTCTCGCCCTAGAGGTCAGCCTGGAGCAGCTTGATCCTGGGGGCAAGGATTTGACCCAACCCACAGGCCTGAAGGCTCCAAGCTCATGTCCCTCTTCCCTTTGCAGGGTGAAACTCCTGCCGAGATGTCCTGCCAGCAGAAGCAACAGCAGTGCCAGCCCCCGGCCCCGCCCAAGTGCACCCCCAAGTGCCCTTCATCACCCAAGTGCCCCCCAAAGAGCCCTGCACAGTGCTCCCCCTCAGGCTTGTCTGGCTGTGCTTCGACCTCTGGGGGCTGCCATGGGCCTAGCTCAGCGCCTGGCTGCTGCCTGAGCCCCCACAGGCGCCGTAGGTCCCACGGGTGCAGGCGGCAGAGCTCCAGCTGCAGCGATGATGGCATCGCTGTGCAGGCCGGGGGCTCAGGCTGCGGGCACAGCTCTGGGGGTGGCTGCTGACCAGGACAGTGCAGATGCGGGAAGCAAGTATAAAGGAACAAAGACCTAAAGTTCCAAGAAGCACCCTAGTCTGCTGCATCCTCTCCCAGGCCTGCTTTCCCCGGGCTCAGCTGGGAGGATGGAAGTTCAGCGCTGTCCCCAGCAGCCTCTTCCAGGATTTCACTTTTCCTCCACCCCCTGCACCTGCGCATGTGTGTGAAGGCTTGTGTCTGACCTTGTTTAAATAAAGCTCCCTCTTCCTACTACCTCTGTGTCCCTTGTGTGTGCACTTTTTCCTTCCCCTGATGGGTGCATGTGTGTCCCTCACCTCAGCCCTGCAAAGCCAGCATTGTCATAGGGGCAGAATACAGAGTTATCATTTTAGGCTTAATAAATTGAGGTTCTATGGATAAGTCTAATGGTAGAATTAAGGCAAAGGGAAAAGAGAGGTCTGTCACCATCAACCGAAGGGCTGGCCTTTCTGAAGAAGCACAGAATGGGTGTTCACCTCACATTTCCATGCCCTGGTGCTGTGAGGACCTGTTGCTTTTTCTGGGCAGCCTCCTAACAGCAGATATGCAGAGACAATGATCAGAACATACGCAGGACCAATGCAGCTCTCAAGAGGAGACATTAGGCAAGAATTTATCTAAAGACATTTTTGATCATTACAACTTAGAGGAAGTCCTACTACATCCAGTGGGCAGATGCCAGGGATGCCAAGGAACATCCCCCAAAACATAAAGATAAGCCCCAACATGTGCAGAGAGGAGAGAGAGAGAGAGATAAACACAGTGAAAGAGACATATAGAGAAATCTGGCCCAGATGTCTATAGGGTCTAGAGTCAGGGAACTTTGGCTAGAAGGTAGAGGGAGGGCAAGGGCAGGATGGGACCTGGGAGGGCAAATAACTTCATCTCAACACAAATCCTTGAGAGCACTGGGAGGTGGTGAGATCAGTTAAAGCAAAGAAATCCTGGACAAAGGAGGAGAAGGAGTTGAGAGGCCAGGAAATATGGTAATGCCAAGAGTGTGGCTACGAGGTGATACAGGAAAGGGGGGGAAGAGGAAACGTTGCGAAGATTGTAAATCAATATGAGACCAAAAATGTTTTAGTATTTATCATGCATTCGGATCCTCTAAATCACTAATATCCATTTTATTCTCAAAACAATTGGCTAGACACAATCTCTTAATAATGACATTATACTAATGGGGAATCTGAAGACCCAAATGTCTTTAAATCAGGACTGAGGCCAAACAGCTCATGAGGAGTGAGTGTACACTTCCCATTAGTTGCCTCGCCACATGACCCTCCTTTGAGACTTTTATAAAAGACCCATAGAAATGATGAATTTTATTTCATAGCACTAATATGACTGTTGAACTTAAAATAACAACATAACGAAACAACTCAAGTAGTTCAAAGTCAATCATATGAATCATAAATTCAAAAATTTTATTTTTGAATTTTGTCTCCCGTGACTGCAATGTAAAATGAGGAACCCAGCTCTATTATTAGGTGTACTTATCTCCCTAAAAATGAATCTGAGAGCCAGATAGCCCAAATGATAGTGGACAGGACATCTCATCTAGATGTTCTCCCCAACAAACCTAAGGAACACCAAGGATCCTAAACTCAAATTACAAAGGAGGGAAATCAGTCTTGAGGCTGAGTACATCAAATAATGAGATAAACCTATGTGGTACTTTGCAGGTTCGTTTGAATAAAACAAAAAAACTAAAGAAACTTTTTCAGTCATTGGAAGATATTAAAATGATAATTTGTTTTTACTGCAACATGCACGTTCTCAGAGTTTCTAAAACTTTTGGTATTTGATAAAGTTTACTTGAAAGTAGTATCATGTGAGGTGTTCTCTAGCCAATATGATCCACTCTCAAGATGAAAACACTTCCCTCTGAGTAACCACACCTGCCATGCTTGGGCCTCTTACACGTCTTGGTGCTCAATCCCTGGCAGATCTTGGGGTGAACTCCATTGTGGAGTAGAAATTGTCTTGAGCCATGGTGAAAATATGCATGACCAACAGGTGAAAGATGGGTACTCTTGGCTGTTAAGACCGAGTTGCTTCAGTTATGTGACACTTTGCGCATGAAGGGAGACAGGGGTCCAGGATCTCCAGATCTCAGTAGAGCGATGCCATGTGTCCAGAAACAGGACCGCAGACTGGAGAGTAACTGGAGTTCATGGTCCCCCTTCAAAACTGTCTATCATCTTGAGGTGAAGCAGAATTCAATATTTAATTAATTAAAGCATGGCATCTAACAAGGGCAATAGAATGAGACTTGAGGCCTCAAAGGCCTCTAGCAAGATCAAGTTCTCAACACAAAAGTATCCAGCAATTCATAGAGATAGTAGTAGTTCAGTCAGGGGGGAAAAGAAACAGGAATTGAACCAAGCAAAGAGTCTGGACCTAAGACCCCAGGACAATTGAAGAAAGGGAAACAAGCAATATGATGTTGATCCTAAAAGCAGATGTGCAAAGATGAGAGCTCAACGGAGAAGAAACTCCAAATTCTCATCCAGAGACACCCCAACTCAGCTCAACCCCCAAATGTGAGCCAGTCACTGAATGGAAACTTTTATTGAGTGTAGGCCTTGAAGACACAATGATGAGAGAGCAAAAGATGGACAGTGTTCTCCAAGTGCTCCCACTCAAAGACACTCCTCTACTGCGCTTGCAAAGCAAGGAGCAAGCCCAAGAGACCCCCTCTAGATTGGATGTCCACGCTCTTGAATTGGGGTGGCAGCAGTGTCAGTAGGATAAGCACAGTGAGGGACCCCATCTGGGAAAAAACATGGAGGTCAAACATATTGGATTGACTGTTGGCAGAAAGCACATGCAATCACGTCTTACTTTTGTACCATCAGAAATAGTCAAGTAAGAACAAGGTATGCATTGCTCACAGTGATGAAGAGAATGCTTACACAAAAGTAGATTTCTGCTGCCACACCCTTCCCAACTTCCTTCCTCCATTCTCCCCATTTCTGTTCCAGTGTGAGGGCTCAGGAAGTACAAACAACCATTTCCCAGGAACTCAGGAGCTTGCTCATGTGCGCCCCCTGGCTGCACCACAGTTAAACATTTCACAGTGGACTGCCTTGATTGTAAGACTTCCTGTAGCCGGTTACATAACCATGTTCTACCTAAAGTGATCACGTTAAGTTCTGGTGATGAACAATATTTGTCTTCTCCTGCTCCCCCTTTTCCTTCTTCTAGCTTTTTATTGTGAATTGGGTGAAGGTTTACTGAGGAGATCTTTTTTTCGCTCAACAATTCATATACATTTCTGCTGATCTCATTGAATATAATCCCTACAACCTAATATCACTCAGCCCACTTCCTCCCTGTGTTTCCACTTTCATCCCTCCTCTCACCCCAAAAACAACCCTTCTTAATGTAGCCCTGGAGTAAATGTGGTCTTTTTCTTTTCAAATGGTTGATTATTCCATAGTTGATTATTCTAAGGTGTGCAGACTTTCCTACTGTTACTGATGCTATTAAGACCTATTGTGTGGCTGAACAGGAGACAGGTGAATGAGTTCATTTACAGTCATACAGGGTGACTCCAGACTATACTCCCAGGGTACCACCAGCCTTGATCTTGCACAATTTTGAGATTTGTTCTACATTTTGGTTCCCACTATCCAAGACCTCCTAAAGTCATCCCTTTCAGAGAACTTGGTGGTGATTGCTACACACAATCTGTCCTTCTGGTCTCAGGGTCATGTAGACTGATGTCCACATGGTCCTCCTCTCCGTGGACCTAATTGTTTCTGTATGTCATTCAGTCTGCTTCACTCCTTACCCCCTGAGGGGACAGACAAATAGTTGTGTCTCAGAGGATCTCTGTGAACTATGTTCTACCAACTGCACTCAGTGATCTCCAGACAACTGTCCTCAGCCCCCAGCCCAGTGGCTTATCCCTTCTAGAAATCTGTTCTTGTTGTTTGATTCTGTTTAAGAAATTTTCATCACTTTGCTCCCTGTACACCACATGGCATTCATGGCTTTATAGATGAAGCAAAGGTAAGTGGTGTTGTTCGGTATCATTGACTTGGTTCCAGCCCATAATGAAAATAAGCACAACAAAAGGAAACGCTGCTTGGTCCTGGACCCTCCTGACCATGGTTCCTGTTCTTGAGCCTTGTATCATCCATGGTGTCCGTTCAGCGCCCTGAAGGTCTTCGTCTTTTACAGTGCCCCTTTGACTTTAGCAAACATGATGTGTTTCTCCAGGGACAGGTCTCTCCTGACAACATGTCCAATGAGTAAGACAAAGTCTCACCATCCTTGTCTTTTAAGAGCACTGTGACCATACTTCTTTCAGGACAGATAGGTTTGCCTTTTTAGCAGCCCATGGCACATTCTTCTCCAGCATCACCATTCAGATGCGTCCATTCTCCTATGGTCTTCCTTATTCAGTGTCCAACTTTCACATGCATATCAGACAATGGAGAATACCATGACTTTGGACAGGCACTCCCATGTCATCAAGGTAACATCCTTGATTTTTCAGTATTATAAAGAGTTCTCTTGCATAAGATTTACTCGATGGAACACATCTTTTGATCTCGGCACTGCCTTCAAGAGCAGTGACTGTGGATCCAAGTAAGACAAACTCCTTGACAATTTTAATCTTTCTCCACTCTTCATGATGTCACCTAGGGGTCCATTTGTGAGGACTTTGATCTTCTTTACATTGAGTTGTCATCCATCGCAATGCTGTAATCCTTGATTTTCATCAGCAAGGGTTTCAAGTCCTCCTCACTCTCAGCAAGCAAGGTTGTGTCATCTACATATCGCATGTTGTTACTGAGCCTTCCTCCAATCCTGATGCAGAATTCATCTCCACATAGTCCAGCTTCTGTCCCTGTTTTCTCAGCATAAGAGTTGAACAAGAATGTTGAGAGGTAGAACCCTGGTGCTCACTTTTCCTGATGTTAAACACGCAGTATTCCCTTGTTCCATTCTCACATCCGCCTCTTGATTCATGCCCAAGTTCTTCACGAGCACAATGAAGTGCTCTGGAATCCCCTTTGTTCACAAGATATCCAAAGTTCATTATGAGGCACACAGTGGGATGCCTTGGCATAGTCAGGAAAACACAAGGAAACATCTGTCTGATATTCTCTGCTTGCAGCGCCAGTCCATCAGGTATCAGCCAATGATGTTGTTCCATCCCTTCTAAACCTGGCCTGAATCTCCGACAGCTCCCTGTTGATGCACTGCTACAACCGTTGTTGGTTCATCTGCAGCAAAATAGTGCTCGCAGGTGATATCGATGATATGATTGTATAATTTGAGCAATCTGTTGGGTCACTTGTGTTTGGAATGGGCACAGATATGTATTTGGCCAAGTAGCTGTCAGTTGGCCAAGTAGCTGTCTTCCAAATTTCCTGGCATACACAAACATTTCCTGGTCTTCATCAGCTTGTGGAAACATTCCAATTGGTATCCCATCAATTCCCAAGCCTTGCTTTTGGCTAAGACAAGGTAAGTGCACATTCATACATATCCTCTGTCAAACCCACATGTTTTCATGTTTATATTTCCACTGTCCCTCCCACACCTGTCTGTCTACATGCCCAACCATGCATCTTTGCATAGACCATTTTTATCACATTATTGGGTATATAACAGTTTTTGCCTGTGTTGCCTTTAATACTTGCATTCCTAATATTATCTTCCCATACCTCCATCCTTTCTGAGTCATCTTCATCTCATTGTATATTTATTTCTATTTCACTCATGTTAATGTAGCCTCTAGCTCAGTGGTTCTGAAAGAGGGTGCTTTCCTACCCAGGGGTAGTGCTGGAACATTAAGGGGCAGAAGGGAGCTGACAACGCAAGTATCTCCATGTTATCCTGAATTATGGGCTGTGATACAAGATTCAATAATTGCCAAGGGAACACTGAGTAATTCTTTTTTTTTTTCATAAAAAGGAGAAATTGGAAAAAAAGGAGAAATAGATTGGATTAGACAGGGTTCTCTAGAGAGATAAAACCAGATTGCTATAATTATATATATATTTATAAAAAGAGATATATAGCACAAGAAATGAACTGTGAAAGTATATACAGATATATATATAATAGAAGAAATAAGCAGTTAAATTATAAAGTAATACAAATGGCTCAGTGCAACTCACTGCTTTGAGAGAGTTGTGAGACACTAGCAGTCTTTAAGTGTTGAGGGCTGCCAGTTAGTCCTTTGTAGAGAGAGCTAGGCTATCACAGCTCAGGCAGCAAACAGCAGGGCAGGTCACCAACTGTCAGCCAGGTCACCAACAGTCAGTCCCCAGCTCAAGAGATGTAAATTTCAATCACGTAGTCTAAAAGGGAACTGAACTTACAGGGACACAGTCCACAGGCTAGGCGTCCCCACAGGCCGTGTAGCCTGTGAACGGAGGCACCGAAAAAGCAAGACAGCTGCACACTGGTCCCATGATCAAGGAGCAAGAGACAAGAAAGGCGAGGCTCACCGAGCCATTTATAGCTCCATCCTTCAATTAATCCCACTTGTGTTTATCGGCCAGGCTGGCACAATACACTAACTATATCATAGATCAAGTAAGTTTAGGAACCTATGCTCCAGTCACTAATGTGCTCTGTCTTTCTTTCCTGCCCCTGCTAGGGGTCAAAGAGTGGGTGTTCTAGGGTGAAGCCATGTTCCTGATTCTGCACAGTAGTGTCTCAAACAATATGTACCTTTTGCGATGGACTGATTTCACTCCTCATAATGCTCTCCACCTTCATGCCGGTGATGCGGGGTTTCGCAGTTTCACTGTTACTCTTTGACGTTGTTGTGCTTCCACTTGGTATGGATCGCATTTTGTTTTTCCATCCCTCCGTCATGCACCTTTACTTTGCTTCCATCTTTTTGTTATCGTGAATAGTTCTGCGATGAACATGGGTGTGCACACCACTCTCTGTGTCCAGGCCTTCCCCCCACTTGGCACCCACTTAACCCCCATAGGATCTATATTAACGAATGGAAATACTGGATCAGCTTTTGAAGGGAGCACGGTATCGTTTTCCGTAGTGAGTACACCATTTTGCAGTCCCACCCACAGTGCATGGAAGTTCCTGGATCTCTACAGCACTGACAGCATTTGTTGCTTTCCGGTTTTATTTTTGTTTTTAACTTTGCTCCTAATTCTGGAGGGAAATGAAAATGTCAGTGTGATTATGATTTGCATCTCTCTAGTGGTCCATAAACAGGAGGCACTGTCTGCCAGGCATTAGACCTTCAAACCCACCAGCTGCTTTGGGAGGAAGAGATGATGCTATTTGCTCCCTGAAAGCGTCACAGCCGTGGAAGACCTCTACAGGTCACTGTGGGCTGCAATCAATTACTGGCAATGAGCACTCACATTTTTTTATGTGCTTGTTGGTCATCGGGATATCTTATTGGGTTGTCGGTTCCTGTTCTCTGCCCATTTTTTATTTTTATTTTTCTTACTGGTGGAGTTTTCTGTTAAGTTTAGAGATGAATGCCTGTCTGACATGTCATCATCCAAAGAGTGTTCCTGGTCTGTGGGCCCTCTTTGAGCTCTCCTGGTGAAATATATCCACGAGCTTAAGTATCTACTATTGAGCACTTGCCAGTCATCAGGTTTATGCCGTGTGTTTTCAGTTAGGTTTCATAACAATACTCAAGTCATGTATTAGGACTCCTGTAGTTTTGGGGTTTACATTTAGGCCTTTGATATCACATGAGTCCATTTCTCTATATGGTTGTCATGTATAGGTGCTGTTTAATTTTTCTGCTAATGGTTATCCAATTTTACCAGCTCCTTTTACTGTAGGGACTATCTGTTCCCTATTATATTCTTAAGAATGATATTATTTCAAATGGAAACACAGTTACAGTGGTATATTAGAATGCAAGAGGGAACTATGTCACTGGCACAATGCAATTACTTAAACATTAGTCACATCAATTACATTATGTCACGAGCACACAGTCTACACGGTGGTTCCTATTGTCTATTATTCATCTTCAATCAGTTATTATTCACCTTTTGAATAAAATCTCCTGGCTATTCCAGCGAAGATGAGTTTCCACTTTCTCTTAACTAACCCTGGGACTCCTAGGAACTATGCGGGGTGAGTTACTTACTGACAGAGCCTCACATGATAGACGTTCCTTTCTCAGTTCCATCTTTGACTCCTCAGGAAGGAAGGAGACAATGCCAGGAATATCTGACTCCACAGCCAGTACTCTTAATGAATACAAGACTGTGACTCTGTCTTCCAGTCACATGCAGCCCTTAGTTTGACCCCCTCTCTCCCTATGGGGCACCTTCTGCCCCTGTCTTCATGAGTTCCGCCCATTGGCAGCACCCTGGCCTGCTGCTCCTCATCCTTTGCTCCCGCTCCAGTTCTTACAGGCTGCTGACCTCATCTCAGCCTCTCCCCAGTGATGCAGAAGGAGGGCATGTGAACACACCAGGGCAACAGGAGGATGACACCTAACAGCTCTTGCCTCAGTCCTGGGACTCCCCACGTGGATTTCCTGTAGCCCTTCTCACCTAGGTTTTACCTATTTGACAACCTGTCTGTCTACCCCACCAGGCCATGAACTATACAGTGTACGCTACTCATTTATGGTTTCCACTTCCATTGAAGTGCCTGGTGTGTAGTATGTTTATTTAAGGGGAAAAAAAAGAAAGAAGAAAAGACAAGTGGAGGGAAGAAAAGGATAGATGGAGGGGGGAGAAGGGCAGGAAACAAGCCACCAAAGACTGAGAAAAAAATAGTTATTTGAACAGCGTGGGGTCTACCCAGAAATGTTGCCATAGTAATACGTGCCCTCTCTTCTCCCCTTTATCTCCTTACCACCACAATGGTGTGTCCCATGAATGCGTTACTGAGGACTTGCTAGTAGCACCCCGCCAAAATCCTCTCTGGACCAGGGACTCTGAAGTAGTCAGAATGAGAGCCTATGCCCAGGTATAAAGCTCCTTTAGGTCCAGGTGCATCAAAGATAGGTAAGGAACTGAAGGTGGGATTGAGAGGACAGGATGGCCAGCATTTAGAACAGAGAAGTTGTCAACCAGCTCACAATAGGCAGAAAAGTGGGTTGCCTGCCAACTAATTTTCCTTTTATCCTATGAAAACCAGATAGGCAAGTCCACAGGTGATCCCATTCTCCAACCTCCCAGTCATTCTTCTCTGCCTTACTTCTACTCTAGGCCTACCCTAGACGTGTGTTCGCAACCCAAACCCAAACCCAAGAGTTCCTGGTGTACCACTCACCCACAAGGCCTCCTGGGATGCCATCTTCAAAGTTAATAATAAAAATAAAATAAGGTTCAGATGAGAGATGCCCCTTAGTGGTGCATAGGAGCTCAGGGACATGAGCGATTCAGGAGCAAAAACTTACTCACCTTGATATTTTTACACTATTTTACATTCTTGACCACAAAGCCCTGGTTTCAGAAAGTGATGATTATTAGCCCCAAGATGAAGGTTTTCCTGAGTGAAGTTTTGAAAATGTAAGGCAGCTTATGACCAAGTATTTATTGATTGACTAACAGGGGGAAGGAATCATTTCATGAAATAATGACCCTACGATTTCCAATCAGATGTAAAACACAAATCTACACATTAAAGAATCACAAGGAAGTCTGATTGAGATAACTCCATAACGATCAGGACCCAGAAAAGCCATAATTAAATTTCAAAGGATAAAGAGGGACTCTTGGAAGCAACCAGAGAAAGGGATTCATCACGTTCAAGGGAGTCTCTGTAAGTTTCATAAGTGATTTCTACCAGAAATCATGGAAGTAAGAAGGTTGTGGGACAATATATTCAATGTACTCAAGCGACACATCAACCGTGAATTCTCTCTAATGATGGATATATAAAACTGTCTGAAAAATTAAGGAGGATTTAAAACATTCCCAAATAAACAAGGTTAGACAATCCATCACTACTATCAAGAATTAGTAAATGTAGTCACTCCATATAGAGAGACAAAGCAAAAAGTGAATTATGCCGATGACAGTATACATCGAATGGTTTCGTCTTCATAACATTTCCTATTTTTATATAGTTTAAAAGATAACTGGATAAAGTAACAATGATAAAACTGGGCTTATGGTAAGTAGAATTTTAAATGAATAATATTACATATGGAACATGCTGTATATTACATACAAGGGTATACTACTTATGTTAACAGGATCACAAAGAGAGGGAGTGGATGGAGTTTTGTAGGAGCAGATATTCTGTTATATAGAAGAAGCTCATATTGATCCTTATTGGCCTGTTGCCATGGAGACTGTTTGAGTCATGTGACCCTATGTTTGTCCAATGAAAGCTGAGCTCCATAAGAAGGAGGAATGATGCATTAAAGTGAGCAAAGCCTCCAGCTTCCACAAATCGACCATGTGTCACTTTCCATCATGCATGATGCACAAGGACAGGGGTCTCCTCCTGTCCAGAGTTATGGTCTGGGAAATCCACACGGGCAGTTCTAACCCTGTACTATTTCGGTTCCATGAGTCAAAATGGACTCATTGGCAGTGAGTTTTGTTTTTTGGAGGGTTTATTCATCAAAAATGCAATTTTATTATCCTGCTTCTGCCCAAATCGCAGGCTTGGGTTCCTGGGAGCCACCAGCGCACCCGAGGTGCCTAAGTAAACCCAGACTCGGCCACAGCTGCATGGCTCCAGTTTGCTCATCCATCGTGTCCCCTGGAGCTCACAGGGGCAACAGATGACATGAGGACACCAGAGTGCTTTCAGTTATTTTCTGGGTCAGGAAGGCTGATGGGAAAGCCTGGACTGCAGTCTGAGTGTCTGCACAGTTGTACTGTGGCAATCATACTCAAGTTTAGAAAGAGATATATGGGCATTGGCGTGAGTGTGTGTGTGAGTGTGTGTGTGTGCGCGCACGCGTGTATGTGTGTGTACTTTCTCAACTTTCTTTCCAAACAGATTGCGATTTCTCAAGGTTGGAATCATCCTACATTCACCTAAACATGCTTCTCCAACAGACACAGTTAGCAAATTCATTCTGATTCTCAGCAAGCCTATAGGACAGGCGGGAGCTGCCCTTGTGGGTTTCTAAAGTTGCAACTCTTCACAGGCCCAGAGAGCCTCTTATTTCTCAACCACAGGATCGAGAACCTTTACCCACTGACCTTGCACTTGGCAGCCTGCCTCATAGACCATTATGCGACCAAGACTCCAAACATGCTCAGTTCCAGCAAAGTCATGGACACACCTGTTTTGGGGACTCTGAGGTGGATGGATGGCACATGAATGGTGAGCTGGTCCACAGAGGTGTGCAAGGCAGGTAGTCACTCATCACCACTTCCTTGTTCCCTTTGATCAGGCACCTTGGAGAGCAGCTAGGAAGGCAGTGATCTCAGGAGAGTGACTTCAGCACACTCCCCTGGTTGGGAAAGCAGCAGCATTCCCAGGCTGTGCATCAGAACCCAGCACAGGATAAAAGGGCTCCTGCCCTGAGCTCCTCATCCACAGCCTCCCCAGGAACAGCCTTCTCCTGCCTCCTCTGCCTCTGGTGAGTGTTTGGAGGGGTCAGACCCTCAGCTGATGGTGTTTGGGGAAGACAGGGCCAGGCAGGAACTGGAAGCAGCAGTAGGAGGCCCCTAGGGGGCAGCGGAGGGCCAGGTGATGGGGAGGAAGGGCAGCTCAGGGGCAGCTCTGGGCTCAGGTACCAAGCCACAGGTCTCAGGGCTCTTCCTGGTTTGGGGTGCGCATATTGCCAGGGACACCCAGGTGCCCGCCTGACATTCTTGAGGAAGAGCTGCCCCCCCCCACAGGTGTCCCTTCACAGAGGGCCCACTTCTCGCCCACTTAGGTCAGCTTGGAGCAGCTTGATCCTGGGGGCAAGCATTTGACTCAACCCACAGGCCTGAAAACACCAAGCTCATGTCTCTCTTCCCTTCGCAGGGTGAAACTCCTGCCAAGATGTCCTGCCAGCAGAAGCAGCAGCAGTGCCAGCCCCCGGCCCCACCCAAGTGCACCCCCAAGTGCCCTTCATCACCCAAGTGCCCCCCAAAGAGCCCTGCACAATGCTCCCCCTCAGGCTTGTCTGGCTGTGCTTCGACCTCCGGGGGCTGCCATGGGCCTAGCTCAGTGCCGGGCTGCTGCCTGAGCCCCCACAGGCGCCGCAGGTCCCACAGGTGCAGGCGCCAGAGCTCCAGCTGCAGTGATGATGGCAGTGCTGTGCAGGCCGGGGGCTCCGGCTGCGGGCACAGCTCTGGGGATGGCTGCTGACCAGCGCAGTGCAGATGCGGGAAGCAAGTATAAAGGAACAAAGACCTAAAGTTCCAAGAAGCACCCCAGTCTGATGCTTTGCTTTCCAGGCCTGAATTCCCTGGGCTCAGCTGGGAGGATGTTACTGAGGATCGAGGTTCAGCGCTGTCCCCAGGAGCCTCTTCCAGGGTTTCACTTTTCCCTCTTCCCCTGCACCTGCGCGTGCATGTCACGGCTTTTGTCTGACCTTGTTGGAATAAACCTCCTCTTTCCCATCACCTGTGTGTCCCCTGTCACTGCCTTTGCCCGTCCTCATGGGTGCATGTGTGCTGCTCACCTCAGCCCAGCAAAACCAGTCGTGCCGGGCCTTTGGGGTAGAGAACCGAACAAGCATTCTACGCTGATGAAATGGGACTTCCGTGGATATTTCTCAGGGTAGACTTCAGGAAAAATGGGAAAAGGGATGTGGGTGTGAGGTCTGTAGCCCTCAACAGAGTGGCTGACCTTTCCTAAGAAGCACAGAATGGGTGTCCAAATCACATTGCCATGTCCAGGGGCTGGGAGGACCATTTGCTCTTTCTGGGCAGCCTCCTAACACACTTCAGATATGGAGTACACAATGATCAGAACCTTCACAGATCGATGTGGCTCTCAACAGGAGACATAAGCCAAGAATTTATCTCGAGACATTTTTCATCATCACAACTTAGAGGAAGTACTACTACATGCAGCAGGGAGATGTCAGGGATGCCAAGAAACAGCTCCCAAAGCATAGCATAAGCACCAACACAGAGAGAGAGAGAGAGAGAGAGAGAGAGAGAGAGAGAGAGAGAGAGAGAGAGAGAGAGAGAGAGAGAGAGAGAAAGACAGAGTTACAGATACAGATAGAGAAATCTGCCCCAAATGTCAAGAGGGCCTAGAGCCAGGGAACTTCGGCTAGAAGAGAGAGCAAAGGGAAGGGCAGGATGACACCTGGGATGGCAAAGAACTTCATCTCTGCACAAATCCTTGAGAGCGCTGGGAGGTGGTGAGATCAGTTAAAGCAAAGGACTCATGGACAAAGGAAAGAAGGAGTTGAGAGGCCAGGAAATATGGTAACGCCAAGAGTGTGGCTATGAGGTGATACAGGAAAGGGAGGAAGAGGAAACGTTGCGAAGATGGTAAATCAATATGAGACCAAGAATGTTTTAGTATTTATCATGCATTGGGGTCCTCTAAATCACGAATATTTGTTTTATTCTCAAAATGATTGGCTATAGGGAATCCGGGACAGATGAACCCCTCAGGACCAGTGGTGAGGGTGGTGATACCTGGAGGGTAGAGGGAGGGTGGAGTGGAAAGGGGGAACCTATTACAAGAATCTACATATAACCTCCTCCCTGGGGGATGGATGAAAGAAAAGTGGCTGTAGGGAGACATCAGGCAGCCTAAGATATGATAAAATAATAATTTATGAATTATCAAGGGTTCATGAGGGAAGGCGCATGTGGAGGGAGGGTGAAAATGTGGAGCTGATTCCAAGAGTCCAAGCAGAAAGCAAATATTTTGAGAATGATGAGGGCAATGAAAGCATAAGTGTGTTTCACAATTAACGTTGTATAGATTTTGATCAGAGTTGTATGAGCCCCCAATTAAATGATCCAAAAAAACCCAATTGGCTGAGGGAGGGGGGAGCGGGGAGGGAGGGGAAGAAAAAAAGAGGACCTGATGCAAAGGGCTTAAGTGGAGAGCAAATGCTTTGAGAATGATTGGGGCAGGGAATGTGCAGATGTGCTTTATACAATTGATGTATATATATGTGTGGATTGTGATAAGAGTTGTATGAGCCCCTAATAAAATGTTTTTAAAAAAAAAAGAAGAAAAGATTCTGAAAAAAAAATAACCAAACAAAACCCAATTGGCTAGATACAAGCCCTTAATAACCATATTTTACTAATGATTTGGGAAACTGAGGACCCAAATGACTTTATACCAGGACTGAGGCCAAACAGCTCATGAGGAGTGAGTCTACAGTTCCCATTAGGTGCCTCACCACATGACCTTTCTTTGAGACTTTTACATGAGACCCGTAGATATGATGAGTTTTATTTCATAGCACTGATAGGACTGTTGAACTTAAAAAAAAATTCAAGTAGTTCAGAATCAGTCATGTGAATCACAAGTTCAACAAATTTTACTGTTTAATTTTTTCTCCCGTGACTGGGATCTAAAATGTGGAACTCAAATCTCCATTAAGTGAACTTATCTCCCTAGAAATGAATCTCACGCTGTGTGCCAGGTTGCCCAAATGACAGTGTACGGGAGCATCTCATCGAGCTGCTCTCCACAACAAGCCTAAGGAACACCAGGAATCCTAAACTAAACTCAAATTACACAGGAGGGAAATCAGTCTCGAGGTTGAGTACATGACATAATGAGATAAGCCTATGTGATACTTTGCAGGTTCATTGAATCAAACAAACAAACAAACAAAAAAAAACGTTTTCAGTCATTAGAAGATGTCAAAATGGTGATTTGTTTTACTGCAACCCCCAAGACATCAGAGTTGCTAAAAACTTCGGTATTGATAAAGCGAACTTGAAAGTAGTTTGATGTGAGGTGTGCTCTGGCCAATATGACCCACTCCCTCAAGATGAACACACTTCTCTCAGGAGGAACCTGCCATGCTTGGACTTCACTCGTTTCTTGTTGCTCAAACTTTGCGGATCTTTGGGTTGAACTCCACTGTGGGTCAGAAATTGTCTTGAGTCATGAAAATATGCATGACCAACAGGTGAAGAATGGATACACTTGGCTATGAAGACCATGTTGCTTCAGTTATGTGAGACTTTGCTCATGAAGGGAGACAGGAGTCCAGGATCTCCAGATCTCAGCAGAGCGATGCCATGTGTCCAGAAACAGGACCTCAGGGTGGAGAGTAACTGGAGTTCTTCCTAACTGTGTATCATCTACCAGCGAAGCTGAATTCAATATTTGATGAAATAAAGCATTACATCAACCAAGGGCTATAAAATGAGACTTGGGGCCTCAGAAGCCTCTATTAAGATCAAGTTCTCAACACAAAAATATCCAACAATTCATACAGATAGTAGTAGTTCAGTGGCCGGGGGTTTGGGGGGGTTGGGGGGGTAGGGGGAGAAACAGGACTTGAACCAAGCAATCGAGTCTGGACTTAAGACCCCAGGACGATTGAAGAAAGGGAAACATTATGCAATATGATGCTGATCCTAAAAGCAGATGTCCAAAGATGAAAGCTTAACGGGGGAAGAAAGTTCCACAACCCAGCCCAACCCCCAAAGTGAGCAAGTCACTGAATGGAAACATTTATTGAGTAAAGGCCCTGAAAACACAATGGTGAGAGAGCAAAAGATGGACAGTGTTCTCCAGGAGCTCCCACTCAAAGACCCTCCTCTACTGCGCTTGCAAAACAAGGAGCAAGACACAAGAGTCCCTCTCCAGAGTGGACGCCCACGCTCGTGAATTGGGGTGGCAGCAGTGTCAGTTGTATAAGCACAAACTGGGACCCCGTCTAGCAAAAAACATGGAGGCCAAAACATATTGGCTTAACTGTTGGCAAAAAGCACATGTATTGACGTCTTACTTTCATACCAAAGGCAACAGGCATGTACGAATGAGGGATGCATTGCTAAAGGTGATGAAGAGAATGCTGATATAAAAGTAGACTTCTGCTGTCGTGTCCTTCCCAATTTCCATCCTCCACTCCCCATTTCTGTTCCAGTGTGTGGGCTCAGCAGGTACAAACAAGCATGTCCCTGGAACTCAGGAGCTTGCTCTGGTCTCCCCCTGGCTGCATCATAGCTAAGCATGTCAAGGAGGACAGCCTCCATTATAAGGCTTCCTGTAGCAGACTCCATAACCGTGTTCTACCTGAAGTGATCATTTTATGTTCTGTAATTATGTAAAATATTTGTCCTTTCCCTCTCTCCCTTTTTCTTCTTCTAGCTCTTTATTATGAATTGTGTGAAGTTTACTGAGGAGATGGATTTCTGACTCAACAATTCTCATACATTTCATTTGATCTCATTGATTATAATCCCTACAATGCAATATCACTCAACCCACTTCCTCCCCATGTTTCCTCTTTCATCCCTCATTTTCCCCCTAAACCTAACCCTTCTGAAATTTGCCCTAGATTAAATAAGATCTTTTAAATCTCAAATGGTTCATTATTCTAAGGTGTGCAGACTTTTCTACTATTATTGATGCTGTTAAGACCTATTGTGTGGCTGAACATGGAGACAGGTGAATGGTCATTTCCAGGCCTGCAGGGTGACTCGGGGTTATACTCCCAAGGGTCCCACCAGTCTTGAGCTGGTAACTTGCACAATTTTGAGATTTGTTCTACATTTTGGTTCCCTCTATCCAAGACCTCCTAAAGTGATCCCTTTCAGAGAAGTTGGATGGGTCCTTCTGGTCTCAGGGTCATGTAGACTGATGTCCACATGGTCCTCCTCTCCGTGGACCTAATTGTTTCTGTATGTCATTCGGTCTGCTTCACTCCTTACCCCCTGAGGGGACAGACAAATAGTTGTCTCTCAGAGGATCTCTGTGAACTCTGTTCTACCAACTGCACTCAGTGTTCTCCAGACAACGATCCTCAGCCCCCAGCCCAGTGGCTCATCCCTTCTGGAAATCTGTTCTTGTGATGTCCAAGCACTCCCAAACCCTTGCTTACCTCTCACACCCTGTGTAAGACAGAGCGACGCACTATCTGATCCTCTACCATCCTAGGTGTTTGATTCTGTTTAAGAAATTTTCATCACTTGTTTCCTGTATACCATATGGCATTCATGGATTTATAGATGAAGCAAAGGTAAGTGGTGTTGTTCGGTACCATTGAGTTGGTTCCAGCCCATAGTGACATTAGGTATGGCAGAAGGAAACGCTGCTCGGTCCTGGACCCTCCTGACCATGGTTCCTGTGCTTGAGTCTTGTATCATCAATGGTGTCGGTTCAGCGCCTTGAAAGTTTTCGTCTTTTCCAGTGCCCCTCGACGTTAGCGAACATGATGTGTTTCTCCAGGGATTGGTTTCTCCTGACAACATGTCCAATGGGTAAGACAAATTCTCACCATCCTTGTCTTTTAAGAGCACCGTGACCATACTTCTTTCAGGACAGATAGATTTGCCTTTTTAGCAGCCCATGGCACATTCTTCTCCAGCATCACCATTCAGATGCGTCCATTCTCCTGTGGTCTTCCTTATTCAGTGTCCAACTTTCACATGCATATCAGACAATGGAGAATACCATGACATGGGTCAGGCACTCCCGTGTCATCAAGGTAACATCCTTGCTTTTCAGTATTATAAAGGCTTCTTTTGCATAAGATTTATTGGATGCAACACGTCTTTTGATCTCTTTACCACTGCCTCCAAGAACAGAGTAATCCAAAGAAAAGGAACTCACTTCAGAATTCTGGGCGGGGACATAGACATGTTCCATGCATCCCAAACTATTATTTTTATTTTTTTCCCTCTGTAGTCCTAATCAATAACATTTACTCCCTGAGCGCCAGGACATAATTTTCTATTGTGACCCTGGTTCTGCACATTTGCACACCAGCCAGAGGCCTATGGAATGATCACGGCACATAGTGTTGTTGTGTGTTTTCTTGTTTTGGATCAAACAAATGGACAGATGAACCGGAGTTTGCAGGCAGAGAGGAGTGTATTGTCTGATTACAGCGAGTCCAGGGTTTGTCAACTGGAGCTGCCCCAGGGAGGTCTTCTACAGGTGCTTATGCTCAGGGGATTCAGACCCCTGAGACACATTCAAAGATCACATTACTTGGCAGTCAGATCAGTTATGGGCCAGAAGGGATCCGCTTAGAATATTGAGTCCCAAAATATGTCACTTAGTCATTCTCCTCATCAGTTGAGTGAGCTATTTTTTGTGACGAACTGGTTCCAAAAAAGCCGTCGATTATTTTAACCGTAGTGAAAGCATAGCCAGGCAGGTGAGATACAGGTTAAGGTGTAAAGAGCATCCTAGCTTTGCATGGTTTCATTGGCTTTTAAAACTCCAGTAGCCAGGACTTCATGAACCATTTCCTAAATGTGAGACAGGCTTCTTTTCAGTGATGTGTTGTGGGAGATCATTGCTTTAATCCCCTGCTCATGGGGAGTCAGAGGTTCTCTTTGAACGATATACGAAACTAGAAAGTCAGGAGACTCACAACGCAAATGGTTCATAAAACTCAGAATGCAAGGACAGATAATTGTGGTAGAGAACGGCTTCGTGACCCTTTGCTCGTGATTTGTAATGTGCCGCGGTCAGTATCTTTGCCTGTGTCACTGGGGGCTCATTGTCTGTAAATTTTGCAGACTAACCGAGCCATGCCATGTTAGTGCTTGCCAAAGCTTGACATTTTTATACATTAATAATATGTCTGTAATGTAATGGAAAACTATCAATCACAACTGGTTATGTGCCAGAAATTTAAGCTACAATTGGCTGCTTCTTGTCAGGAATGTCTGTCACACAATCTTGCCTGTGCCTAATATTCAAATACCTTGCACTCCTCTGCATTTTTCCTTGTCAGTTCTCTAAATTCGATCAATATCGCAGTCCATAATTCTGTGTAATGACCATCCTTATCATCCTGGAATACCTTAGTGAGAATCCGTTATGTTGGAATTGCTGTGGTGTAAGGAGGCACTCACAGGCGCCCAGACTTTGCCTCAGTGTCTAGCTTGTTCGTGTCGAAACATGTGGTCTCTTTTTCTTTTATGGTTGTGCTGAGGCCCAAGCGCACAAGGACAAAGTAAACAAGAATAAATGGACAAGGGAGATGCTCTCTGTTATATGAAAAGCAAACAAGCCAACAACAAAAATAGACACCTTTATAGACTGATGTCAGGGAGCATGCAAATATACTTCAATTGATATTGTGGTTCCTTGACAACTTTAGTCTTTTCTCCACTTCTCATGATGTCACCTATGGGTCCAATTGTGAGGATTTTGATCTTCTTTACATTGAGTTGTCATCCATAATGAACACTGCAGTCCTCAATTTTCATCAACAAGGGTCTCAAGTCCTCCTCACTTTCAGCAAACAAGATTGTGTCATATACATATTACATTTTGTTAATAAGTCTTCCTGTAATCCTGATGCAGAATTTGTCTCCATTATATCCAGTTTCTCCCACTATTTTCTCAGCATACAAATTGAACAAGAATGTTGCTAGATGCAACCCTGATGCACAACTTTCCTGATTTTAAGCCATGCAATAATCCCTGCCCTATTTTCACACCTGCCTCTTGATTCGTGCACAAGTTCTTCATGAGCAAAATGAAGTGTTCTGGAATTCCCTTTGTTTCAAGGGTATCTTAAGTTTGTTACGATCCACACAGTGGAATGCCTTGGCATAGTCAACAGAGCACAAGGAAACTTATTTCTGGTATTCTCTGCTTTCAGCGACAGTCCATCAGACATCAGCAATGATATCCCTTGTTCCATCTCTTCTAAATCTGGCCTGAATATCAGACAGTTCCCTGTGGATGCACTGCTTCAGAAAAATTTTACTTCCATGTGATGTCAATGATATGATTCTATAATTTGAGCAATCTCCTGGGTCTCTTGTCTTTGGAATGGGCTCAGATATGGATCTTTCTGGTCAATTAGCCGAGTAGCTGTCTTCCAAATTTCATGGCACAGACAAGTGTTTCCTGTGTGTCATCAGTTTGTTGAAACATTCCAAGTGGTATTCCATCAACTGCCCAACCTTGCTTTTGGCTAATGCGAGGTAAGTGCACATGCGTACACATCCTCTGTCATACCCACATTTTTCACGTTTATATTTCCACTGTCCCTCCCAGACCTGTCATCCTGCATGCCTATCCATGCATCTTTCCGTAGGAGACTTTTAGCACACTCTTGGATATATACGAGTTTTTGCCTGTGTTGCCTTTCATACTTGCATTCCCAGAATTGTCTTCCCTTGCCTCCATCCTTATTGGGTGATCTTCATCTCACTGTATATTTATTTCTCCTTCACTCAAGTTAATGCGCCTCTACCCTCTAGCCCAGTGTTTCCCAAAGTGGATGCTTTCCCACCCAGAGGTGGTGCTGGAACAATAAGGGGCAGAAGGGAACTGACAAAGCACATATCTACATGTTATCCTGAATTATGGGCTATGGAACAAGAGATGATAATTCCCGGAAACGCACTGAGTAATTTTATTTTTTTTCTCAAAAAGGAGCAATAGGTCAAGTAAGTTTGGGAATCTATGCCCCAGCCACTAATATGCTCTGTCTTTCTTTCCTGCCCCTCGAGGGGTCAAAGAGTGGGTGTTCTAGGGTGAAGCCATGTTCCTGATTCTGCACAGTAGTGTCTCAAACAATATTTACCTTTTGCGATGGGTCTAATTTCACTCCTCATAATGCTATCCAGGTTCACGCAGGTGATGCGGGGCTTCGCAGCTTCACTGTTCCTCTTTGACGTTGCTGTGGTTCCACACGATATGGATCACAGTTTGCTTATCTATCCCTCCATCACGGGCCTTTCCTTTGCTTCATCTTTCTGTTACTGTGAATAGTTCTGGGATGAACATGGGTGTGCACACGACCCTTCCTCCCCCTCCCCATAGGATCTACATCAATGAATGGGATTCCTGGATGAGCTTTTGAAGGGAGCACGGTATCGTTTTCCTTAGTGCGTACACCATTTTACAGTCCCACCCACAGTGCATGGAAGTTCCAGGAACTCTACAGCACTGACGGCATTTGTTGCTTTCTCATTTTATTTTTTTTTAACTTTGCTCCTAATTCTGGAGGGAAATGAAAATGTCGGTGTGGTTTTGATTTGCATCTCTCTAGTGGTCCATAAAGAGGAGGCACTGTCTGCCAGGCATTAGACCTTCAAACCCACCAGCTGCTCTGTGAGGAAGAGATGATGCTATTTGCTCCCTGAAAGAGTCACAGCTGTGGAAGCCCTCTACAGGTCACTGTGGGATGCAATCAATTAGCTGGCAATGATCACTCACATTTCTCTATGTGCTTGTTGGCCATCAGAATGTCTTCTTGGGTTGTCTGTTCATGTCCTCCGCCCATTTTTTATTTGTATTTTTCTTACTGGTGAAGTTTTCTGTCAAGTTTAGAGATGAATGCCTGTCTGACATGCCATCATCCAAAGAGTGTTGCTGCTCCATGAGCCCTCTTTGAATTCTTCTGGTGAAATCTGTCCATGTGCCTAAGTGTCGGCTGTTGAGAACGTGCCAGTCATCAGGTTTATGCCGTGTGTTTTCAGTTATGTTTGAGAGCAATACTCAAGTCACGTATTAGGTGTCCTGTAGATTTAGAGGTTTTCCTGTAGGCCTTTCATATCACATGAGTTCATTTCTGCTTATGGTTGTCAGATTTCGGGGCTGTTTAATTTTTCTGCCAATGGTTATCCAATTTTGCCAGTTCCATTTGCTCTAGGGACTATCTCTTCCCTATTATATCCTTAAGAAGGATATTATTTCAAATGAATACACAGTTACAGTGGTGTATTAGAATGCAAGAAGGAACTATGTCGCTGGCACAAAGCAATTACTGAAGACATTAGTCACATTAATTACATTATCTCATGAGCACACAGTCTACACGGTGGCTCCAATTGTCTATTATTCATCTTCAATCAGTTATCATTCACCTTTTGAATAGAATCCCCTGGCTATCCCAGCCAAAATGAGTCACCACTTTCTCTTAACTAACCCTGGGACTCCTAGGAACTATGCAGGGTGAGTTACTTACTGACAGAATCTCACGTGATAGACCTTTCTTTCTCAGTTCCATCTTTGGCTCCTAGGGAAGTAAGGGGACCAATCCAGGAGTATCTGACTCCACAACCAGTACTCTTATAGAATACAAGACTGTGACTCTATCTACCAGTCACATGCAGCTCTTAGTCTGACCCCCTCTCTCCCCGGCTTCTGTCCCTGGCTTCTCTCCCTCTTCTTCTGCCCCTGGCTTCATGAGTTCCTCCCAGTGACAGCATTCAGGCCTGCTGCTCCTCATCCTTTGTTCCTGCCCCAGTTCTTACAGGCTGCTGACCTCATCTCAGCCTCTCCCCAGTGATGCAGAAGGAGGGCATGTGACCACATCAGGGCAACAGGAGACTAACACTTAAAAGTTCTTGTATAAGTTCCAGGACTCCCCATGTGGGTTTCCTATAGCACTTTTCACCTAGGTTTTACCTATTTGACAACCTGTCTGTCTACCCCACCAGGCCATGAACTACACAGTGTACGCTACTCTTTTATGATTTCCACTCCCATTGAAGTGCCTGGTGTGTAGTATGCTTATTTAAGGGGGAAACAATAAAGAAGAAAAAACAAGTGGAGTGAAGAAAAGGATAGATGGAGGGAGGTAAGAAGGGAAGGAATCAAGCCAACAAAAGACTGAGAAAAATAGGTATTTGAACAGCGTGGGGACTTCCTAGACACGTTGCCATAGTAATACGTGCCCTCTCTTCTCCCCTTTATCTCCTTACCACCACAATGGTGTGTCCCATGAATGAGTGACAGAGGACTTGCTTGTAGCACCCTTTAGAAATCCTCTCTGGACCAGGGACTCTGAAGTAGTCAGAATGACAGCCTATGCCCAGGTAAAGCTCTTTTAGGTCCAGGTGCATCTAAGACAGGTAAGGAACTGAAGGTGGGATTTGGAGGACAGAGTGGCCAGAGTTTAGAACAGAAAGGTAGTCAACCAGTGCCCAATAGGCAGAAACGTGGGTTGTCTGCCAATGAACTTTCGTTTTATCCTATGAAAACCAAGTAGGCAAGTCCACAGGTAATCCCATTCTCCAACCTCCCAGTCATCCTCCTCTGCCTCACTGGCCTTCTTTTCTCAAACCTGTCTGTGCAGGAGAATTACTCTGAAGTAATGAAAGATCTCAGTGCCTCAGATGTCCTTCAGCCCAAGTCAACTCATCTTTAGGGGTGAAGCTCAGAGATCAGTATTAAAGTCTTCACAGTTGCTTCCACTCTACAACCATCTTTCAAACTCAAGTTAACTGTAATCAAGTCGATGCTGACTCAGAGCGACCCTCTGTGGGTGTCTGAGACTGTCACTGTTTATGGAAGTAGACAGTCTAATCTTTCACCTAAGGCGCTGATGGTGGTTTTGAACTCCCTACTGTGCGGATTGTTGCTCCATTTTTAACAACTGCACCACCAAGGCTCCTAGACAACCATCCTTAGAAATATCTAATTTAGGAGTTTTTAGTTATTTTGAGAAACCTCATGCTCTTTCAAAATCACAGCTTTTCTCCACCTCTACTTCTGGATTCCTTTTGGTACCCATGGTAGGATGTGAAATAATAAACCTTTCTTCCACTCGAGGCCTACCCTATCCCTGTCTTGGCAACCCAAATCCAAACCCAAACCCCACAGTTCCTGGTCTACCACTCACCTACACGGCCTCCTGGGAGCCCAACTCCAGGGTTAATAATCATAATAAAATAAGGTTCAGATGAGAGATGCCCCTTGGTGGTGCATAGGAGCTCAGACACATGAGCGGTTCTGGAGCAAAACTTCCTCACTTTGCTATTTTTACACTATTTAACATTCTTGACCATAAAGCCCTGGTTTCTGAAAGTGATGATTATTAACCCCAAGATGAAGGTTTTCCTAGTGACGTTTTGGAAATGTAAGGCTGCTTATGACCAAGAATTTATTGACTGACTAGCAGGGGGCAGGAAATATTTCATGAAATAATGACCCTAACATGCCCAAGCTGATGTAAAGCACAAATCTACACATTAAAGAATCACGGGAAGTCTGATTGAGATAACTCCATAACGATCTTGACCCAGACAAACCATAATTACATTTCAAAAGACAAAGAGGACTCTTGAAAGCAACAAGAGAAAGGGATTCATTACGTTCAAGGGAGCTTCTGTCAGTTTCATAAGTGATTTCTACCAGAAATCATAGATTAGGAAGGTTATGGGCCGATATATTCCATGTACTCAAGCGACACTGTCAACCGTGAATTCTCTCTCTATGGAGGGATATATAAAACTGTTCTCAAAAATGAAGAATTTAAAACATTCCCAAATAAGCAAAGTTAGACAATCCATCACTACCATCAAGAAATAGTAAATGCAGTCACTTCATAAGAAAGAGACAAATCAAAAAGTGAATTATGCTGGTGACAGTATACATCGAAAGTTTTTTCTTCATAACATTTCCTATTTCTATATAGCTTA
The DNA here is from genome assembly GCF_050624435.1 of Tenrec ecaudatus. Classification (NCBI taxonomy): domain Eukaryota; kingdom Metazoa; phylum Chordata; class Mammalia; order Afrosoricida; family Tenrecidae; genus Tenrec; species Tenrec ecaudatus. The sequence goes on from NC_134530.1 coordinate 161,868,343, forward strand.
AAAGATAACTGGATAAAGGAACAATGATAAAACTGGGCTGATGATAAGTAGAATTTTAAATTAATAATATTACATATGATAAATGGTGTGTATTACATACAAGGGTATACTACTTTTGTTAATGGGATCACAAAGAGAGGGAGTGGTCGGAGCAGATATTCTGTTATTTAGAAGAAGTTGATGTTGATCCTTACTGACGTGTTGCCATGGAGACCGTTTGAGTCATGTGACCCTCTGTCTGTCCAATGAAAACTGAGCTCCATAAGAAAGGGGAATGATGCATTAAAGTGAGCAAAGTCTTCGGATTCCACAAATCAACCATGTGCCAGATTCCATTTTGGCCATTAGCACAAGGACAGGGGTCTCCTCCTGTCCAGAGTTATGCTTTGGGCAATCCACAGGCGCAGTTCTAACCTGTCCTATTTAGGTTGCATGAGTCAAAATCCACTCATTAACAGTGAGTTTGGTCTTTTGGAGGGTTTATTTCTCAAAACTAAAAGTTTACTACCCTGCTTGTCCCAAAATCCCAGGTCTGGATTCCTGGGAGCCATGAAGGCACCCTTGGTGCCCAAGTAAACCGAGACACGGCTCCAGCTGCATGTCTCCAGTTTACTCATCCATCCTGTTCCCTGGAGCTCACAGGGGCGACAGATGACATGAGGACACCAGAGCGCTTTCAGTTATTTTCTGGGGCTGAAGGCTGATGGGAAAGCCTGGGAATGCAGCCTGAGTGTCTGCACAGTTGTATTGTAGCAATTATACTCAGGATTAAAAGAGATTTATGGGCATTGGCATGATTGTGAGTGTTGTGTGTGTGTATAATTTCTCATCTTTCTTTCTAAACAGATTGCGATTTACTCAAGGAAGGAAAAGTCCCACATTTATCTAAATATGCTTCTCCCACAAGCCTTGTTATAAAAATTGACTCTGATTCTGAGTGACCCTATAGGACAGGTGGGAGCTGCACTTGTACGTTTCCAAAGTTGCAACTCTTCACAGGCCCAGAAAGTCTCTTATTTCTCACCCACAGCAGTGAGCACCTTTACCCTACTGACCTTGCACTTGGCAGCCTGCTTCATGGCCACTATGCCACCAGGGCTCCAAAGATGCTCAGTTCCAGCAAGAGTCATGGACAGACTTGTTCTGGGGACTCTGAGGTGTATGAATGGCACATGAATGGTGAGCTGGTCCACAGAGGTGTGCAAGGCAGGTAGTCACCCATCACCACTTCCTTGTTCCCTTTGATCAGGCACCTTGGAGAGCAGCTAGGAAGACAGTGATCTCAGGAGAGTGATGTCAGCACCCTCCCCTGGTTGGGAAAGGAACAGCATTCCCAGGCTGTGCATCAGGACCCAGCACAGGATAAAAGGGCTCCTGCCCTGAGCTTCTCATCCACAGCCTCCCCAGGAACAGCCTTCTCCTGCCTCCTCTGCCTCTGGTGAGTGACTGGAGGGGGCCGGACTTCAGCTGGTGGTACTTGGGGAAGACAGGGCCAGGCAGGAACTGGAAGCAGCAGTAGGAGGCCCCTAGGAGGCAGTGGTGGGCCAGGTGCTGGGAGGAAGGGCATCTCAGGGGCAGCTCTGGGCTCAGGTACCAAGTCACAGGTCTCAGGGCTCTTCCTGGTTTGGGGTGCGCATATTGCCAGGGACACCCAGGTGCCAGCCTGACATCCTTGAGGAAGAGCGGCCCCCACACGCAGGTGTCCCTTCACAGAGGGCCCACTTCTCGCCCACAGAGGTCAGCTTGGAGCAGCTTGATCCTGGGGGCAAGCATTTGACCCAACCCACAGGCCTGAAGACACCAAGCTCATGTCTCTCTTCCCTTCTCAGGGTGAAACTCCTGCCGAGATGTCCTGCCAGCAGAAGCAGCAGCAGTGCCAGGCCCCGGCCCCGCCCAAGTGCACCCCCAAGTGCCCTTCATCACCCAAGTGCCCCCCAAAGAGCCCTGCACAGTGCTCCCCCTCAGGCTTGTCTGGCTGTGCTTTGACCTCCGGGGGCTGCCATGGGCCTAGCTCAGCGCCTGGCTGCCTCCTGAGCTCCCACAGGCGCCGCAGGTCCCACAGGTGCAGGCGCCAGAGCTCCAGCTGCAGTGATGATGGCAGCGGTGTGCAGGCCGGGGGCTCAGGCTGTGGGCCCTGCTCTGGGGGTGGCTGCTGACCAGGGCAGTGCAGATGTGGGAAGCAATTATAAAGGAACAAAGACCTAAAGTTCCAAGAAGCACCCCAGTCTGATGCTTTGCTTTCCAGGCCTGATTTCCCTGGGCTCAGCTGGGAGGATGTTACTGAGGATGGAGGTTCAGCGCTGTCCCCAGGAGCCTCTTCCAGGGTTTCACTTTTCCCTCTTCCCCTGCACCTGCGCGTGCATGTCACGGCTTTTGTCTGACCTTGTTGGAATAAACCTCCTCTTTCCCATCACCTGCGTGTCCCCTGTCACTGCCCTTTGCCCGTCCTCATGGGTGCATGTGTGCTGCTCACCTCAGCCCAGCAAAACCAGTTGTGCCGGGCCTTCGGGGTAGAGAACCGAACAAGCATTCTAGGCTGATGAAATGGGACTTCCGTGGATATTTCTCAGGGTAGACTTCAGGAAAAATGGGAAAAGGGATGTGGGTGTGAGGTCTGTAGCCCTCAACAGAGTGGCCAACCTTTTCTAAGAAGCACAGAATGGGTGTCCAAATCACATTGCCATGTCCAGGGGCTGGGAGGACCATTTGCTCTTTCTGGGCAGCCTCCTAACACACTTCAGATATGGAGTAGACAATGATCAAAACCTTCACAGATCGATGTGGCTCTCAACAGGAGACATTAGGCAAGAATTTATCTCGAGACATTTTTCATCATCACAACTTAGAGGAAGTCCTACTACATGCAGCGGGGAGATGTCAGGGATGCCAAGAAACATCTCCCAAAGCATAGCATAAGCACCAACATACACACACACACGAACACACATACACACACACACACAGAGACAGAGAGAGAAAGAGAGAGAGAGAGAGAGAGAGAGAGAGAGAGAGAGAGAGACAGAGAGACAGAGAGACAGAGAGACAGAGAGACAGAGAGACAGAGAGAGACAAAGACAGAGTTACAGATATAGAGAAATCTGTCCCAAATGTCAAGAGGGCCTAGAGCCAGGGAACTTTGGCTAGAAGAGAGAGCAAAGGGAAGGGCAGGATGGCACCTGGGATGGCAAAGAACTTCATCTCTGCACAAATCCTTGAGAGCGCTGGGAGGTGGTGAGATCAGTTAAAGCAAAGGACTCATGGACAAAGGAAAGAAGGAGTTGAGAGGCCAGGAAATATGGTAACGCCAAGAGTGTCGCTATGAGGTGATACAGGAAAGGGAGGAAGAGGAAACGTTGTGAAGATGGTAAATCAATATGAGACCAAGAATGTTATAGTATTTATCATGCATTGGGGTCCTCTAAATCACGAATATTTGTTTTATTCTCCAAACGAGTGGCTACAGGGAATCCAGGACAGATGAACCCCTCAGGACCAGTGGTGAGGGTGGTGATACCTGGAGGGTAGAGGGAGGGTGGAGTGGAAAGGGGGAACCTATTACAAGGATCTACATATAACCTCCTCCCTGGGGGATGGATGACAGAAAAGTGGGTGTAGGGAGACATCAGGCAGCTTAAGATATGATAAAATAATAATTTATGAATTATCAAGGGTTCATGAGGGAAGGCGCATGTGGAGGGAGTGTGAAAATGTGGAGCTGATTCCAAGAGTCCAAGCAGAAAGCAAATATTGTGAGAATGATGAGGGCAATGAAAGCATAAGTGCGTTTCACAATTAACGTTGTATAGATTTTGATCAGAGTTGTATGAGCCCCCAATTAAATGATCAAAAAAACCCAATTGGCTGAGGGAGGGGGGAGTGGGGAGGGAGGGGAAGTAAAAAAGAGGACCTGATGCAAAGGGCTTAAGTGGAGAGCAAATGCTTTGAGAATGATTGAGGCAGGGAATGTGCAGATGTGCTTTATACAATTGATGTATGTATATGTGTGGATTGTGATAAGAGTTGTATGAGTCCCTAATAAAATGTTTTTAAAAAAAGAAGAAAAGTTTCTAAAAAAAACAAAAAACAAACAAAACCCAATTGGCTAGATACATGCCCTTAATAACCATATTTTACTAATGATTTGGGAAACTGAGGACCCAAATGACTTTATACCAGGACTGAGGCCAAACAGCTCATGAGGAGTGAGCCTACAGTTCCCATTAGGTGCCTCACCACATGACCTTTCTTTGAGACTTTTACATGAGACCCGTAGATATGATGAGTTTTATTTCATTGCACTGATAGGAATGTTGAACTTAAAAAAAAAATTCAAGTAGTTCAGAATCAGTCATGTGAATCACAAGTTCAACAAATTGTACTGTTTAATTTTTTCTCCCGTGACTGGGATCTAAAATGTGGAACCCAGATCTCCATTAAGTGAACTTATCTCCCTAGAAATGAATCTCACACTGTGTGCCAGGTTGCCCAAATGACAGTGTACGGGAGCATCTCATCTAGCTGCTCTCCACAACAAGCCTAAGGAGCACCAGGAATCCTAAACTAAACTCAAATTACACAGGAGGGAAATCAGTCTCGAGGTTGAGTACATGACATAATGAGATAAACCTATGTGATACTTTGCAGGTTCATTGAATCAAACAAACAAACAAAAACGTTTTCAGTCATTAGAAGATATCAAAATGTTAATTTGTTTTACTGCAACCCCCAAGACATCAGAGTTGCTAAAACCTTCGGTATTGATAAAGCGAACTTGAAAGTAGTTTGATGTGAGGTGTGCTCTGGCCAATATGACCCACTCTCTCAAGATGAACACACTTCTCTCAGGAGGAACCTGCCATGCTTGGACCTCACTCGTTTCTTATTGATCAAACTCTGCGGAATCGTTGGGTTGAACTCCACTGTGGGTCAGAAATTGTCTTGAGTCATGAAAATATGCATGACCAACAGGTGAAGAATGGATACACTTGGCTATGAAGACCATGTTGCTTCAGTTATGTGAGACTTTGCTCATGAAGGGAGACAGGGGTCCAGGATCTCCAGATCTCAGCAGAGCGATGCCATGTGTCCAGAAACAGGACCTCAGGGTGGAGAGTAACTGGAGTTCTTCCTAACTGGGTATCATCTACCAGCGAAGCTGAATTCAATATTTGATGAAATAAAGCATTACATCTACCAAGGGCTATAAAATGAGACTTGGGCCTCAGAAGCCTCTATCAAGATCAAGTTCTCAACACAAAAATATCCAACAATTCATACAGATAGTTCAGTGGCCGGGGGTTTGGGGGGGTTGTGGGGGAAAAACAGGACTTGAACCAAGCAATCGAGTCTGGACTTACACCCCAGGACGATTGAAGAAAGGGAAACATTATGCAATATGATGCTGATCCTAAAAGCAGATGTGCAAAGATGAAAGCTTAACGGGGGAAGAAAGTTCCACAACCCAGCCCAATCCCCAAAGTGAGCAAGTCACTGAATGGAAACATTTATTGAGTAAAGGCCCTGAAAACACAATGGTGAGAGAGCAAAAGATGGACAGTGTTCTCCAGGAGCTCCCACTCAAAGACCCTCCTCTACTGCGCTTGCAAAGCAAGGAGCAAGACACAAGAGACCCTCTCCAGAGTGGACGCCCACGCTCTTGAATTTGGGTGGCAGCAGTGTCAGTTGTATAAGCACAAACTGGGACCCCGTCTAGGAAAAAACATGGAGGCCAAAACATATTGGCTTGACTGTTGGCAAAAAGCACATGTATTGACGACTTCTTACTTTCATACCGAGGCAACAGGCATGTACGAATGAGGGATGCATTGCTAAAGGTGATGAAGAGAATGCTGATATAAAAGTAGACTTCTGCTGTCGTGTCCTTCCCAATTTCCTTCCTCCACTCTCCCCATTTCTGTTCCAGTGTGTGGGCTCAGCAGGACAAACAAGCATGTCCCTGGAACTCAGGCACTTGCTCTGGTGTTGCCTTGGCTGCATCATAGCTAAGCATGTCAAGGTGGACAGCCTCCATTATAAGGCTTCCTGTAGCAGGCTCCATAACCGTGTTCTACCTGAAGTGATCATTTTATGTTCTGTAATTACGTAAAATATTTGTCCTTTCCCTCTCTCCCTTTTTCTTCTTCTAGCTCTTTATTATGAATTGTGTGAAGTTTACTGAGGATATGGTTTTCTGACTCAACAATTCTCATACATTTCATTTGATCTCATTGATTATAATCCCTACAATGCAATATCACTCAACCCACTTCCTCCCCATGTTTACTCTTTCATCCCTCATTTCCCCCTAAACCTAACCCTTCTGAAATTTGCTCTAGATTAAATAAGATCTTTTAAATCTCAAATGGTTCATTATTCTAAGGTGTGCAGACTTTTCTACTATTATTGATGCTGTTAAGACCTATTGTGTGGCTGAACATGGAGACAGGTGAATGATCATTTCCAGGCCTGCAGGGTGACTCGGGGTTATACTCCCAAGGGTCCCAGCAGCCTTGAGCTGGTAACTTGCACAATTTTGAGATTTGTTCTACATTTTGGTTCCCTCTATCCAAGACCTCCTAAAGTGATCCCTTTCAGAGAAGTTGGATGGGTCCTTCTGGTCTCAGGGTCATGTAGACTGATGTCCACATGGTCCTCCTCTCCGTGGACCTAATTGTTTCTGTATGTCATTCGGTCTGCTTCACTCCTTACCCCCTGAGGGGACAGACAAATAGTTGTGCCTCAGAGGATCTCTGTGAACTCTGTTCTACCAACTGCACTCAGTGTTCTCCAGACAACGATCCTCAGCCCCCAGCCCAGTGGCTCATCCCTTCTGGAAATCTGTTCTTGTGATGTCCAAGCACTGCCAAACCCTTGCTTACCTCTCACACCCTGTGTAAGACAGAGCTACGCACTATCTGATCCTCTACCACCCTAGGTGTTTGATTCTGTTTAAGAAATTTTCATCACTTTGTTTCCTGTATACCACATGGCATTCATGGATTTATAGATGAAGCAAAGGTAAGTGGTGTTGTTCGGTACCATTGAGTTGGTTCCAGCCCATAGTGACATTAGGTATGGCAGAAGGAAACGCTGCTCGGTCCTGGACCCTCCTGACCATGGTTCCTGTGCTTGAGTCTTGTATCATCAATGGTGTCGGTTCAGCGCCTTGAAGGTTTTCGTCTTTTCCAGTGCCCCTCGACGTTAGCGAACATGATGTGTTTCTCCAGGGATTGGTCTCTCCTGACAACATGTCCAATGGGTAAGACAAAGTCTCGCCATCCTTGGCTTTCAGGAGCACTATGACCATACTTCTTTCAGGACAGATAGGATTGTCTTAGCAGCCCATGGCACATTCTTCTCCAGCATCACCATTCAGATGCGTCCATTCTCCTGTGGTCTTCCTTATTCAGTGTCCATCTTTCACATGTATATCAGACAATGGAGTATACCATGACATGAGTCAGGCACTCCCGTGTCATCAAGGTAACATCCTTGCTTTTCAGTATTATAAAGAGTTCTTTTGCATAAGATTTACTGGATGCAACACGTCTTTTGATCTCTTTACCACTGCCTCCAAGAACAGAGTAATCCAAAGAAAAGGAACTCACTTCAGAATTCTGGGAGGGGAAATAGACATGTTCCATGCATCCCAAACTATTATTTTTATTTTTTTCCCTCTGTAGTCCTAATCAATAATATTTACTCCCTGAGCGCCAGGACATAATTTTCTATTGTGACCCTGGTTCTGCACATTTGCACACCAGCCAGAGGCCTATGGAATGATCACGGCACATAGTGTTGTTGTGTGTTTTCTTGTTTTGGATCAAACAAACGGACAGATGAACTGGAGTTCGCAGGCAGAGAGGAGTGTATTGTCTGATTACAGCGAGTCCAGGGTTTGTCAACTGGAGCTGCCCCAGGGAGGTCTTCTACAGGTGCTTATGCTCAGGGGATTCAGACCCCTGAAACACATTCAAAGACCACATTACTTGGCAGTCAGATCAGTTATGGGCCAGAAGTGATCCGCTTAGAATATTGATTCCCAAAATATGTCACTAGGTCATTCTCCTCATCAGTTGAGTGAGCTATTTTTTGTGACAAACTGGCTCCAAAGAAGCCGTCGATTATTTTAACCGTAGTGAAAGCATAGCCAGGCGGGTGAGATACAGGTTAAGGTGTAAAGAGCATCCTAGCTTTGCATGGTTTCTTTGGCTTTTATAACTCCAGTAGCCAGGACTTCATGAACCATTTCCTAAATGTGAGACAGGCTTCTTTTCAGTGATGTGTTGTGGGAGATCATTGCTTTAGTCCCCTGCTCATGGGGAGTCAGAGGTTCTCTTTGAACGATATACGAAACTAGAAAGTCAGGAGACTCACAACGCAAATGGTTCATAAAACTCAGAATGCAAGGACAGATAATTGTGGTAGAGAACGGCTTCATGACCCTTTGCTCGTGATTTGTAATGTGCCGCGGTCAGTATCTTTGCCTGTGTCACTGGGGGCTCATTGTCTGTAAATTTTGCAGACTAACCGAGCCATGCCATGTTAGTGCTTGCCAAAGCTTGACATTTTTATACATTAATAATATGTCTGTAATGTAATGGAAAACTATTATCACAACTGGTTATGTGCCAGAAATTTAAGCTACAATTGGCTGCTTCTTGTCAGGAATGTCTGTCACACAATCTTGCCTGTGCCTAATATTCAAATACCTTGCACTCCTCTGCATTTTCCTTGTCAGTTCTCTAAATTCGATCAATATCGCAGTCCATGATTCTGTGTAATGACCATCATTATCATCCTGGAATACCTTAGTGAGAATCCGTTATGTTGGAATTGCTGTGGTGTCAGGAGGCACTCACACGCGCCCAGACTTTGCCTCAGTGTCTAGCTTGTTCGTGTCGAAACATGTGGTCTCTTTTTCTTTTATGGTTGTGCTGAGGCCCAAGCTCACAAGGACAAAGTAAACAAGAATAAATGGACAAGGGAGATGCTCTCTGTTATATGAAAAGCAAACAAGCCAACAACAAAAATAGACACCTTTATAGACTGATGTCAGGGAGCATGCAAATATACTTCAATTGATATTGTGGTTCCTTGACAACTTTAGTCTTTTCTCCACTTCTCATGATGTCACCTATGGGTCCAATTGTGAGGATTTTGATCTTCTTTACATTAAGTTGTCATCCATAATGAACACTGCAGTCCTCAATTTTCATCAACAAGGGTCTCAAGTCCTCCTCACTTTCAGCAAACAAGATTGTGTCATATACATATTACATTTTGTTAATAAGTCTTCCTGTAATCCTGATGCAGAATTTGTCTCCATATTATCCAGTTTCTCCCACTATTTTCTCAGCATACAAATTGAACAAGAATGTTGCTAGATGCAACCCTGATGCACACCTTTCCTGATTTTAAGCCATGCAATATTCCCTGCCCTATTTTCACACCTGCCTCTTGATTCGTGCACAAGTTCTTCACGAGCAAAATGAAGTGTCCTGGAATTCCCTTTGTTTCAAGGGTATCTTAAGTTTGTTACGATCCACACAGTGGAATGCCTTGGCATAGTCAACAGAGCACAAGGAAACTTATTTCTGGTATTCTCTGCTTTCAGCGACAGTCCATCAGACATCAGCAATGATATCCCTTGTTCCATCTCTTCTAAATCTTGCCTGAATATCAGACAGTTCCCTGTGGATGCACTGCTTCAGAAAAATTTTACTTCCATGTGATGTCAATGATATGATTCTATAATTTGAGCCATCTCCTGGGTCTCTTGTCTTTGGAATGGGCTCAGATATGGATCTTTCTAGTCAATTAGCCGAGTAGCTGTCTTCCAAATTTCATGGCACAGACAAGTGTTTCCTGTGTGTCATCAGTTTGTTGAAACATTCCAAGTGGTATTCCATCAACTGCCCAACCTTGCTTTTGGCTAATGCGAGGTAAGTGCACATGCGTACACATACTCTGTCATACCCACATTTTTCATGTTTATATTTCCACTGTCCCTCCCAGACCTGTCATCCTGCATGCCTATCCATGCATCTTTGCGTAGGCCACTTTTAGCACACTCTTGGATATATATGAGTTTTTGCCTGCGTTGCCTTTCATACTTGCATTCCCAGAATTATCTTCCCTTGCCTCCATCCTTATTGGGTGATCTTCATCTCACTGTATATTTATTTCTCCTTCACTCAAGTTAATGCGCCTCTACCCTCTAGCCCAGTGTTTCCCAAAGTGGATGCTTTCCCACCCAGAGGTGGTGCTGGAACAATAAGGGGCAGAAGGGAACTGACAAAGCACATATCTACATGTTATCCTGAATTATGGGCTATGGAACAAGAGATGATAATTCCCGGAAACGCACTGAGTAATTTTATTTTTTTCTCAAAAAGGAGCAATAGGTCAAGTAAGTTTGGGAACCTATGCTCCAGCCACTAATAAGCTCTGTCTTTCTTTCCTGCCCCTCGAGGGGTCAAAGAGTGGGTGTTCTAGGGTGAAGCCATGTTCCTGATTCTGCACAGTACTGTCTCAAACAATATGTACCTTTTGCGATGGACTAATTTCACTCCTCATAATGCTCTCCAGCTTCATGCTGGTGATGCGGGGCTTTGCAGCTTCACTGTTCCTCTTTGACGTTGTTGTGGTTCCACACGGTATGCATCACAGTTTGCTTATCCATCCCTCCATCACGGGCCTTTCCTTTGCTTCATCTTTCTGTTACTGTGAATAGTTCTGGGATGAACGTGGGTGTGCACACGACCCTTCCTCCCCCTCCCCATAGGATCTACATCAATGAATGGGACTCCTGGATGAGCTTTTGAAGGGAGCGCAGTATCGTTTTCCTTAGTGAGTACACCATTTTACAGTCCCACCCACAGTGCATGGAAGTTCCAGGATCTCTACAGCACTGACGGCATTTGTTGCTTTCTGGTTTTATTTTTGTTTTTAACTTTGCTCCTAATTCTGGAGGGAAATGAAAATATCGGTGTGGTTTTGATTTGCATCTCTCTAGTGGTCCATAAACAGGAGGCACTGTCTGCCAGGCATCAGACGTTCAAACCCACCAGCTGCTCTGCGAGGAAGAGATGATGCTATTTGCTCCCTGAAAGAGTCACAGCCGTGGAAGCCCTCTACAAGTCACTGTGGGATGCAATCAATTAGCTGGCAATGGTCACTCACATTTCTTGATGTGCTTGTTGCCATCGGAATGTCTTCTTGGGTTGTCTGTTCGTGTCCTCTGCCCATTTTTTATTTGTATTTTTCTTACTGGTGAAGTTTTCTGTCAAGTTTAGAGATGAATGCCTGTCTGACATGCCATCATCCAAAGAGTGTTGCTGCTCCGTGAGCCCTCTTTGAATTCTTCTGGTGAAATCTGTCCATGTGCCTAAGTGTCGGCTGTTGAGAACGTGCCAGTCATCAGGTTTATGCCGTGTGTTTTCAGTTATGTTTGAGAGCAATACTCAAGTCACGTATTAGGTGTCCTGTAGATTTAGAGGTTTTCCTGTAGGCCTTTCATATCACATGAGTTCATTTCTGCTTATGGTTGTCAGATTTCGGGGCTGTTTAATTTTTCTGCCAATGGTTATCCAATTTTGCCAGTTCCATTTGCTCTAGGGACTATCTCTTCCCTATTATATCCTTAAGAAGGATATTATTTCAAATGAATACACAGTTACAGTGGTGTATTAGAATGCAAGAAGGAACTATGTCGCTGGCACAAAGCAATTACTGAAGATGTTAGTCACATTAATTACATTATGTCATGAGCACACAGTCTACACGGTGGCTCCTATTGTCTATTATTCATCTTCAATCAGTTATCATTCACCTTTTGAATAGAATCCCCTGGCTATCCCAGCCAAAATGAGTCACCACTTTCTCTTAACTAACCCTGGGACTCCTAGGAACTATGCAGGGTGAGTTACTTACTGACAGAATCTCACGTGATAGACCTTTCTTTCTCAGTTCCATCCTTGGCTCCTAGGGAAGTAAGGAGACAAATCCAGGAATATCTGATTCCACAACCAGTACTCTTAGTGAATACAAGACTGTGACTCTATCTACCAGTCACATGCAGCTCTTAGTCTGACCCCCTCTCTCCCTGGCTTCTCTCCCTCTCCTTCTGCCCCTGGCTTCATGAGTTCCTCCCAGTGACAGCATTCAGGCCTGCTGCTCCTCATCCTTTGTTCCTGCCCCAGTTCTTACAGGCTGCTGACCTCATCTCAGCCTCTCCCCAGTGATGCAGAAGGAGGGCATGTGAACACACCAGGGCAACAGGTGACTGACACTTAAAAGTTCTTGTCTAAGTCCCGGGACTCCCCATGTGGGTTTCCTATAGCACTTCTCACCTATGTTTTACCTATTTGACAACCTGTCTGTCTACCCCACCAGGCCATGAACTACACAGTGTAGGCTACTCTTTTATGATTTCCACTCCCATTGAAGTGCCTGGTGTGTAGTATGTTTTTTTAAGGGGGAAACATTAAAGAAGAAAAGACAAGTGGAGGGAAGAAAAGGATAGATGGAGGGAGGTAAGAAGGGAAGGAATCAAGCCAACAAAAGACTGAGAAAATATAGGTATTTGAACAGCTTGGGGACTACCTAGACACATTGCCATAGTAAAATAGGTCCTCTCTTCTCCCCTTTATCTCCTTACCACCACAATGGTGTGTCCCATGAATGAGTGACAGAGGACTTGCTAGTAGCACCCTTTAGAAATCCTCTCTGGACCAGGAACTCTGAAGTAGTCAGAATGACAGCCTATGCCCAGGTAAAGCTCTTTTAGGTCCAGGTGCATCTAAGACAGGTAAGGAACTGAAGGTGGGATTTGGAGGACAGAGTGGCCAGAGTTTAGAACAGAAAGGTAGTCAACCAGTGCCCAATAGGCAGAAACGTGGGTTGTCTGCCAATGAATTTTCATTTTATCCTATGAAAACCAGGTAGGCAAATCCACAGGTGATCCCATTCTCCAACCTCCCAATCATCCTCCTCTGCCTCGCTGGCCTTCTTTTCTCAAACCTGTCTGTGCAAGAGTATTACTCTGAAGTAATGAAAGATCTCAGTGCCTCAGATGTCCTTCAGCCCAAGTCAACTCATCTTTAGGGGTGAAGCTCAGAGATCAGTATTAAAGTCTTCACAGTTGCTTCCACTCTACAACCATCTTTCAAACTCAAGTTAACTGTAATCAAGTCGATGCTGACTCAGAGCGACCCTCTGTGGGTGTCTGAGACTGTCACTGTTTATGGAAGTAGACAGTCTAATCTTTCACCTAAGGCGCTGATGGTGGTTTTGAACTCCCTACTGTGCGGATTGTTGCTCCATTTTTAACAACTGCACCACCAAGGCTCCTAGACAACCATCCTTAGAAATATCTAATTTAGGAGTTTTTAGTTATTTTGAGAAACCTCATGCTCTTTCATAATCACAGCTTTTCTCCACCTCTACTTCTGGATTCCTTTTGGTACCCATGGTAGGATGTGAAATAATAAACCTTTCTTCCACTCGAGGCCTACCCTATCCCTGTCTTGGCAACCCAAATCCAAACCCAAACCCCACAGTTCCTGGTCTACCACTCACCTAACACGGCCTCCTGGGAGCCCAACTCCAGGGTTAATAATCATAATAAAATAAGGTTCAGATGAGAGATGCCCCTTGGTGGTGCATAGGAGCTCAGACACATGAGCGGTTGTGGAGCAAAACTTCCTCACTTTGCTATTTTTACACTATTTAACATTCTTGACCATAAAGCCCTGGTTTCTGAAAGTGATGATTATTAACCCCAAGATGAAGGTTTTCCTAGTGACGTTTTGGAAATGTAAGGCCGCTTATGACCAAGTATTTATTGACTGACTAGCAGGGGGCAGGAAATATTTCATGAAATAATGACCCTAACATGCCCAAGCTGATGTAAAGCACAAATCTACACATTAAAGAATCACAGGAAGTCTGATTGAGATAACTCCATAACGATCTTGACCCAGACAAACCATAATTACATTTCAAAAGACAAAGAGGGACTCTTGAAAGCAACAAGAGAAAGGGATTCATTACGTTCAAGGGAGCTTCTGTCAGTTTCATAAGTGATTTCTACCAGAAATCATAGATTAGGAAGGTTATGGGCCGATATATTCCATGTACTCAAGCGACACTGTCAACCGTGAATTCTCTCTCTATGGATGGATATATAAAACTGTCCTCAAAAATGAAGAATTAGAACATTCCCAAATAAGCAAAGTTAGACAATCCATCACTACCTTAAAGAAATAGTAAATGCAGTCACTTCATAAGAAAGAGACAAATCAAAAAGTGAATTATGCTGGTGACAGTATACATCGAAAGTTTTTTCTTCATAACATTTCCTATTTCTATATAGCTTAAAAGATAACTGGATAAAGGAACAATGACAAAACTGGGCTGATGATAAGTAGAATTTTAAATTAATAATATTACATATGATAAATGGTGTGTATTACATACAAGGGTATACTACTTTTGTTAATGGGATCACAAAGAGAGGGAGTGGTCGGAGCTTTGTAGGAGCAGATATTCTGTTATTTAGAAGAAGTTGATGTTGATCCTACTGACCCGTTGCCATGGAGACCGTTTGAGTCATGTGACCCTCTGTCTGTCCAATGAAAACTGAGCTCCATAAGAAAGGGGAATGATGCATTAAAGTGAGCAAAGTCTTCGGATTCCACAAATCAACCATGTGCCAGATTCCATTTTGGCCATTAGCACAAGGACAGGGGTCTCCTCCTGTCCAGAGTTATGCTCTGGGCAATCCACAGGCGCAGTTCTAACCTGTCCTATTTAGGTTGCATGAGTCAAAATCCACTCATTAACAGTGAGTTTGGTTTTTTGGAGGGTTTATTTCTCAAAACTAAAAGTTTACTACCCTGCTTGTCCCAAAATCCCAGGTCTGGATTCCTGGGAGCCATGAAGGCACCCTTGGTGCCCAAGTAAACCGAGACACGGCTCCAGCTGCATGTCTCCAGTTTACTCATCCATCCTGTTCCCTGGAGCTCACAGGGGCGACAGATGACATGAGGACACCAGAGCGCTTTCAGTTATTTTCTGGGGCTGAAGGCTGATGGGAAAGCCTGGGAATGCAGCCTGAGTGTCTGCACAGTTGTATTGTAGCAATTATACTCAGGATTAAAAGAGATTTATGGGCATTGGCATGATTGTGAGTGTTGTGTGTGTGTATAATTTCTCATCTTTCTTTCTAAACAGATTGCGATTTACTCAAGGAAGGAAAAGTCCCACATTTATCTAAATATGCTTCTCCCACAAGCCTTGTTATAAAAATTGACTCTGATTCTGAGTGACCCTATAGGACAGGTGGGAGCTGCACTTGTACGTTTCCAAAGTTGCAACTCTTCACAGGCCCAGAAAGTCTCTTATTTCTCACCCACAGCAGTGAGCACCTTTACCCTACTGACCTTGCACTTGGCAGCCTGCTTCATGGCCACTATGCCACCAGGGCTCCAAAGATGCTCAGTTCCAGCAAGAGTCATGGACAGACTTGTTCTGGGGACTCTGAGGTGTATGAATGGCACATGAATGGTGAGCTGGTCCACAGAGGTGTGCAAGGCAGGTAGTCACCCATCACCACTTCCTTGTTCCCTTTGATCAGGCACCTTGGAGAGCAGCTAGGAAGACAGTGATCTCAGGAGAGTGATGTCAGCACCCTCCCCTGGTTGGGAAAGGAACAGCATTCCCAGGCTGTGCATCAGGACCCAGCACAGGATAAAAGGGCTCCTGCCCTGAGCTTCTCATCCACAGCCTCCCCAGGAACAGCCTTCTCCTGCCTCCTCTGCCTCTGGTGAGTGACTGGAGGGGGCCGGACTTCAGCTGGTGGTACTTGGGGAAGACAGGGCCAGGCAGGAACTGGAAGCAGCAGTAGGAGGCCCCTAGGAGGCAGTGGTGGGCCAGGTGCTGGGAGGAAGGGCATCTCAGGGGCAGCTCTGGGCTCAGGTACCAAGTCACAGGTCTCAGGGCTCTTCCTGGTTTGGGGTGCGCATATTGCCAGGGACACCCAGGTGCCAGCCTGACATCCTTGAGGAAGAGCGGCCCCCACACGCAGGTGTCCCTTCACAGAGGGCCCACTTCTCGCCCACAGAGGTCAGCTTGGAGCAGCTTGATCCTGGGGGCAAGCATTTGACCCAACCCACAGGCCTGAAGACACCAAGCTCATGTCTCTCTTCCCTTCTCAGGGTGAAACTCCTGCCGAGATGTCCTGCCAGCAGAAGCAGCAGCAGTGCCAGGCCCCGGCCCCGCCCAAGTGCACCCCCAAGTGCCCTTCATCACCCAAGTGCCCCCCAAAGAGCCCTGCACAGTGCTCCCCCTCAGGCTTGTCTGGCTGTGCTTTGACCTCCGGGGGCTGCCATGGGCCTAGCTCAGCGCCTGGCTGCCTCCTGAGCTCCCACAGGCGCCGCAGGTCCCACAGGTGCAGGCGCCAGAGCTCCAGCTGCAGTGATGATGGCAGCGGTGTGCAGGCCGGGGGCTCAGGCTGTGGGCCCTGCTCTGGGGGTGGCTGCTGACCAGGGCAGTGCAGATGTGGGAAGCAATTATAAAGGAACAAAGACCTAAAGTTCCAAGAAGCACCCCAGTCTGATGCTTTGCTTTCCAGGCCTGATTTCCCTGGGCTCAGCTGGGAGGATGTTACTGAGGATGGAGGTTCAGCGCTGTCCCCAGGAGCCTCTTCCAGGGTTTCACTTTTCCCCCTTCCCCTGCACCTGCGCGTGCATGTCACGGCTTTTGTCTGACCTTGTTGGAATAAACCTCCTCTTTCCCATCACCTGCGTGTCCCCTGTCACTGCCCTTTGCCCGTCCTCATGGGTGCATGTGTGCTGCTCACCTCAGCCCAGCAAAACCAGTTGTGCCGGGCCTTCGGGGTAGAGAACCGAACAAGCATTCTAGGCTGATGAAATGGGACTTCCGTGGATATTTCTCAGGGTAGACTTCAGGAAAAATGGGAAAAGGGATGTGGGTGTGAGGTCTGTAGCCCTCAACAGAGTGGCCAACCTTTTCTAAGAAGCACAGAATGGGTGTCCAAATCACATTGCCATGTCCAGGGGCTGGGAGGACCATTTGCTCTTTCTGGGCAGCCTCCTAACACACTTCAGATATGGAGTAGACAATGATCAAAACCTTCACAGATCGATGTGGCTCTCAACAGGAGACATTAGGCAAGAATTTATCTCGAGACATTTTTCATCATCACAACTTAGAGGAAGTCCTACTACATGCAGCGGGGAGATGTCAGGGATGCCAAGAAACATCTCCCAAAGCATAGCATAAGCACCAACATACACACACACACGAACACACATACACACACACACACAGAGACAGAGAGAGAAAGAGAGAGAGAGAGAGAGAGAGAGAGAGAGAGAGAGAGAGAGAGAGAGAGAGACAGAGAGACAGAGAGACAGAGAGACAGAGAGACAGAGAGAGACAAAGACAGAGTTACAGATATAGAGAAATCTGTCCCAAATGTCAAGAGGGCCTAGAGCCAGGGAACTTTGGCTAGAAGAGAGAGCAAAGGGAAGGGCAGGATGGCACCTGGGATGGCAAAGAACTTCATCTCTGCACAAATCCTTGAGAGCGCTGGGAGGTGGTGAGATCAGTTAAAGCAAAGGACTCATGGACAAAGGAAAGAAGGAGTTGAGAGGCCAGGAAATATGGTAACGCCAAGAGTGTCGCTATGAGGTGATACAGGAAAGGGAGGAAGAGGAAACGTTGTGAAGATGGTAAATCAATATGAGACCAAGAATGTTATAGTATTTATCATGCATTGGGGTCCTCTAAATCACGAATATTTGTTTTATTCTCCAAACGAGTGGCTACAGGGAATCCAGGACAGATGAACCCCTCAGGACCAGTGGTGAGGGTGGTGATACCTGGAGGGTAGAGGGAGGGTGGAGTGGAAAGGGGGAACCTATTACAAGGATCTACATATAACCTCCTCCCTGGGGGATGGATGACAGAAAAGTGGGTGTAGGGAGACATCAGGCAGCTTAAGATATGATAAAATAATAATTTATGAATTATCAAGGGTTCATGAGGGAAGGCGCATGTGGAGGGAGTGTGAAAATGTGGAGCTGATTCCAAGAGTCCAAGCAGAAAGCAAATATTGTGAGAATGATGAGGGCAATGAAAGCATAAGTGCGTTTCACAATTAACGTTGTATAGATTTTGATCAGAGTTGTATGAGCCCCCAATTAAATGATCAAAAAAACCCAATTGGCTGAGGGAGGGGGGAGTGGGGAGGGAGGGGAAGTAAAAAAGAGGACCTGATGCAAAGGGCTTAAGTGGAGAGCAAATGCTTTGAGAATGATTGAGGCAGGGAATGTGCAGATGTGCTTTATACAATTGATGTATGTATATGTGTGGATTGTGATAAGAGTTGTATGAGTCCCTAATAAAATGTTTTTAAAAAAAGAAGAAAAGTTTCTAAAAAAAACAAAAAACAAACAAAACCCAATTGGCTAGATACATGCCCTTAATAACCATATTTTACTAATGATTTGGGAAACTGAGGACCCAAATGACTTTATACCAGGACTGAGGCCAAACAGCTCATGAGGAGTGAGCCTACAGTTCCCATTAGGTGCCTCACCACATGACCTTTCTTTGAGACTTTTACATGAGACCCGTAGATATGATGAGTTTTATTTCATTGCACTGATAGGAATGTTGAACTTAAAAAAAAAATTCAAGTAGTTCAGAATCAGTCATGTGAATCACAAGTTCAACAAATTGTACTGTTTAATTTTTTCTCCCGTGACTGGGATCTAAAATGTGGAACCCAGATCTCCATTAAGTGAACTTATCTCCCTAGAAATGAATCTCACACTGTGTGCCAGGTTGCCCAAATGACAGTGTACGGGAGCATCTCATCTAGCTGCTCTCCACAACAAGCCTAAGGAGCACCAGGAATCCTAAACTAAACTCAAATTACACAGGAGGGAAATCAGTCTCGAGGTTGAGTACATGACATAATGAGATAAACCTATGTGATACTTTGCAGGTTCATTGAATCAAACAAACAAACAAAAACGTTTTCAGTCATTAGAAGATATCAAAATGTTAATTTGTTTTACTGCAACCCCCAAGACATCAGAGTTGCTAAAACCTTCGGTATTGATAAAGCGAACTTGAAAGTAGTTTGATGTGAGGTGTGCTCTGGCCAATATGACCCACTCTCTCAAGATGAACACACTTCTCTCAGGAGGAACCTGCCATGCTTGGACCTCACTCGTTTCTTATTGATCAAACTCTGCGGAATCGTTGGGTTGAACTCCACTGTGGGTCAGAAATTGTCTTGAGTCATGAAAATATGCATGACCAACAGGTGAAGAATGGATACACTTGGCTATGAAGACCATGTTGCTTCAGTTATGTGAGACTTTGCTCATGAAGGGAGACAGGGGTCCAGGATCTCCAGATCTCAGCAGAGCGATGCCATGTGTCCAGAAACAGGACCTCAGGGTGGAGAGTAACTGGAGTTCTTCCTAACTGGGTATCATCTACCAGCGAAGCTGAATTCAATATTTGATGAAATAAAGCATTACATCTACCAAGGGCTATAAAATGAGACTTGGGCCTCAGAAGCCTCTATCAAGATCAAGTTCTCAACACAAAAATATCCAACAATTCATACAGATAGTTCAGTGGCCGGGGGTTTGGGGGGGTTGTGGGGGAAAAACAGGACTTGAACCAAGCAATCGAGTCTGGACTTACACCCCAGGACGATTGAAGAAAGGGAAACATTATGCAATATGATGCTGATCCTAAAAGCAGATGTGCAAAGATGAAAGCTTAACGGGGGAAGAAAGTTCCACAACCCAGCCCAATCCCCAAAGTGAGCAAGTCACTGAATGGAAACATTTATTGAGTAAAGGCCCTGAAAACACAATGGTGAGAGAGCAAAAGATGGACAGTGTTCTCCAGGAGCTCCCACTCAAAGACCCTCCTCTACTGCGCTTGCAAAGCAAGGAGCAAGACACAAGAGACCCTCTCCAGAGTGGACGCCCACGCTCTTGAATTTGGGTGGCAGCAGTGTCAGTTGTATAAGCACAAACTGGGACCCCGTCTAGGAAAAAACATGGAGGCCAAAACATATTGGCTTGACTGTTGGCAAAAAGCACATGTATTGACGACTTCTTACTTTCATACCGAGGCAACAGGCATGTACGAATGAGGGATGCATTGCTAAAGGTGATGAAGAGAATGCTGATATAAAAGTAGACTTCTGCTGTCGTGTCCTTCCCAATTTCCTTCCTCCACTCTCCCCATTTCTGTTCCAGTGTGTGGGCTCAGCAGGACAAACAAGCATGTCCCTGGAACTCAGGCACTTGCTCTGGTGTTGCCTTGGCTGCATCATAGCTAAGCATGTCAAGGTGGACAGCCTCCATTATAAGGCTTCCTGTAGCAGGCTCCATAACCGTGTTCTACCTGAAGTGATCATTTTATGTTCTGTAATTACGTAAAATATTTGTCCTTTCCCTCTCTCCCTTTTTCTTCTTCTAGCTCTTTATTATGAATTGTGTGAAGTTTACTGAGGATATGGTTTTCTGACTCAACAATTCTCATACATTTCATTTGATCTCATTGATTATAATCCCTACAATGCAATATCACTCAACCCACTTCCTCCCCATGTTTACTCTTTCATCCCTCATTTCCCCCTAAACCTAACCCTTCTGAAATTTGCTCTAGATTAAATAAGATCTTTTAAATCTCAAATGGTTCATTATTCTAAGGTGTGCAGACTTTTCTACTATTATTGATGCTGTTAAGACCTATTGTGTGGCTGAACATGGAGACAGGTGAATGATCATTTCCAGGCCTGCAGGGTGACTCGGGGTTATACTCCCAAGGGTCCCAGCAGCCTTGAGCTGGTAACTTGCACAATTTTGAGATTTGTTCTACATTTTGGTTCCCTCTATCCAAGACCTCCTAAAGTGATCCCTTTCAGAGAAGTTGGATGGGTCCTTCTGGTCTCAGGGTCATGTAGACTGATGTCCACATGGTCCTCCTCTCCGTGGACCTAATTGTTTCTGTATGTCATTCGGTCTGCTTCACTCCTTACCCCCTGAGGGGACAGACAAATAGTTGTGCCTCAGAGGATCTCTGTGAACTCTGTTCTACCAACTGCACTCAGTGTTCTCCAGACAACGATCCTCAGCCCCCAGCCCAGTGGCTCATCCCTTCTGGAAATCTGTTCTTGTGATGTCCAAGCACTGCCAAACCCTTGCTTACCTCTCACACCCTGTGTAAGACAGAGCTACGCACTATCTGATCCTCTACCACCCTAGGTGTTTGATTCTGTTTAAGAAATTTTCATCACTTTGTTTCCTGTATACCACATGGCATTCATGGATTTATAGATGAAGCAAAGGTAAGTGGTGTTGTTCGGTACCATTGAGTTGGTTCCAGCCCATAGTGACATTAGGTATGGCAGAAGGAAACGCTGCTCGGTCCTGGACCCTCCTGACCATGGTTCCTGTGCTTGAGTCTTGTATCATCAATGGTGTCGGTTCAGCGCCTTGAAGGTTTTCGTCTTTTCCAGTGCCCCTCGACGTTAGCGAACATGATGTGTTTCTCCAGGGATTGGTCTCTCCTGACAACATGTCCAATGGGTAAGACAAAGTCTCGCCATCCTTGGCTTTCAGGAGCACTATGACCATACTTCTTTCAGGACAGATAGGATTGTCTTAGCAGCCCATGGCACATTCTTCTCCAGCATCACCATTCAGATGCGTCCATTCTCCTGTGGTCTTCCTTATTCAGTGTCCATCTTTCACATGTATATCAGACAATGGAGTATACCATGACATGAGTCAGGCACTCCCGTGTCATCAAGGTAACATCCTTGCTTTTCAGTATTATAAAGAGTTCTTTTGCATAAGATTTACTGGATGCAACACGTCTTTTGATCTCTTTACCACTGCCTCCAAGAACAGAGTAATCCAAAGAAAAGGAACTCACTTCAGAATTCTGGGAGGGGAAATAGACATGTTCCATGCATCCCAAACTATTATTTTTATTTTTTTCCCTCTGTAGTCCTAATCAATAATATTTACTCCCTGAGCGCCAGGACATAATTTTCTATTGTGACCCTGGTTCTGCACATTTGCACACCAGCCAGAGGCCTATGGAATGATCACGGCACATAGTGTTGTTGTGTGTTTTCTTGTTTTGGATCAAACAAACGGACAGATGAACTGGAGTTCGCAGGCAGAGAGGAGTGTATTGTCTGATTACAGCGAGTCCAGGGTTTGTCAACTGGAGCTGCCCCAGGGAGGTCTTCTACAGGTGCTTATGCTCAGGGGATTCAGACCCCTGAAACACATTCAAAGACCACATTACTTGGCAGTCAGATCAGTTATGGGCCAGAAGTGATCCGCTTAGAATATTGATTCCCAAAATATGTCACTAGGTCATTCTCCTCATCAGTTGAGTGAGCTATTTTTTGTGACAAACTGGCTCCAAAGAAGCCGTCGATTATTTTAACCGTAGTGAAAGCATAGCCAGGCGGGTGAGATACAGGTTAAGGTGTAAAGAGCATCCTAGCTTTGCATGGTTTCTTTGGCTTTTATAACTCCAGTAGCCAGGACTTCATGAACCATTTCCTAAATGTGAGACAGGCTTCTTTTCAGTGATGTGTTGTGGGAGATCATTGCTTTAGTCCCCTGCTCATGGGGAGTCAGAGGTTCTCTTTGAACGATATACGAAACTAGAAAGTCAGGAGACTCACAACGCAAATGGTTCATAAAACTCAGAATGCAAGGACAGATAATTGTGGTAGAGAACGGCTTCGTGACCCTTTGCTCGTGATTTGTAATGTGCCGCGGTCAGTATCTTTGCCTGTGTCACTGGGGGCTCATTGTCTGTAAATTTTGCAGACTAACCGAGCCATGCCATGTTAGTGCTTGCCAAAGCTTGACATTTTTATACATTAATAATATGTCTGTAATGTAATGGAAAACTATTATCACAACTGGTTATGTGCCAGAAATTTAAGCTACAATTGGCTGCTTCTTGTCAGGAATGTCTGTCACACAATCTTGCCTGTGCCTAATATTCAAATACCTTGCACTCCTCTGCATTTTCCTTGTCAGTTCTCTAAATTCGATCAATATCGCAGTCCATGATTCTGTGTAATGACCATCATTATCATCCTGGAATACCTTAGTGAGAATCCGTTATGTTGGAATTGCTGTGGTGTCAGGAGGCACTCACACGCGCCCAGACTTTGCCTCAGTGTCTAGCTTGTTCGTGTCGAAACATGTGGTCTCTTTTTCTTTTATGGTTGTGCTGAGGCCCAAGCTCACAAGGACAAAGTAAACAAGAATAAATGGACAAGGGAGATGCTCTCTGTTATATGAAAAGCAAACAAGCCAACAACAAAAATAGACACCTTTATAGACTGATGTCAGGGAGCATGCAAATATACTTCAATTGATATTGTGGTTCCTTGACAACTTTAGTCTTTTCTCCACTTCTCATGATGTCACCTATGGGTCCAATTGTGAGGATTTTGATCTTCTTTACATTAAGTTGTCATCCATAATGAACACTGCAGTCCTCAATTTTCATCAACAAGGGTCTCAAGTCCTCCTCACTTTCAGCAAACAAGATTGTGTCATATACATATTACATTTTGTTAATAAGTCTTCCTGTAATCCTGATGCAGAATTTGTCTCCATATTATCCAGTTTCTCCCACTATTTTCTCAGCATACAAATTGAACAAGAATGTTGCTAGATGCAACCCTGATGCACACCTTTCCTGATTTTAAGCCATGCAATATTCCCTGCCCTATTTTCACACCTGCCTCTTGATTCGTGCACAAGTTCTTCACGAGCAAAATGAAGTGTCCTGGAATTCCCTTTGTTTCAAGGGTATCTTAAGTTTGTTACGATCCACACAGTGGAATGCCTTGGCATAGTCAACAGAGCACAAGGAAACTTATTTCTGGTATTCTCTGCTTTCAGCGACAGTCCATCAGACATCAGCAATGATATCCCTTGTTCCATCTCTTCTAAATCTTGCCTGAATATCAGACAGTTCCCTGTGGATGCACTGCTTCAGAAAAATTTTACTTCCATGTGATGTCAATGATATGATTCTATAATTTGAGCCATCTCCTGGGTCTCTTGTCTTTGGAATGGGCTCAGATATGGATCTTTCTAGTCAATTAGCCGAGTAGCTGTCTTCCAAATTTCATGGCACAGACAAGTGTTTCCTGTGTGTCATCAGTTTGTTGAAACATTCCAAGTGGTATTCCATCAACTGCCCAACCTTGCTTTTGGCTAATGCGAGGTAAGTGCACATGCGTACACATACTCTGTCATACCCACATTTTTCATGTTTATATTTCCACTGTCCCTCCCAGACCTGTCATCCTGCATGCCTATCCATGCATCTTTGCGTAGGCCACTTTTAGCACACTCTTGGATATATATGAGTTTTTGCCTGCGTTGCCTTTCATACTTGCATTCCCAGAATTATCTTCCCTTGCCTCCATCCTTATTGGGTGATCTTCATCTCACTGTATATTTATTTCTCCTTCACTCAAGTTAATGCGCCTCTACCCTCTAGCCCAGTGTTTCCCAAAGTGGATGCTTTCCCACCCAGAGGTGGTGCTGGAACAATAAGGGGCAGAAGGGAACTGACAAAGCACATATCTACATGTTATCCTGAATTATGGGCTATGGAACAAGAGATGATAATTCCCGGAAACGCACTGAGTAATTTTATTTTTTTCTCAAAAAGGAGCAATAGGTCAAGTAAGTTTGGGAACCTATGCTCCAGCCACTAATAAGCTCTGTCTTTCTTTCCTGCCCCTCGAGGGGTCAAAGAGTGGGTGTTCTAGGGTGAAGCCATGTTCCTGATTCTGCACAGTACTGTCTCAAACAATATGTACCTTTTGCGATGGACTAATTTCACTCCTCATAATGCTCTCCAGCTTCATGCTGGTGATGCGGGGCTTTGCAGCTTCACTGTTCCTCTTTGACGTTGTTGTGGTTCCACACGGTATGCATCACAGTTTGCTTATCCATCCCTCCATCACGGGCCTTTCCTTTGCTTCATCTTTCTGTTACTGTGAATAGTTCTGGGATGAACGTGGGTGTGCACACGACCCTTCCTCCCCCTCCCCATAGGATCTACATCAATGAATGGGACTCCTGGATGAGCTTTTGAAGGGAGCGCAGTATCGTTTTCCTTAGTGAGTACACCATTTTACAGTCCCACCCACAGTGCATGGAAGTTCCAGGATCTCTACAGCACTGACGGCATTTGTTGCTTTCTGGTTTTATTTTTGTTTTTAACTTTGCTCCTAATTCTGGAGGGAAATGAAAATATCGGTGTGGTTTTGATTTGCATCTCTCTAGTGGTCCATAAACAGGAGGCACTGTCTGCCAGGCATCAGACGTTCAAACCCACCAGCTGCTCTGCGAGGAAGAGATGATGCTATTTGCTCCCTGAAAGAGTCACAGCCGTGGAAGCCCTCTACAAGTCACTGTGGGATGCAATCAATTAGCTGGCAATGGTCACTCACATTTCTTGATGTGCTTGTTGCCATCGGAATGTCTTCTTGGGTTGTCTGTTCGTGTCCTCTGCCCATTTTTTATTTGTATTTTTCTTACTGGTGAAGTTTTCTGTCAAGTTTAGAGATGAATGCCTGTCTGACATGCCATCATCCAAAGAGTGTTGCTGCTCCGTGAGCCCTCTTTGAATTCTTCTGGTGAAATCTGTCCATGTGCCTAAGTGTCGGCTGTTGAGAACGTGCCAGTCATCAGGTTTATGCCGTGTGTTTTCAGTTATGTTTGAGAGCAATACTCAAGTCACGTATTAGGTGTCCTGTAGATTTAGAGGTTTTCCTGTAGGCCTTTCATATCACATGAGTTCATTTCTGCTTATGGTTGTCAGATTTCGGGGCTGTTTAATTTTTCTGCCAATGGTTATCCAATTTTGCCAGTTCCATTTGCTCTAGGGACTATCTCTTCCCTATTATATCCTTAAGAAGGATATTATTTCAAATGAATACACAGTTACAGTGGTGTATTAGAATGCAAGAAGGAACTATGTCGCTGGCACAAAGCAATTACTGAAGATGTTAGTCACATTAATTACATTATGTCATGAGCACACAGTCTACACGGTGGCTCCTATTGTCTATTATTCATCTTCAATCAGTTATCATTCACCTTTTGAATAGAATCCCCTGGCTATCCCAGCCAAAATGAGTCACCACTTTCTCTTAACTAACCCTGGGACTCCTAGGAACTATGCAGGGTGAGTTACTTACTGACAGAATCTCACGTGATAGACCTTTCTTTCTCAGTTCCATCCTTGGCTCCTAGGGAAGTAAGGAGACAAATCCAGGAATATCTGATTCCACAACCAGTACTCTTAGTGAATACAAGACTGTGACTCTATCTACCAGTCACATGCAGCTCTTAGTCTGACCCCCTCTCTCCCTGGCTTCTCTCCCTCTCCTTCTGCCCCTGGCTTCATGAGTTCCTCCCAGTGACAGCATTCAGGCCTGCTGCTCCTCATCCTTTGTTCCTGCCCCAGTTCTTACAGGCTGCTGACCTCATCTCAGCCTCTCCCCAGTGATGCAGAAGGAGGGCATGTGAACACACCAGGGCAACAGGTGACTGACACTTAAAAGTTCTTGTCTAAGTCCCGGGACTCCCCATGTGGGTTTCCTATAGCACTTCTCACCTATGTTTTACCTATTTGACAACCTGTCTGTCTACCCCACCAGGCCATGAACTACACAGTGTAGGCTACTCTTTTATGATTTCCACTCCCATTGAAGTGCCTGGTGTGTAGTATGTTTTTTTAAGGGGGAAACATTAAAGAAGAAAAGACAAGTGGAGGGAAGAAAAGGATAGATGGAGGGAGGTAAGAAGGGAAGGAATCAAGCCAACAAAAGACTGAGAAAATATAGGTATTTGAACAGCTTGGGGACTACCTAGACACATTGCCATAGTAAAATAGGTCCTCTCTTCTCCCCTTTATCTCCTTACCACCACAATGGTGTGTCCCATGAATGAGTGACAGAGGACTTGCTAGTAGCACCCTTTAGAAATCCTCTCTGGACCAGGAACTCTGAAGTAGTCAGAATGACAGCCTATGCCCAGGTAAAGCTCTTTTAGGTCCAGGTGCATCTAAGACAGGTAAGGAACTGAAGGTGGGATTTGGAGGACAGAGTGGCCAGAGTTTAGAACAGAAAGGTAGTCAACCAGTGCCCAATAGGCAGAAACGTGGGTTGTCTGCCAATGAATTTTCATTTTATCCTATGAAAACCAGGTAGGCAAATCCACAGGTGATCCCATTCTCCAACCTCCCAATCATCCTCCTCTGCCTCGCTGGCCTTCTTTTCTCAAACCTGTCTGTGCAAGAGTATTACTCTGAAGTAATGAAAGATCTCAGTGCCTCAGATGTCCTTCAGCCCAAGTCAACTCATCTTTAGGGGTGAAGCTCAGAGATCAGTATTAAAGTCTTCACAGTTGCTTCCACTCTACAACCATCTTTCAAACTCAAGTTAACTGTAATCAAGTCGATGCTGACTCAGAGCGACCCTCTGTGGGTGTCTGAGACTGTCACTGTTTATGGAAGTAGACAGTCTAATCTTTCACCTAAGGCGCTGATGGTGGTTTTGAACTCCCTACTGTGCGGATTGTTGCTCCATTTTTAACAACTGCACCACCAAGGCTCCTAGACAACCATCCTTAGAAATATCTAATTTAGGAGTTTTTAGTTATTTTGAGAAACCTCATGCTCTTTCATAATCACAGCTTTTCTCCACCTCTACTTCTGGATTCCTTTTGGTACCCATGGTAGGATGTGAAATAATAAACCTTTCTTCCACTCGAGGCCTACCCTATCCCTGTCTTGGCAACCCAAATCCAAACCCAAACCCCACAGTTCCTGGTCTACCACTCACCTAACACGGCCTCCTGGGAGCCCAACTCCAGGGTTAATAATCATAATAAAATAAGGTTCAGATGAGAGATGCCCCTTGGTGGTGCATAGGAGCTCAGACACATGAGCGGTTGTGGAGCAAAACTTCCTCACTTTGCTATTTTTACACTATTTAACATTCTTGACCATAAAGCCCTGGTTTCTGAAAGTGATGATTATTAACCCCAAGATGAAGGTTTTCCTAGTGACGTTTTGGAAATGTAAGGCCGCTTATGACCAAGTATTTATTGACTGACTAGCAGGGGGCAGGAAATATTTCATGAAATAATGACCCTAACATGCCCAAGCTGATGTAAAGCACAAATCTACACATTAAAGAATCACAGGAAGTCTGATTGAGATAACTCCATAACGATCTTGACCCAGACAAACCATAATTACATTTCAAAAGACAAAGAGGGACTCTTGAAAGCAACAAGAGAAAGGGATTCATTACGTTCAAGGGAGCTTCTGTCAGTTTCATAAGTGATTTCTACCAGAAATCATAGATTAGGAAGGTTATGGGCCGATATATTCCATGTACTCAAGCGACACTGTCAACCGTGAATTCTCTCTCTATGGATGGATATATAAAACTGTCCTCAAAAATGAAGAATTAGAACATTCCCAAATAAGCAAAGTTAGACAATCCATCACTACCTTAAAGAAATAGTAAATGCAGTCACTTCATAAGAAAGAGACAAATCAAAAAGTGAATTATGCTGGTGACAGTATACATCGAAAGTTTTTTCTTCATAACATTTCCTATTTCTATATAGCTTAAAAGATAACTGGATAAAGGAACAATGACAAAACTGGGCTGATGATAAGTAGAATTTTAAATTAATAATATTACATATGATAAATGGTGTGTATTACATACAAGGGTATACTACTTTTGTTAATGGGATCACAAAGAGAGGGAGTGGTCGGAGCTTTGTAGGAGCAGATATTCTGTTATTTAGAAGAAGTTGATGTTGATCCTACTGACCCGTTGCCATGGAGACCGTTTGAGTCATGTGACCCTCTGTCTGTCCAATGAAAACTGAGCTCCATAAGAAAGGGGAATGATGCATTAAAGTGAGCAAAGTCTTCGGATTCCACAAATCAACCATGTGCCAGATTCCATTTTGGCCATTAGCACAAGGACAGGGGTCTCCTCCTGTCCAGAGTTATGCTCTGGGCAATCCACAGGCGCAGTTCTAACCTGTCCTATTTAGGTTGCATGAGTCAAAATCCACTCATTAACAGTGAGTTTGGTTTTTTGGAGGGTTTATTTCTCAAAACTAAAAGTTTACTACCCTGCTTGTCCCAAAATCCCAGGTCTGGATTCCTGGGAGCCATGAAGGCACCCTTGGTGCCCAAGTAAACCGAGACACGGCTCCAGCTGCATGTCTCCAGTTTACTCATCCATCCTGTTCCCTGGAGCTCACAGGGGCGACAGATGACATGAGGACACCAGAGCGCTTTCAGTTATTTTCTGGGGCTGAAGGCTGATGGGAAAGCCTGGGAATGCAGCCTGAGTGTCTGCACAGTTGTATTGTAGCAATTATACTCAGGATTAAAAGAGATTTATGGGCATTGGCATGATTGTGAGTGTTGTGTGTGTGTATAATTTCTCATCTTTCTTTCTAAACAGATTGCGATTTACTCAAGGAAGGAAAAGTCCCACATTTATCTAAATATGCTTCTCCCACAAGCCTTGTTATAAAAATTGACTCTGATTCTGAGTGACCCTATAGGACAGGTGGGAGCTGCACTTGTACGTTTCCAAAGTTGCAACTCTTCACAGGCCCAGAAAGTCTCTTATTTCTCACCCACAGCAGTGAGCACCTTTACCCTACTGACCTTGCACTTGGCAGCCTGCTTCATGGCCACTATGCCACCAGGGCTCCAAAGATGCTCAGTTCCAGCAAGAGTCATGGACAGACTTGTTCTGGGGACTCTGAGGTGTATGAATGGCACATGAATGGTGAGCTGGTCCACAGAGGTGTGCAAGGCAGGTAGTCACCCATCACCACTTCCTTGTTCCCTTTGATCAGGCACCTTGGAGAGCAGCTAGGAAGACAGTGATCTCAGGAGAGTGATGTCAGCACCCTCCCCTGGTTGGGAAAGGAACAGCATTCCCAGGCTGTGCATCAGGACCCAGCACAGGATAAAAGGGCTCCTGCCCTGAGCTTCTCATCCACAGCCTCCCCAGGAACAGCCTTCTCCTGCCTCCTCTGCCTCTGGTGAGTGACTGGAGGGGGCCGGACTTCAGCTGGTGGTACTTGGGGAAGACAGGGCCAGGCAGGAACTGGAAGCAGCAGTAGGAGGCCCCTAGGAGGCAGTGGTGGGCCAGGTGCTGGGAGGAAGGGCATCTCAGGGGCAGCTCTGGGCTCAGGTACCAAGTCACAGGTCTCAGGGCTCTTCCTGGTTTGGGGTGCGCATATTGCCAGGGACACCCAGGTGCCAGCCTGACATCCTTGAGGAAGAGCGGCCCCCACACGCAGGTGTCCCTTCACAGAGGGCCCACTTCTCGCCCACAGAGGTCAGCTTGGAGCAGCTTGATCCTGGGGGCAAGCATTTGACCCAACCCACAGGCCTGAAGACACCAAGCTCATGTCTCTCTTCCCTTCTCAGGGTGAAACTCCTGCCGAGATGTCCTGCCAGCAGAAGCAGCAGCAGTGCCAGGCCCCGGCCCCGCCCAAGTGCACCCCCAAGTGCCCTTCATCACCCAAGTGCCCCCCAAAGAGCCCTGCACAGTGCTCCCCCTCAGGCTTGTCTGGCTGTGCTTTGACCTCCGGGGGCTGCCATGGGCCTAGCTCAGCGCCTGGCTGCCTCCTGAGCTCCCACAGGCGCCGCAGGTCCCACAGGTGCAGGCGCCAGAGCTCCAGCTGCAGTGATGATGGCAGCGGTGTGCAGGCCGGGGGCTCAGGCTGTGGGCCCTGCTCTGGGGGTGGCTGCTGACCAGGGCAGTGCAGATGTGGGAAGCAATTATAAAGGAACAAAGACCTAAAGTTCCAAGAAGCACCCCAGTCTGATGCTTTGCTTTCCAGGCCTGATTTCCCTGGGCTCAGCTGGGAGGATGTTACTGAGGATGGAGGTTCAGCGCTGTCCCCAGGAGCCTCTTCCAGGGTTTCACTTTTCCCCCTTCCCCTGCACCTGCGCGTGCATGTCACGGCTTTTGTCTGACCTTGTTGGAATAAACCTCCTCTTTCCCATCACCTGCGTGTCCCCTGTCACTGCCCTTTGCCCGTCCTCATGGGTGCATGTGTGCTGCTCACCTCAGCCCAGCAAAACCAGTTGTGCCGGGCCTTCGGGGTAGAGAACCGAACAAGCATTCTAGGCTGATGAAATGGGACTTCCGTGGATATTTCTCAGGGTAGACTTCAGGAAAAATGGGAAAAGGGATGTGGGTGTGAGGTCTGTAGCCCTCAACAGAGTGGCCAACCTTTTCTAAGAAGCACAGAATGGGTGTCCAAATCACATTGCCATGTCCAGGGGCTGGGAGGACCATTTGCTCTTTCTGGGCAGCCTCCTAACACACTTCAGATATGGAGTAGACAATGATCAAAACCTTCACAGATCGATGTGGCTCTCAACAGGAGACATTAGGCAAGAATTTATCTCGAGACATTTTTCATCATCACAACTTAGAGGAAGTCCTACTACATGCAGCGGGGAGATGTCAGGGATGCCAAGAAACATCTCCCAAAGCATAGCATAAGCACCAACATACACACACACACGAACACACATACACACACACACACAGAGACAGAGAGAGAAAGAGAGAGAGAGAGAGAGAGAGAGAGAGAGAGAGAGAGAGAGAGAGAGAGAGACAGAGAGACAGAGAGACAGAGAGACAGAGAGACAGAGAGAGACAAAGACAGAGTTACAGATATAGAGAAATCTGTCCCAAATGTCAAGAGGGCCTAGAGCCAGGGAACTTTGGCTAGAAGAGAGAGCAAAGGGAAGGGCAGGATGGCACCTGGGATGGCAAAGAACTTCATCTCTGCACAAATCCTTGAGAGCGCTGGGAGGTGGTGAGATCAGTTAAAGCAAAGGACTCATGGACAAAGGAAAGAAGGAGTTGAGAGGCCAGGAAATATGGTAACGCCAAGAGTGTCGCTATGAGGTGATACAGGAAAGGGAGGAAGAGGAAACGTTGTGAAGATGGTAAATCAATATGAGACCAAGAATGTTATAGTATTTATCATGCATTGGGGTCCTCTAAATCACGAATATTTGTTTTATTCTCCAAACGAGTGGCTACAGGGAATCCAGGACAGATGAACCCCTCAGGACCAGTGGTGAGGGTGGTGATACCTGGAGGGTAGAGGGAGGGTGGAGTGGAAAGGGGGAACCTATTACAAGGATCTACATATAACCTCCTCCCTGGGGGATGGATGACAGAAAAGTGGGTGTAGGGAGACATCAGGCAGCTTAAGATATGATAAAATAATAATTTATGAATTATCAAGGGTTCATGAGGGAAGGCGCATGTGGAGGGAGTGTGAAAATGTGGAGCTGATTCCAAGAGTCCAAGCAGAAAGCAAATATTGTGAGAATGATGAGGGCAATGAAAGCATAAGTGCGTTTCACAATTAACGTTGTATAGATTTTGATCAGAGTTGTATGAGCCCCCAATTAAATGATCAAAAAAACCCAATTGGCTGAGGGAGGGGGGAGTGGGGAGGGAGGGGAAGTAAAAAAGAGGACCTGATGCAAAGGGCTTAAGTGGAGAGCAAATGCTTTGAGAATGATTGAGGCAGGGAATGTGCAGATGTGCTTTATACAATTGATGTATGTATATGTGTGGATTGTGATAAGAGTTGTATGAGTCCCTAATAAAATGTTTTTAAAAAAAGAAGAAAAGTTTCTAAAAAAAACAAAAAACAAACAAAACCCAATTGGCTAGATACATGCCCTTAATAACCATATTTTACTAATGATTTGGGAAACTGAGGACCCAAATGACTTTATACCAGGACTGAGGCCAAACAGCTCATGAGGAGTGAGCCTACAGTTCCCATTAGGTGCCTCACCACATGACCTTTCTTTGAGACTTTTACATGAGACCCGTAGATATGATGAGTTTTATTTCATTGCACTGATAGGAATGTTGAACTTAAAAAAAAAATTCAAGTAGTTCAGAATCAGTCATGTGAATCACAAGTTCAACAAATTGTACTGTTTAATTTTTTCTCCCGTGACTGGGATCTAAAATGTGGAACCCAGATCTCCATTAAGTGAACTTATCTCCCTAGAAATGAATCTCACACTGTGTGCCAGGTTGCCCAAATGACAGTGTACGGGAGCATCTCATCTAGCTGCTCTCCACAACAAGCCTAAGGAGCACCAGGAATCCTAAACTAAACTCAAATTACACAGGAGGGAAATCAGTCTCGAGGTTGAGTACATGACATAATGAGATAAACCTATGTGATACTTTGCAGGTTCATTGAATCAAACAAACAAACAAAAACGTTTTCAGTCATTAGAAGATATCAAAATGTTAATTTGTTTTACTGCAACCCCCAAGACATCAGAGTTGCTAAAACCTTCGGTATTGATAAAGCGAACTTGAAAGTAGTTTGATGTGAGGTGTGCTCTGGCCAATATGACCCACTCTCTCAAGATGAACACACTTCTCTCAGGAGGAACCTGCCATGCTTGGACCTCACTCGTTTCTTATTGATCAAACTCTGCGGAATCGTTGGGTTGAACTCCACTGTGGGTCAGAAATTGTCTTGAGTCATGAAAATATGCATGACCAACAGGTGAAGAATGGATACACTTGGCTATGAAGACCATGTTGCTTCAGTTATGTGAGACTTTGCTCATGAAGGGAGACAGGGGTCCAGGATCTCCAGATCTCAGCAGAGCGATGCCATGTGTCCAGAAACAGGACCTCAGGGTGGAGAGTAACTGGAGTTCTTCCTAACTGGGTATCATCTACCAGCGAAGCTGAATTCAATATTTGATGAAATAAAGCATTACATCTACCAAGGGCTATAAAATGAGACTTGGGCCTCAGAAGCCTCTATCAAGATCAAGTTCTCAACACAAAAATATCCAACAATTCATACAGATAGTTCAGTGGCCGGGGGTTTGGGGGGGTTGTGGGGGAAAAACAGGACTTGAACCAAGCAATCGAGTCTGGACTTACACCCCAGGACGATTGAAGAAAGGGAAACATTATGCAATATGATGCTGATCCTAAAAGCAGATGTGCAAAGATGAAAGCTTAACGGGGGAAGAAAGTTCCACAACCCAGCCCAATCCCCAAAGTGAGCAAGTCACTGAATGGAAACATTTATTGAGTAAAGGCCCTGAAAACACAATGGTGAGAGAGCAAAAGATGGACAGTGTTCTCCAGGAGCTCCCACTCAAAGACCCTCCTCTACTGCGCTTGCAAAGCAAGGAGCAAGACACAAGAGACCCTCTCCAGAGTGGACGCCCACGCTCTTGAATTTGGGTGGCAGCAGTGTCAGTTGTATAAGCACAAACTGGGACCCCGTCTAGGAAAAAACATGGAGGCCAAAACATATTGGCTTGACTGTTGGCAAAAAGCACATGTATTGACGACTTCTTACTTTCATACCGAGGCAACAGGCATGTACGAATGAGGGATGCATTGCTAAAGGTGATGAAGAGAATGCTGATATAAAAGTAGACTTCTGCTGTCGTGTCCTTCCCAATTTCCTTCCTCCACTCTCCCCATTTCTGTTCCAGTGTGTGGGCTCAGCAGGACAAACAAGCATGTCCCTGGAACTCAGGCACTTGCTCTGGTGTTGCCTTGGCTGCATCATAGCTAAGCATGTCAAGGTGGACAGCCTCCATTATAAGGCTTCCTGTAGCAGGCTCCATAACCGTGTTCTACCTGAAGTGATCATTTTATGTTCTGTAATTACGTAAAATATTTGTCCTTTCCCTCTCTCCCTTTTTCTTCTTCTAGCTCTTTATTATGAATTGTGTGAAGTTTACTGAGGATATGGTTTTCTGACTCAACAATTCTCATACATTTCATTTGATCTCATTGATTATAATCCCTACAATGCAATATCACTCAACCCACTTCCTCCCCATGTTTACTCTTTCATCCCTCATTTCCCCCTAAACCTAACCCTTCTGAAATTTGCTCTAGATTAAATAAGATCTTTTAAATCTCAAATGGTTCATTATTCTAAGGTGTGCAGACTTTTCTACTATTATTGATGCTGTTAAGACCTATTGTGTGGCTGAACATGGAGACAGGTG
Source organism: Tenrec ecaudatus (assembly GCF_050624435.1). Lineage (NCBI taxonomy): Eukaryota > Metazoa > Chordata > Mammalia > Afrosoricida > Tenrecidae > Tenrec > Tenrec ecaudatus. The sequence continues at coordinate 161,903,581 of NC_134530.1, forward strand.
AATGATCATTTCCAGGCCTGCAGGGTGACTCGGGGTTATACTCCCAAGGGTCCCAGCAGCCTTGAGCTGGTAACTTGCACAATTTTGAGATTTGTTCTACATTTTGGTTCCCTCTATCCAAGACCTCCTAAAGTGATCCCTTTCAGAGAAGTTGGATGGGTCCTTCTGGTCTCAGGGTCATGTAGACTGATGTCCACATGGTCCTCCTCTCCGTGGACCTAATTGTTTCTGTATGTCATTCGGTCTGCTTCACTCCTTACCCCCTGAGGGGACAGACAAATAGTTGTGCCTCAGAGGATCTCTGTGAACTCTGTTCTACCAACTGCACTCAGTGTTCTCCAGACAACGATCCTCAGCCCCCAGCCCAGTGGCTCATCCCTTCTGGAAATCTGTTCTTGTGATGTCCAAGCACTGCCAAACCCTTGCTTACCTCTCACACCCTGTGTAAGACAGAGCTACGCACTATCTGATCCTCTACCACCCTAGGTGTTTGATTCTGTTTAAGAAATTTTCATCACTTTGTTTCCTGTATACCACATGGCATTCATGGATTTATAGATGAAGCAAAGGTAAGTGGTGTTGTTCGGTACCATTGAGTTGGTTCCAGCCCATAGTGACATTAGGTATGGCAGAAGGAAACGCTGCTCGGTCCTGGACCCTCCTGACCATGGTTCCTGTGCTTGAGTCTTGTATCATCAATGGTGTCGGTTCAGCGCCTTGAAGGTTTTCGTCTTTTCCAGTGCCCCTCGACGTTAGCGAACATGATGTGTTTCTCCAGGGATTGGTCTCTCCTGACAACATGTCCAATGGGTAAGACAAAGTCTCGCCATCCTTGGCTTTCAGGAGCACTATGACCATACTTCTTTCAGGACAGATAGGATTGTCTTAGCAGCCCATGGCACATTCTTCTCCAGCATCACCATTCAGATGCGTCCATTCTCCTGTGGTCTTCCTTATTCAGTGTCCATCTTTCACATGTATATCAGACAATGGAGTATACCATGACATGAGTCAGGCACTCCCGTGTCATCAAGGTAACATCCTTGCTTTTCAGTATTATAAAGAGTTCTTTTGCATAAGATTTACTGGATGCAACACGTCTTTTGATCTCTTTACCACTGCCTCCAAGAACAGAGTAATCCAAAGAAAAGGAACTCACTTCAGAATTCTGGGAGGGGAAATAGACATGTTCCATGCATCCCAAACTATTATTTTTATTTTTTTCCCTCTGTAGTCCTAATCAATAATATTTACTCCCTGAGCGCCAGGACATAATTTTCTATTGTGACCCTGGTTCTGCACATTTGCACACCAGCCAGAGGCCTATGGAATGATCACGGCACATAGTGTTGTTGTGTGTTTTCTTGTTTTGGATCAAACAAACGGACAGATGAACTGGAGTTCGCAGGCAGAGAGGAGTGTATTGTCTGATTACAGCGAGTCCAGGGTTTGTCAACTGGAGCTGCCCCAGGGAGGTCTTCTACAGGTGCTTATGCTCAGGGGATTCAGACCCCTGAAACACATTCAAAGACCACATTACTTGGCAGTCAGATCAGTTATGGGCCAGAAGTGATCCGCTTAGAATATTGATTCCCAAAATATGTCACTAGGTCATTCTCCTCATCAGTTGAGTGAGCTATTTTTTGTGACAAACTGGCTCCAAAGAAGCCGTCGATTATTTTAACCGTAGTGAAAGCATAGCCAGGCGGGTGAGATACAGGTTAAGGTGTAAAGAGCATCCTAGCTTTGCATGGTTTCTTTGGCTTTTATAACTCCAGTAGCCAGGACTTCATGAACCATTTCCTAAATGTGAGACAGGCTTCTTTTCAGTGATGTGTTGTGGGAGATCATTGCTTTAGTCCCCTGCTCATGGGGAGTCAGAGGTTCTCTTTGAACGATATACGAAACTAGAAAGTCAGGAGACTCACAACGCAAATGGTTCATAAAACTCAGAATGCAAGGACAGATAATTGTGGTAGAGAACGGCTTCGTGACCCTTTGCTCGTGATTTGTAATGTGCCGCGGTCAGTATCTTTGCCTGTGTCACTGGGGGCTCATTGTCTGTAAATTTTGCAGACTAACCGAGCCATGCCATGTTAGTGCTTGCCAAAGCTTGACATTTTTATACATTAATAATATGTCTGTAATGTAATGGAAAACTATTATCACAACTGGTTATGTGCCAGAAATTTAAGCTACAATTGGCTGCTTCTTGTCAGGAATGTCTGTCACACAATCTTGCCTGTGCCTAATATTCAAATACCTTGCACTCCTCTGCATTTTCCTTGTCAGTTCTCTAAATTCGATCAATATCGCAGTCCATGATTCTGTGTAATGACCATCATTATCATCCTGGAATACCTTAGTGAGAATCCGTTATGTTGGAATTGCTGTGGTGTCAGGAGGCACTCACACGCGCCCAGACTTTGCCTCAGTGTCTAGCTTGTTCGTGTCGAAACATGTGGTCTCTTTTTCTTTTATGGTTGTGCTGAGGCCCAAGCTCACAAGGACAAAGTAAACAAGAATAAATGGACAAGGGAGATGCTCTCTGTTATATGAAAAGCAAACAAGCCAACAACAAAAATAGACACCTTTATAGACTGATGTCAGGGAGCATGCAAATATACTTCAATTGATATTGTGGTTCCTTGACAACTTTAGTCTTTTCTCCACTTCTCATGATGTCACCTATGGGTCCAATTGTGAGGATTTTGATCTTCTTTACATTAAGTTGTCATCCATAATGAACACTGCAGTCCTCAATTTTCATCAACAAGGGTCTCAAGTCCTCCTCACTTTCAGCAAACAAGATTGTGTCATATACATATTACATTTTGTTAATAAGTCTTCCTGTAATCCTGATGCAGAATTTGTCTCCATATTATCCAGTTTCTCCCACTATTTTCTCAGCATACAAATTGAACAAGAATGTTGCTAGATGCAACCCTGATGCACACCTTTCCTGATTTTAAGCCATGCAATATTCCCTGCCCTATTTTCACACCTGCCTCTTGATTCGTGCACAAGTTCTTCACGAGCAAAATGAAGTGTCCTGGAATTCCCTTTGTTTCAAGGGTATCTTAAGTTTGTTACGATCCACACAGTGGAATGCCTTGGCATAGTCAACAGAGCACAAGGAAACTTATTTCTGGTATTCTCTGCTTTCAGCGACAGTCCATCAGACATCAGCAATGATATCCCTTGTTCCATCTCTTCTAAATCTTGCCTGAATATCAGACAGTTCCCTGTGGATGCACTGCTTCAGAAAAATTTTACTTCCATGTGATGTCAATGATATGATTCTATAATTTGAGCCATCTCCTGGGTCTCTTGTCTTTGGAATGGGCTCAGATATGGATCTTTCTAGTCAATTAGCCGAGTAGCTGTCTTCCAAATTTCATGGCACAGACAAGTGTTTCCTGTGTGTCATCAGTTTGTTGAAACATTCCAAGTGGTATTCCATCAACTGCCCAACCTTGCTTTTGGCTAATGCGAGGTAAGTGCACATGCGTACACATACTCTGTCATACCCACATTTTTCATGTTTATATTTCCACTGTCCCTCCCAGACCTGTCATCCTGCATGCCTATCCATGCATCTTTGCGTAGGCCACTTTTAGCACACTCTTGGATATATATGAGTTTTTGCCTGCGTTGCCTTTCATACTTGCATTCCCAGAATTATCTTCCCTTGCCTCCATCCTTATTGGGTGATCTTCATCTCACTGTATATTTATTTCTCCTTCACTCAAGTTAATGCGCCTCTACCCTCTAGCCCAGTGTTTCCCAAAGTGGATGCTTTCCCACCCAGAGGTGGTGCTGGAACAATAAGGGGCAGAAGGGAACTGACAAAGCACATATCTACATGTTATCCTGAATTATGGGCTATGGAACAAGAGATGATAATTCCCGGAAACGCACTGAGTAATTTTATTTTTTTCTCAAAAAGGAGCAATAGGTCAAGTAAGTTTGGGAACCTATGCTCCAGCCACTAATAAGCTCTGTCTTTCTTTCCTGCCCCTCGAGGGGTCAAAGAGTGGGTGTTCTAGGGTGAAGCCATGTTCCTGATTCTGCACAGTACTGTCTCAAACAATATGTACCTTTTGCGATGGACTAATTTCACTCCTCATAATGCTCTCCAGCTTCATGCTGGTGATGCGGGGCTTTGCAGCTTCACTGTTCCTCTTTGACGTTGTTGTGGTTCCACACGGTATGCATCACAGTTTGCTTATCCATCCCTCCATCACGGGCCTTTCCTTTGCTTCATCTTTCTGTTACTGTGAATAGTTCTGGGATGAACGTGGGTGTGCACACGACCCTTCCTCCCCCTCCCCATAGGATCTACATCAATGAATGGGACTCCTGGATGAGCTTTTGAAGGGAGCGCAGTATCGTTTTCCTTAGTGAGTACACCATTTTACAGTCCCACCCACAGTGCATGGAAGTTCCAGGATCTCTACAGCACTGACGGCATTTGTTGCTTTCTGGTTTTATTTTTGTTTTTAACTTTGCTCCTAATTCTGGAGGGAAATGAAAATATCGGTGTGGTTTTGATTTGCATCTCTCTAGTGGTCCATAAACAGGAGGCACTGTCTGCCAGGCATCAGACGTTCAAACCCACCAGCTGCTCTGCGAGGAAGAGATGATGCTATTTGCTCCCTGAAAGAGTCACAGCCGTGGAAGCCCTCTACAAGTCACTGTGGGATGCAATCAATTAGCTGGCAATGGTCACTCACATTTCTTGATGTGCTTGTTGCCATCGGAATGTCTTCTTGGGTTGTCTGTTCGTGTCCTCTGCCCATTTTTTATTTGTATTTTTCTTACTGGTGAAGTTTTCTGTCAAGTTTAGAGATGAATGCCTGTCTGACATGCCATCATCCAAAGAGTGTTGCTGCTCCGTGAGCCCTCTTTGAATTCTTCTGGTGAAATCTGTCCATGTGCCTAAGTGTCGGCTGTTGAGAACGTGCCAGTCATCAGGTTTATGCCGTGTGTTTTCAGTTATGTTTGAGAGCAATACTCAAGTCACGTATTAGGTGTCCTGTAGATTTAGAGGTTTTCCTGTAGGCCTTTCATATCACATGAGTTCATTTCTGCTTATGGTTGTCAGATTTCGGGGCTGTTTAATTTTTCTGCCAATGGTTATCCAATTTTGCCAGTTCCATTTGCTCTAGGGACTATCTCTTCCCTATTATATCCTTAAGAAGGATATTATTTCAAATGAATACACAGTTACAGTGGTGTATTAGAATGCAAGAAGGAACTATGTCGCTGGCACAAAGCAATTACTGAAGATGTTAGTCACATTAATTACATTATGTCATGAGCACACAGTCTACACGGTGGCTCCTATTGTCTATTATTCATCTTCAATCAGTTATCATTCACCTTTTGAATAGAATCCCCTGGCTATCCCAGCCAAAATGAGTCACCACTTTCTCTTAACTAACCCTGGGACTCCTAGGAACTATGCAGGGTGAGTTACTTACTGACAGAATCTCACGTGATAGACCTTTCTTTCTCAGTTCCATCCTTGGCTCCTAGGGAAGTAAGGAGACAAATCCAGGAATATCTGATTCCACAACCAGTACTCTTAGTGAATACAAGACTGTGACTCTATCTACCAGTCACATGCAGCTCTTAGTCTGACCCCCTCTCTCCCTGGCTTCTCTCCCTCTCCTTCTGCCCCTGGCTTCATGAGTTCCTCCCAGTGACAGCATTCAGGCCTGCTGCTCCTCATCCTTTGTTCCTGCCCCAGTTCTTACAGGCTGCTGACCTCATCTCAGCCTCTCCCCAGTGATGCAGAAGGAGGGCATGTGAACACACCAGGGCAACAGGTGACTGACACTTAAAAGTTCTTGTCTAAGTCCCGGGACTCCCCATGTGGGTTTCCTATAGCACTTCTCACCTATGTTTTACCTATTTGACAACCTGTCTGTCTACCCCACCAGGCCATGAACTACACAGTGTAGGCTACTCTTTTATGATTTCCACTCCCATTGAAGTGCCTGGTGTGTAGTATGTTTTTTTAAGGGGGAAACATTAAAGAAGAAAAGACAAGTGGAGGGAAGAAAAGGATAGATGGAGGGAGGTAAGAAGGGAAGGAATCAAGCCAACAAAAGACTGAGAAAATATAGGTATTTGAACAGCTTGGGGACTACCTAGACACATTGCCATAGTAAAATAGGTCCTCTCTTCTCCCCTTTATCTCCTTACCACCACAATGGTGTGTCCCATGAATGAGTGACAGAGGACTTGCTAGTAGCACCCTTTAGAAATCCTCTCTGGACCAGGAACTCTGAAGTAGTCAGAATGACAGCCTATGCCCAGGTAAAGCTCTTTTAGGTCCAGGTGCATCTAAGACAGGTAAGGAACTGAAGGTGGGATTTGGAGGACAGAGTGGCCAGAGTTTAGAACAGAAAGGTAGTCAACCAGTGCCCAATAGGCAGAAACGTGGGTTGTCTGCCAATGAATTTTCATTTTATCCTATGAAAACCAGGTAGGCAAATCCACAGGTGATCCCATTCTCCAACCTCCCAATCATCCTCCTCTGCCTCGCTGGCCTTCTTTTCTCAAACCTGTCTGTGCAAGAGTATTACTCTGAAGTAATGAAAGATCTCAGTGCCTCAGATGTCCTTCAGCCCAAGTCAACTCATCTTTAGGGGTGAAGCTCAGAGATCAGTATTAAAGTCTTCACAGTTGCTTCCACTCTACAACCATCTTTCAAACTCAAGTTAACTGTAATCAAGTCGATGCTGACTCAGAGCGACCCTCTGTGGGTGTCTGAGACTGTCACTGTTTATGGAAGTAGACAGTCTAATCTTTCACCTAAGGCGCTGATGGTGGTTTTGAACTCCCTACTGTGCGGATTGTTGCTCCATTTTTAACAACTGCACCACCAAGGCTCCTAGACAACCATCCTTAGAAATATCTAATTTAGGAGTTTTTAGTTATTTTGAGAAACCTCATGCTCTTTCATAATCACAGCTTTTCTCCACCTCTACTTCTGGATTCCTTTTGGTACCCATGGTAGGATGTGAAATAATAAACCTTTCTTCCACTCGAGGCCTACCCTATCCCTGTCTTGGCAACCCAAATCCAAACCCAAACCCCACAGTTCCTGGTCTACCACTCACCTAACACGGCCTCCTGGGAGCCCAACTCCAGGGTTAATAATCATAATAAAATAAGGTTCAGATGAGAGATGCCCCTTGGTGGTGCATAGGAGCTCAGACACATGAGCGGTTGTGGAGCAAAACTTCCTCACTTTGCTATTTTTACACTATTTAACATTCTTGACCATAAAGCCCTGGTTTCTGAAAGTGATGATTATTAACCCCAAGATGAAGGTTTTCCTAGTGACGTTTTGGAAATGTAAGGCCGCTTATGACCAAGTATTTATTGACTGACTAGCAGGGGGCAGGAAATATTTCATGAAATAATGACCCTAACATGCCCAAGCTGATGTAAAGCACAAATCTACACATTAAAGAATCACAGGAAGTCTGATTGAGATAACTCCATAACGATCTTGACCCAGACAAACCATAATTACATTTCAAAAGACAAAGAGGGACTCTTGAAAGCAACAAGAGAAAGGGATTCATTACGTTCAAGGGAGCTTCTGTCAGTTTCATAAGTGATTTCTACCAGAAATCATAGATTAGGAAGGTTATGGGCCGATATATTCCATGTACTCAAGCGACACTGTCAACCGTGAATTCTCTCTCTATGGATGGATATATAAAACTGTCCTCAAAAATGAAGAATTAGAACATTCCCAAATAAGCAAAGTTAGACAATCCATCACTACCTTAAAGAAATAGTAAATGCAGTCACTTCATAAGAAAGAGACAAATCAAAAAGTGAATTATGCTGGTGACAGTATACATCGAAAGTTTTTTCTTCATAACATTTCCTATTTCTATATAGCTTAAAAGATAACTGGATAAAGGAACAATGACAAAACTGGGCTGATGATAAGTAGAATTTTAAATTAATAATATTACATATGATAAATGGTGTGTATTACATACAAGGGTATACTACTTTTGTTAATGGGATCACAAAGAGAGGGAGTGGTCGGAGCTTTGTAGGAGCAGATATTCTGTTATTTAGAAGAAGTTGATGTTGATCCTACTGACCCGTTGCCATGGAGACCGTTTGAGTCATGTGACCCTCTGTCTGTCCAATGAAAACTGAGCTCCATAAGAAAGGGGAATGATGCATTAAAGTGAGCAAAGTCTTCGGATTCCACAAATCAACCATGTGCCAGATTCCATTTTGGCCATTAGCACAAGGACAGGGGTCTCCTCCTGTCCAGAGTTATGCTCTGGGCAATCCACAGGCGCAGTTCTAACCTGTCCTATTTAGGTTGCATGAGTCAAAATCCACTCATTAACAGTGAGTTTGGTTTTTTGGAGGGTTTATTTCTCAAAACTAAAAGTTTACTACCCTGCTTGTCCCAAAATCCCAGGTCTGGATTCCTGGGAGCCATGAAGGCACCCTTGGTGCCCAAGTAAACCGAGACACGGCTCCAGCTGCATGTCTCCAGTTTACTCATCCATCCTGTTCCCTGGAGCTCACAGGGGCGACAGATGACATGAGGACACCAGAGCGCTTTCAGTTATTTTCTGGGGCTGAAGGCTGATGGGAAAGCCTGGGAATGCAGCCTGAGTGTCTGCACAGTTGTATTGTAGCAATTATACTCAGGATTAAAAGAGATTTATGGGCATTGGCATGATTGTGAGTGTTGTGTGTGTGTATAATTTCTCATCTTTCTTTCTAAACAGATTGCGATTTACTCAAGGAAGGAAAAGTCCCACATTTATCTAAATATGCTTCTCCCACAAGCCTTGTTATAAAAATTGACTCTGATTCTGAGTGACCCTATAGGACAGGTGGGAGCTGCACTTGTACGTTTCCAAAGTTGCAACTCTTCACAGGCCCAGAAAGTCTCTTATTTCTCACCCACAGCAGTGAGCACCTTTACCCTACTGACCTTGCACTTGGCAGCCTGCTTCATGGCCACTATGCCACCAGGGCTCCAAAGATGCTCAGTTCCAGCAAGAGTCATGGACAGACTTGTTCTGGGGACTCTGAGGTGTATGAATGGCACATGAATGGTGAGCTGGTCCACAGAGGTGTGCAAGGCAGGTAGTCACCCATCACCACTTCCTTGTTCCCTTTGATCAGGCACCTTGGAGAGCAGCTAGGAAGACAGTGATCTCAGGAGAGTGATGTCAGCACCCTCCCCTGGTTGGGAAAGGAACAGCATTCCCAGGCTGTGCATCAGGACCCAGCACAGGATAAAAGGGCTCCTGCCCTGAGCTTCTCATCCACAGCCTCCCCAGGAACAGCCTTCTCCTGCCTCCTCTGCCTCTGGTGAGTGACTGGAGGGGGCCGGACTTCAGCTGGTGGTACTTGGGGAAGACAGGGCCAGGCAGGAACTGGAAGCAGCAGTAGGAGGCCCCTAGGAGGCAGTGGTGGGCCAGGTGCTGGGAGGAAGGGCATCTCAGGGGCAGCTCTGGGCTCAGGTACCAAGTCACAGGTCTCAGGGCTCTTCCTGGTTTGGGGTGCGCATATTGCCAGGGACACCCAGGTGCCAGCCTGACATCCTTGAGGAAGAGCGGCCCCCACACGCAGGTGTCCCTTCACAGAGGGCCCACTTCTCGCCCACAGAGGTCAGCTTGGAGCAGCTTGATCCTGGGGGCAAGCATTTGACCCAACCCACAGGCCTGAAGACACCAAGCTCATGTCTCTCTTCCCTTCTCAGGGTGAAACTCCTGCCGAGATGTCCTGCCAGCAGAAGCAGCAGCAGTGCCAGGCCCCGGCCCCGCCCAAGTGCACCCCCAAGTGCCCTTCATCACCCAAGTGCCCCCCAAAGAGCCCTGCACAGTGCTCCCCCTCAGGCTTGTCTGGCTGTGCTTTGACCTCCGGGGGCTGCCATGGGCCTAGCTCAGCGCCTGGCTGCCTCCTGAGCTCCCACAGGCGCCGCAGGTCCCACAGGTGCAGGCGCCAGAGCTCCAGCTGCAGTGATGATGGCAGCGGTGTGCAGGCCGGGGGCTCAGGCTGTGGGCCCTGCTCTGGGGGTGGCTGCTGACCAGGGCAGTGCAGATGTGGGAAGCAATTATAAAGGAACAAAGACCTAAAGTTCCAAGAAGCACCCCAGTCTGATGCTTTGCTTTCCAGGCCTGATTTCCCTGGGCTCAGCTGGGAGGATGTTACTGAGGATGGAGGTTCAGCGCTGTCCCCAGGAGCCTCTTCCAGGGTTTCACTTTTCCCCCTTCCCCTGCACCTGCGCGTGCATGTCACGGCTTTTGTCTGACCTTGTTGGAATAAACCTCCTCTTTCCCATCACCTGCGTGTCCCCTGTCACTGCCCTTTGCCCGTCCTCATGGGTGCATGTGTGCTGCTCACCTCAGCCCAGCAAAACCAGTTGTGCCGGGCCTTCGGGGTAGAGAACCGAACAAGCATTCTAGGCTGATGAAATGGGACTTCCGTGGATATTTCTCAGGGTAGACTTCAGGAAAAATGGGAAAAGGGATGTGGGTGTGAGGTCTGTAGCCCTCAACAGAGTGGCCAACCTTTTCTAAGAAGCACAGAATGGGTGTCCAAATCACATTGCCATGTCCAGGGGCTGGGAGGACCATTTGCTCTTTCTGGGCAGCCTCCTAACACACTTCAGATATGGAGTAGACAATGATCAAAACCTTCACAGATCGATGTGGCTCTCAACAGGAGACATTAGGCAAGAATTTATCTCGAGACATTTTTCATCATCACAACTTAGAGGAAGTCCTACTACATGCAGCGGGGAGATGTCAGGGATGCCAAGAAACATCTCCCAAAGCATAGCATAAGCACCAACATACACACACACACGAACACACATACACACACACACACAGAGACAGAGAGAGAAAGAGAGAGAGAGAGAGAGAGAGAGAGAGAGAGAGAGAGAGAGAGAGAGAGAGACAGAGAGACAGAGAGACAGAGAGACAGAGAGACAGAGAGAGACAAAGACAGAGTTACAGATATAGAGAAATCTGTCCCAAATGTCAAGAGGGCCTAGAGCCAGGGAACTTTGGCTAGAAGAGAGAGCAAAGGGAAGGGCAGGATGGCACCTGGGATGGCAAAGAACTTCATCTCTGCACAAATCCTTGAGAGCGCTGGGAGGTGGTGAGATCAGTTAAAGCAAAGGACTCATGGACAAAGGAAAGAAGGAGTTGAGAGGCCAGGAAATATGGTAACGCCAAGAGTGTCGCTATGAGGTGATACAGGAAAGGGAGGAAGAGGAAACGTTGTGAAGATGGTAAATCAATATGAGACCAAGAATGTTATAGTATTTATCATGCATTGGGGTCCTCTAAATCACGAATATTTGTTTTATTCTCCAAACGAGTGGCTACAGGGAATCCAGGACAGATGAACCCCTCAGGACCAGTGGTGAGGGTGGTGATACCTGGAGGGTAGAGGGAGGGTGGAGTGGAAAGGGGGAACCTATTACAAGGATCTACATATAACCTCCTCCCTGGGGGATGGATGACAGAAAAGTGGGTGTAGGGAGACATCAGGCAGCTTAAGATATGATAAAATAATAATTTATGAATTATCAAGGGTTCATGAGGGAAGGCGCATGTGGAGGGAGTGTGAAAATGTGGAGCTGATTCCAAGAGTCCAAGCAGAAAGCAAATATTGTGAGAATGATGAGGGCAATGAAAGCATAAGTGCGTTTCACAATTAACGTTGTATAGATTTTGATCAGAGTTGTATGAGCCCCCAATTAAATGATCAAAAAAACCCAATTGGCTGAGGGAGGGGGGAGTGGGGAGGGAGGGGAAGTAAAAAAGAGGACCTGATGCAAAGGGCTTAAGTGGAGAGCAAATGCTTTGAGAATGATTGAGGCAGGGAATGTGCAGATGTGCTTTATACAATTGATGTATGTATATGTGTGGATTGTGATAAGAGTTGTATGAGTCCCTAATAAAATGTTTTTAAAAAAAGAAGAAAAGTTTCTAAAAAAAACAAAAAACAAACAAAACCCAATTGGCTAGATACATGCCCTTAATAACCATATTTTACTAATGATTTGGGAAACTGAGGACCCAAATGACTTTATACCAGGACTGAGGCCAAACAGCTCATGAGGAGTGAGCCTACAGTTCCCATTAGGTGCCTCACCACATGACCTTTCTTTGAGACTTTTACATGAGACCCGTAGATATGATGAGTTTTATTTCATTGCACTGATAGGAATGTTGAACTTAAAAAAAAAATTCAAGTAGTTCAGAATCAGTCATGTGAATCACAAGTTCAACAAATTGTACTGTTTAATTTTTTCTCCCGTGACTGGGATCTAAAATGTGGAACCCAGATCTCCATTAAGTGAACTTATCTCCCTAGAAATGAATCTCACACTGTGTGCCAGGTTGCCCAAATGACAGTGTACGGGAGCATCTCATCTAGCTGCTCTCCACAACAAGCCTAAGGAGCACCAGGAATCCTAAACTAAACTCAAATTACACAGGAGGGAAATCAGTCTCGAGGTTGAGTACATGACATAATGAGATAAACCTATGTGATACTTTGCAGGTTCATTGAATCAAACAAACAAACAAAAACGTTTTCAGTCATTAGAAGATATCAAAATGTTAATTTGTTTTACTGCAACCCCCAAGACATCAGAGTTGCTAAAACCTTCGGTATTGATAAAGCGAACTTGAAAGTAGTTTGATGTGAGGTGTGCTCTGGCCAATATGACCCACTCTCTCAAGATGAACACACTTCTCTCAGGAGGAACCTGCCATGCTTGGACCTCACTCGTTTCTTATTGATCAAACTCTGCGGAATCGTTGGGTTGAACTCCACTGTGGGTCAGAAATTGTCTTGAGTCATGAAAATATGCATGACCAACAGGTGAAGAATGGATACACTTGGCTATGAAGACCATGTTGCTTCAGTTATGTGAGACTTTGCTCATGAAGGGAGACAGGGGTCCAGGATCTCCAGATCTCAGCAGAGCGATGCCATGTGTCCAGAAACAGGACCTCAGGGTGGAGAGTAACTGGAGTTCTTCCTAACTGGGTATCATCTACCAGCGAAGCTGAATTCAATATTTGATGAAATAAAGCATTACATCTACCAAGGGCTATAAAATGAGACTTGGGCCTCAGAAGCCTCTATCAAGATCAAGTTCTCAACACAAAAATATCCAACAATTCATACAGATAGTTCAGTGGCCGGGGGTTTGGGGGGGTTGTGGGGGAAAAACAGGACTTGAACCAAGCAATCGAGTCTGGACTTACACCCCAGGACGATTGAAGAAAGGGAAACATTATGCAATATGATGCTGATCCTAAAAGCAGATGTGCAAAGATGAAAGCTTAACGGGGGAAGAAAGTTCCACAACCCAGCCCAATCCCCAAAGTGAGCAAGTCACTGAATGGAAACATTTATTGAGTAAAGGCCCTGAAAACACAATGGTGAGAGAGCAAAAGATGGACAGTGTTCTCCAGGAGCTCCCACTCAAAGACCCTCCTCTACTGCGCTTGCAAAGCAAGGAGCAAGACACAAGAGACCCTCTCCAGAGTGGACGCCCACGCTCTTGAATTTGGGTGGCAGCAGTGTCAGTTGTATAAGCACAAACTGGGACCCCGTCTAGGAAAAAACATGGAGGCCAAAACATATTGGCTTGACTGTTGGCAAAAAGCACATGTATTGACGACTTCTTACTTTCATACCGAGGCAACAGGCATGTACGAATGAGGGATGCATTGCTAAAGGTGATGAAGAGAATGCTGATATAAAAGTAGACTTCTGCTGTCGTGTCCTTCCCAATTTCCTTCCTCCACTCTCCCCATTTCTGTTCCAGTGTGTGGGCTCAGCAGGACAAACAAGCATGTCCCTGGAACTCAGGCACTTGCTCTGGTGTTGCCTTGGCTGCATCATAGCTAAGCATGTCAAGGTGGACAGCCTCCATTATAAGGCTTCCTGTAGCAGGCTCCATAACCGTGTTCTACCTGAAGTGATCATTTTATGTTCTGTAATTACGTAAAATATTTGTCCTTTCCCTCTCTCCCTTTTTCTTCTTCTAGCTCTTTATTATGAATTGTGTGAAGTTTACTGAGGATATGGTTTTCTGACTCAACAATTCTCATACATTTCATTTGATCTCATTGATTATAATCCCTACAATGCAATATCACTCAACCCACTTCCTCCCCATGTTTACTCTTTCATCCCTCATTTCCCCCTAAACCTAACCCTTCTGAAATTTGCTCTAGATTAAATAAGATCTTTTAAATCTCAAATGGTTCATTATTCTAAGGTGTGCAGACTTTTCTACTATTATTGATGCTGTTAAGACCTATTGTGTGGCTGAACATGGAGACAGGTGAATGATCATTTCCAGGCCTGCAGGGTGACTCGGGGTTATACTCCCAAGGGTCCCAGCAGCCTTGAGCTGGTAACTTGCACAATTTTGAGATTTGTTCTACATTTTGGTTCCCTCTATCCAAGACCTCCTAAAGTGATCCCTTTCAGAGAAGTTGGATGGGTCCTTCTGGTCTCAGGGTCATGTAGACTGATGTCCACATGGTCCTCCTCTCCGTGGACCTAATTGTTTCTGTATGTCATTCGGTCTGCTTCACTCCTTACCCCCTGAGGGGACAGACAAATAGTTGTGCCTCAGAGGATCTCTGTGAACTCTGTTCTACCAACTGCACTCAGTGTTCTCCAGACAACGATCCTCAGCCCCCAGCCCAGTGGCTCATCCCTTCTGGAAATCTGTTCTTGTGATGTCCAAGCACTGCCAAACCCTTGCTTACCTCTCACACCCTGTGTAAGACAGAGCTACGCACTATCTGATCCTCTACCACCCTAGGTGTTTGATTCTGTTTAAGAAATTTTCATCACTTTGTTTCCTGTATACCACATGGCATTCATGGATTTATAGATGAAGCAAAGGTAAGTGGTGTTGTTCGGTACCATTGAGTTGGTTCCAGCCCATAGTGACATTAGGTATGGCAGAAGGAAACGCTGCTCGGTCCTGGACCCTCCTGACCATGGTTCCTGTGCTTGAGTCTTGTATCATCAATGGTGTCGGTTCAGCGCCTTGAAGGTTTTCGTCTTTTCCAGTGCCCCTCGACGTTAGCGAACATGATGTGTTTCTCCAGGGATTGGTCTCTCCTGACAACATGTCCAATGGGTAAGACAAAGTCTCGCCATCCTTGGCTTTCAGGAGCACTATGACCATACTTCTTTCAGGACAGATAGGATTGTCTTAGCAGCCCATGGCACATTCTTCTCCAGCATCACCATTCAGATGCGTCCATTCTCCTGTGGTCTTCCTTATTCAGTGTCCATCTTTCACATGTATATCAGACAATGGAGTATACCATGACATGAGTCAGGCACTCCCGTGTCATCAAGGTAACATCCTTGCTTTTCAGTATTATAAAGAGTTCTTTTGCATAAGATTTACTGGATGCAACACGTCTTTTGATCTCTTTACCACTGCCTCCAAGAACAGAGTAATCCAAAGAAAAGGAACTCACTTCAGAATTCTGGGAGGGGAAATAGACATGTTCCATGCATCCCAAACTATTATTTTTATTTTTTTCCCTCTGTAGTCCTAATCAATAATATTTACTCCCTGAGCGCCAGGACATAATTTTCTATTGTGACCCTGGTTCTGCACATTTGCACACCAGCCAGAGGCCTATGGAATGATCACGGCACATAGTGTTGTTGTGTGTTTTCTTGTTTTGGATCAAACAAACGGACAGATGAACTGGAGTTCGCAGGCAGAGAGGAGTGTATTGTCTGATTACAGCGAGTCCAGGGTTTGTCAACTGGAGCTGCCCCAGGGAGGTCTTCTACAGGTGCTTATGCTCAGGGGATTCAGACCCCTGAAACACATTCAAAGACCACATTACTTGGCAGTCAGATCAGTTATGGGCCAGAAGTGATCCGCTTAGAATATTGATTCCCAAAATATGTCACTAGGTCATTCTCCTCATCAGTTGAGTGAGCTATTTTTTGTGACAAACTGGCTCCAAAGAAGCCGTCGATTATTTTAACCGTAGTGAAAGCATAGCCAGGCGGGTGAGATACAGGTTAAGGTGTAAAGAGCATCCTAGCTTTGCATGGTTTCTTTGGCTTTTATAACTCCAGTAGCCAGGACTTCATGAACCATTTCCTAAATGTGAGACAGGCTTCTTTTCAGTGATGTGTTGTGGGAGATCATTGCTTTAGTCCCCTGCTCATGGGGAGTCAGAGGTTCTCTTTGAACGATATACGAAACTAGAAAGTCAGGAGACTCACAACGCAAATGGTTCATAAAACTCAGAATGCAAGGACAGATAATTGTGGTAGAGAACGGCTTCGTGACCCTTTGCTCGTGATTTGTAATGTGCCGCGGTCAGTATCTTTGCCTGTGTCACTGGGGGCTCATTGTCTGTAAATTTTGCAGACTAACCGAGCCATGCCATGTTAGTGCTTGCCAAAGCTTGACATTTTTATACATTAATAATATGTCTGTAATGTAATGGAAAACTATTATCACAACTGGTTATGTGCCAGAAATTTAAGCTACAATTGGCTGCTTCTTGTCAGGAATGTCTGTCACACAATCTTGCCTGTGCCTAATATTCAAATACCTTGCACTCCTCTGCATTTTCCTTGTCAGTTCTCTAAATTCGATCAATATCGCAGTCCATGATTCTGTGTAATGACCATCATTATCATCCTGGAATACCTTAGTGAGAATCCGTTATGTTGGAATTGCTGTGGTGTCAGGAGGCACTCACACGCGCCCAGACTTTGCCTCAGTGTCTAGCTTGTTCGTGTCGAAACATGTGGTCTCTTTTTCTTTTATGGTTGTGCTGAGGCCCAAGCTCACAAGGACAAAGTAAACAAGAATAAATGGACAAGGGAGATGCTCTCTGTTATATGAAAAGCAAACAAGCCAACAACAAAAATAGACACCTTTATAGACTGATGTCAGGGAGCATGCAAATATACTTCAATTGATATTGTGGTTCCTTGACAACTTTAGTCTTTTCTCCACTTCTCATGATGTCACCTATGGGTCCAATTGTGAGGATTTTGATCTTCTTTACATTAAGTTGTCATCCATAATGAACACTGCAGTCCTCAATTTTCATCAACAAGGGTCTCAAGTCCTCCTCACTTTCAGCAAACAAGATTGTGTCATATACATATTACATTTTGTTAATAAGTCTTCCTGTAATCCTGATGCAGAATTTGTCTCCATATTATCCAGTTTCTCCCACTATTTTCTCAGCATACAAATTGAACAAGAATGTTGCTAGATGCAACCCTGATGCACACCTTTCCTGATTTTAAGCCATGCAATATTCCCTGCCCTATTTTCACACCTGCCTCTTGATTCGTGCACAAGTTCTTCACGAGCAAAATGAAGTGTCCTGGAATTCCCTTTGTTTCAAGGGTATCTTAAGTTTGTTACGATCCACACAGTGGAATGCCTTGGCATAGTCAACAGAGCACAAGGAAACTTATTTCTGGTATTCTCTGCTTTCAGCGACAGTCCATCAGACATCAGCAATGATATCCCTTGTTCCATCTCTTCTAAATCTTGCCTGAATATCAGACAGTTCCCTGTGGATGCACTGCTTCAGAAAAATTTTACTTCCATGTGATGTCAATGATATGATTCTATAATTTGAGCCATCTCCTGGGTCTCTTGTCTTTGGAATGGGCTCAGATATGGATCTTTCTAGTCAATTAGCCGAGTAGCTGTCTTCCAAATTTCATGGCACAGACAAGTGTTTCCTGTGTGTCATCAGTTTGTTGAAACATTCCAAGTGGTATTCCATCAACTGCCCAACCTTGCTTTTGGCTAATGCGAGGTAAGTGCACATGCGTACACATACTCTGTCATACCCACATTTTTCATGTTTATATTTCCACTGTCCCTCCCAGACCTGTCATCCTGCATGCCTATCCATGCATCTTTGCGTAGGCCACTTTTAGCACACTCTTGGATATATACGAGTTTTTGCCTGCGTTGCCTTTCATACTTGCATTCCCAGAATTATCTTCCCTTGCCTCCATCCTTATTGGGTGATCTTCATCTCACTGTATATTTATTTCTCCTTCACTCAAGTTAATGCGCCTCTACCCTCTAGCCCAGTGTTTCCCAAAGTGGATGCTTTCCCACCCAGAGGTGGTGCTGGAACAATAAGGGGCAGAAGGGAACTGACAAAGCACATATCTACATGTTATCCTGAATTATGGGCTATGGAACAAGAGATGATAATTCCCGGAAACGCACTGAGTAATTTTATTTTTTTCTCAAAAAGGAGCAATAGGTCAAGTAAGTTTGGGAACCTATGCTCCAGCCACTAATAAGCTCTGTCTTTCTTTCCTGCCCCTCGAGGGGTCAAAGAGTGGGTGTTCTAGGGTGAAGCCATGTTCCTGATTCTGCACAGTACTGTCTCAAACAATATGTACCTTTTGCGATGGACTAATTTCACTCCTCATAATGCTCTCCAGCTTCATGCTGGTGATGCGGGGCTTTGCAGCTTCACTGTTCCTCTTTGACGTTGTTGTGGTTCCACACGGTATGCATCACAGTTTGCTTATCCATCCCTCCATCACGGGCCTTTCCTTTGCTTCATCTTTCTGTTACTGTGAATAGTTCTGGGATGAACGTGGGTGTGCACACGACCCTTCCTCCCCCTCCCCATAGGATCTACATCAATGAATGGGACTCCTGGATGAGCTTTTGAAGGGAGCGCAGTATCGTTTTCCTTAGTGAGTACACCATTTTACAGTCCCACCCACAGTGCATGGAAGTTCCAGGATCTCTACAGCACTGACGGCATTTGTTGCTTTCTGGTTTTATTTTTGTTTTTAACTTTGCTCCTAATTCTGGAGGGAAATGAAAATATCGGTGTGGTTTTGATTTGCATCTCTCTAGTGGTCCATAAACAGGAGGCACTGTCTGCCAGGCATCAGACGTTCAAACCCACCAGCTGCTCTGCGAGGAAGAGATGATGCTATTTGCTCCCTGAAAGAGTCACAGCCGTGGAAGCCCTCTACAAGTCACTGTGGGATGCAATCAATTAGCTGGCAATGGTCACTCACATTTCTTGATGTGCTTGTTGCCATCGGAATGTCTTCTTGGGTTGTCTGTTCGTGTCCTCTGCCCATTTTTTATTTGTATTTTTCTTACTGGTGAAGTTTTCTGTCAAGTTTAGAGATGAATGCCTGTCTGACATGCCATCATCCAAAGAGTGTTGCTGCTCCGTGAGCCCTCTTTGAATTCTTCTGGTGAAATCTGTCCATGTGCCTAAGTGTCGGCTGTTGAGAACGTGCCAGTCATCAGGTTTATGCCGTGTGTTTTCAGTTATGTTTGAGAGCAATACTCAAGTCACGTATTAGGTGTCCTGTAGATTTAGAGGTTTTCCTGTAGGCCTTTCATATCACATGAGTTCATTTCTGCTTATGGTTGTCAGATTTCGGGGCTGTTTAATTTTTCTGCCAATGGTTATCCAATTTTGCCAGTTCCATTTGCTCTAGGGACTATCTCTTCCCTATTATATCCTTAAGAAGGATATTATTTCAAATGAATACACAGTTACAGTGGTGTATTAGAATGCAAGAAGGAACTATGTCGCTGGCACAAAGCAATTACTGAAGATGTTAGTCACATTAATTACATTATGTCATGAGCACACAGTCTACACGGTGGCTCCTATTGTCTATTATTCATCTTCAATCAGTTATCATTCACCTTTTGAATAGAATCCCCTGGCTATCCCAGCCAAAATGAGTCACCACTTTCTCTTAACTAACCCTGGGACTCCTAGGAACTATGCAGGGTGAGTTACTTACTGACAGAATCTCACGTGATAGACCTTTCTTTCTCAGTTCCATCCTTGGCTCCTAGGGAAGTAAGGAGACAAATCCAGGAATATCTGATTCCACAACCAGTACTCTTAGTGAATACAAGACTGTGACTCTATCTACCAGTCACATGCAGCTCTTAGTCTGACCCCCTCTCTCCCTGGCTTCTCTCCCTCTCCTTCTGCCCCTGGCTTCATGAGTTCCTCCCAGTGACAGCATTCAGGCCTGCTGCTCCTCATCCTTTGTTCCTGCCCCAGTTCTTACAGGCTGCTGACCTCATCTCAGCCTCTCCCCAGTGATGCAGAAGGAGGGCATGTGAACACACCAGGGCAACAGGTGACTGACACTTAAAAGTTCTTGTCTAAGTCCCGGGACTCCCCATGTGGGTTTCCTATAGCACTTCTCACCTATGTTTTACCTATTTGACAACCTGTCTGTCTACCCCACCAGGCCATGAACTACACAGTGTAGGCTACTCTTTTATGATTTCCACTCCCATTGAAGTGCCTGGTGTGTAGTATGTTTTTTTAAGGGGGAAACATTAAAGAAGAAAAGACAAGTGGAGGGAAGAAAAGGATAGATGGAGGGAGGTAAGAAGGGAAGGAATCAAGCCAACAAAAGACTGAGAAAATATAGGTATTTGAACAGCTTGGGGACTACCTAGACACATTGCCATAGTAAAATAGGTCCTCTCTTCTCCCCTTTATCTCCTTACCACCACAATGGTGTGTCCCATGAATGAGTGACAGAGGACTTGCTAGTAGCACCCTTTAGAAATCCTCTCTGGACCAGGAACTCTGAAGTAGTCAGAATGACAGCCTATGCCCAGGTAAAGCTCTTTTAGGTCCAGGTGCATCTAAGACAGGTAAGGAACTGAAGGTGGGATTTGGAGGACAGAGTGGCCAGAGTTTAGAACAGAAAGGTAGTCAACCAGTGCCCAATAGGCAGAAACGTGGGTTGTCTGCCAATGAATTTTCATTTTATCCTATGAAAACCAGGTAGGCAAATCCACAGGTGATCCCATTCTCCAACCTCCCAATCATCCTCCTCTGCCTCGCTGGCCTTCTTTTCTCAAACCTGTCTGTGCAAGAGTATTACTCTGAAGTAATGAAAGATCTCAGTGCCTCAGATGTCCTTCAGCCCAAGTCAACTCATCTTTAGGGGTGAAGCTCAGAGATCAGTATTAAAGTCTTCACAGTTGCTTCCACTCTACAACCATCTTTCAAACTCAAGTTAACTGTAATCAAGTCGATGCTGACTCAGAGCGACCCTCTGTGGGTGTCTGAGACTGTCACTGTTTATGGAAGTAGACAGTCTAATCTTTCACCTAAGGCGCTGATGGTGGTTTTGAACTCCCTACTGTGCGGATTGTTGCTCCATTTTTAACAACTGCACCACCAAGGCTCCTAGACAACCATCCTTAGAAATATCTAATTTAGGAGTTTTTAGTTATTTTGAGAAACCTCATGCTCTTTCATAATCACAGCTTTTCTCCACCTCTACTTCTGGATTCCTTTTGGTACCCATGGTAGGATGTGAAATAATAAACCTTTCTTCCACTCGAGGCCTACCCTATCCCTGTCTTGGCAACCCAAATCCAAACCCAAACCCCACAGTTCCTGGTCTACCACTCACCTAACACGGCCTCCTGGGAGCCCAACTCCAGGGTTAATAATCATAATAAAATAAGGTTCAGATGAGAGATGCCCCTTGGTGGTGCATAGGAGCTCAGACACATGAGCGGTTCTGGAGCAAAACTTCCTCACTTTGCTATTTTTACACTATTTAACATTCTTGACCATAAAGCCCTGGTTTCTGAAAGTGATGATTATTAACCCCAAGATGAAGGTTTTCCTAGTGACGTTTTGGAAATGTAAGGCCGCTTATGACCAAGTATTTATTGACTGACTAGCAGGGGGCAGGAAATATTTCATGAAATAATGACCCTAACATGCCCAAGCTGATGTAAAGCACAAATCTACACATTAAAGAATCACAGGAAGTCTGATTGAGATAACTCCATAACGATCTTGACCCAGACAAACCATAATTACATTTCAAAAGACAAAGAGGGACTCTTGAAAGCAACAAGAGAAAGGGATTCATTACGTTCAAGGGAGCTTCTGTCAGTTTCATAAGTGATTTCTACCAGAAATCATAGATTAGGAAGGTTATGGGCCGATATATTCCATGTACTCAAGCGACACTGTCAACCGTGAATTCTCTCTCTATGGATGGATATATAAAACTGTCCTCAAAAATGAAGAATTAGAACATTCCCAAATAAGCAAAGTTAGACAATCCATCACTACCTTAAAGAAATAGTAAATGCAGTCACTTCATAAGAAAGAGACAAATCAAAAAGTGAATTATGCTGGTGACAGTATACATCGAAAGTTTTTTCTTCATAACATTTCCTATTTCTATATAGCTTAAAAGATAACTGGATAAAGGAACAATGACAAAACTGGGCTGATGATAAGTAGAATTTTAAATTAATAATATTACATATGATAAATGGTGTGTATTACATACAAGGGTATACTACTTTTGTTAATGGGATCACAAAGAGAGGGAGTGGTCGGAGCTTTGTAGGAGCAGATATTCTGTTATTTAGAAGAAGTTGATGTTGATCCTACTGACCCGTTGCCATGGAGACCGTTTGAGTCATGTGACCCTCTGTCTGTCCAATGAAAACTGAGCTCCATAAGAAAGGGGAATGATGCATTAAAGTGAGCAAAGTCTTCGGATTCCACAAATCAACCATGTGCCAGATTCCATTTTGGCCATTAGCACAAGGACAGGGGTCTCCTCCTGTCCAGAGTTATGCTCTGGGCAATCCACAGGCGCAGTTCTAACCTGTCCTATTTAGGTTGCATGAGTCAAAATCCACTCATTAACAGTGAGTTTGGTTTTTTGGAGGGTTTATTTCTCAAAACTAAAAGTTTACTACCCTGCTTGTCCCAAAATCCCAGGTCTGGATTCCTGGGAGCCATGAAGGCACCCTTGGTGCCCAAGTAAACCGAGACACGGCTCCAGCTGCATGTCTCCAGTTTACTCATCCATCCTGTTCCCTGGAGCTCACAGGGGCGACAGATGACATGAGGACACCAGAGCGCTTTCAGTTATTTTCTGGGGCTGAAGGCTGATGGGAAAGCCTGGGAATGCAGCCTGAGTGTCTGCACAGTTGTATTGTAGCAATTATACTCAGGATTAGAAAGAGATTTATGGGCATTGGCATGATTGTGAGTGTTGTGTGTGTGTATAATTTCTCATCTTTCTTTCTAAACAGATTGCGATTTACTCAAGGAAGGAAAAGTCCCACATTTATCTAAATATGTTTCTCCCACAAACCTTGTTATAAAAATTGACTCTGATTCTGAGCGACCCTATAGGACAGGTGGGAGCTGCACTTGTGCGTTTCAAAAGTTGCAACTCTTCACAGGCCCAGAAAGTCTCTTATTTCTCACCCAGAGCAGCGAGCACGTTTACCCTACTGACCTTGCACTTGGCAGCATGCCTCATAGCCCACTATGCCACCGGGCTCCAAAGATGCTCAGTTCCAGCAAGAGTCATGGACAGACTTGTTCTGGGGACTCTGAGGTGGATGGATGGCACATGAATGGTGAGCTGGTCCACAGAGGTGTGTGAGGCAGGTAGTCACTCATCACCACTTCCTTGTTCCCTTTGATCAGGCACCTTGGAGAGCAACTAGGAAGACAATGATCTCAGGAGAGTGACCTCAGCACCCTCCCCCTGGTTGGGAAAGCAGCAGCATTATCAGGCTGTGCATCAGGACCCAGCACAGGATAAAAGGGCTCCTGCCCTGAGCTTCTCATCCACAGCCTCCCCAGGAACAGCCTTCTCCTGCCTCCTCTGCCTCTGGTGAGTGTCTGGAGGGGGCCGGACTTCAGCTGGTGGTGCTTGGGGAAGACAGGGCCAGGCAGGAACTGGAAGCAGCAGTAGGAGGCCCCTAGGAGGCAGTGGTGGGCCAGGTGATGGGGAGGAAGGACATCTCAGGGCCAGCTCTGGGCTCAGGTACAAAGCCACAGGTCTCAGGGCTCTTCCTGGTTTGGGGTGCGCATATTGCCAGGGACACCCAGGTGCCCACCTGACATCCTTGAGGAAGAGCTGCCCCCACACGCAGGTGTCCCTTCCACAGAGGGCCCACTTCTCGCCCACAGAGGTCAGCTTGGAGCAGCTTGATCCTGGGGGCAAGGATTTGACCCAACCCACAGGCCTGAAGGCTCCAAGCTCATGTCTCTCTTCCCTTCTCAGGGTGAAACTCCTGCCGAGATGTCCTGCCAGCAGAAGCAGCAGCAGTGCCAGCCCCCGGCCCCACCCAAGTGCACCCCCAAGTGCCCTTCATCACCCAAGTGCCCCCCAAAGAGCCCTGCACAGTGCTCCCTCTCAGGCTTGTCTGGCTGTGCTTCGTCCTCCGGGGGCTGCCATGGGCCTAGCTCAGCACCGGGCTGCTGCCTGAGTCCCCACAGGCGCCGCAGGTCCCACGGGTGCAG